>NW_017728931.1:64038142-64053130 GCF_001723895.1 Crocodylus porosus
GGACCCTCTCCGTGTTGTCCACATCCCTTTTGAAGTGCGGCACCCAGAACTGGACACAGTACTCCAGCTGCAGCCTGACCAGTGACACATAGAGGGGGAGGATCACCTCCTTGGACCTGCTTGAGATGCATCTGTGGATGAATGACAAGGTGTGGTTGGCCTTCCTGACTGCGTCCCCACACTGCTGGCCCATGTTCATCTTGGCCTCAATGATGACTCCAAGATCCTTTCCTGCCTCTGCACTGACAAGAAGGGAGTTCCCCAGCCTGTAGGTATGCTGCTGGTTGTTCCTCCCCAGGTGCATCACCTTGCACTTGTCAGTGTTGAATCCCAACCTATTCTCATCCACCCACCCCTATAACCTGTCTAGGTCTGATTGTAGCCTATTCCTCCCATCTAGCATGCCCACGTCCCCCCACATCTTAGTATCATCAGCAAATTTGAACAGGGTGCTTTTTACCCCTTCGTCCAAGTCACTGGTGAAGATGTTGAACAGTGTGGGCCCGAGGACCGAGCCCTGCGGTACCCCATTGCACACATCCCTCCAGGTCGAAAATGACCCATCCACCACCGCTCTCTGGGTGCGGCCCTCCAGCCAGTTAGAGAGTGTTCAGAGATACCCATGGCTGGAGGAACACCTGGAAACATGGCTCTTATAAACCATTCTTTCAGGGGCCTGTAAGAGGTAATGGGGAAGGCCACATGCCAGAGACAACAAACAGATGTGGTCCTTGATTCTAATGGAGTCTAGATGGATTTCCTAGGAAGAATGGACCAAGAAACCAGAGCCACTGACTTTCCCTGCTGGGTGAAAATGAGGGTTTGCTGCACTGCTGGGTTGGATGGTGAATGCTGCACTGCTGGGGTGGATGGAGCATCCCACAGGAGTGTGTATGGGGGGGGGCCATGTGTTCAGTGGTGAACCCAGAAGTGGATTGGAACTACTTCCGGTCTGCTCCTGGGTTCACCAGGGAGTGCACAGGGCCCTCCCGCCCGCACTCCCCTGGCTCGGCAATCAGCCACGCGAGGATGCTGGGTACCCCCCCCCCCAGACCCAGGAGGCACAAGTTACCAAGCTGGAGAGGGTGCAGGTGGGCCCACTTTGGCGCTCTTTGTAGGACCCAGAAGTTGACCAGAAGTGCTTCTGGTCAACTTCTGGGTCTGCTGCCGAGCACACAGGGATCCCCTGGTGCTCCTGTGGGATGCTCCATCCACCCCAGCATCTCAGCATTCACCAGCTACCTGGCACCTAGACGTATGTAGAAAAAACATTTAAAGCTGTGTCTATGTCTGAATCATCATATCTTTCTGAATTGATTCGGAGGGTTCCAATTCGATTTGGAGACATTAAAGGGTCTCCTGATTCAATTCGGATTTGGAGATTTGGCCGCTGAATCAGGGACCAAAGCTTTGCACAGCCCTAGTGGAAACCAGTACAATCTCTTTGACACACAATGAAGGAAAAAATCAAACAGAAGTTTACAAGTTAAAACTGGCAATGCTTCCTCTCCTCCCACCATAAGACTGGAGAAGGGAGATTTTGCCTTCAGTGTATTTTGCTTTTCTTTCATTCTTTAACATCTTGCAGTTTTTCCAGTGCATATACAGAGTGAAGTACACTGGAACTTGAATCTTCTTTCCCAAACAGCAGGTGGTGGTGCTGGGTTACACAGATAATTTAAGAAACTGCTTGCAGATGTTGCTTCATTGTGCAATAGCCATTTGGAAATGGGATACTAAATTCACATTTGCTTCTTGAGAGCCATTTAATATTGGTCTTTTTTTCCTGCTATGTAGAGTGAAAAATGAAGAAGTGTTTGAAAGTGAGGTTAGAAAAAAATACTGTGAAATGCTTGGGATAAATATGGCTTATAACGTGCAATAATACTAAACCCCTCAGAATAGCTTACATGATGTTCCTAAGTTATTTCTGTAAAAAAAAGAATAGACAGCTTGATATATATATGTATTTGGGGAATAGTATTTTTACAATTCATGTTCAACTTTTGAATCACTTGAAGTTGAAGAGTTTCTTTTTGTACTTTTAGTTTTTTAAACTCTCTATTTAACCCTGGAAAGGTTCTCCTGAGCTACTGAGGTTCATATAAATAAAATCTCAAGCTGCAACATGGCATAGGTAATCAACTGGGTAGAGAAGGGTGTGGAGACCTCCAGTGGCAGGGAACCTATTTTTAGGTTAAAATATTCTCAGCCAATCCTTGGGAGGGCATTATACACCATGCTAGAAAGGAAGGCAACCCTCCTTGCTGACCTAACATGGGAGCAAAAATCCTTTCTGACCCTGAATCTGGCAATGAGTTTGATCTTGAAACATAAGCAACAACTTGTAGCCAGGCACCTGAAAATTTCTAGTTAGTGGCAGGAACACAAGCACACCCCAGTTATAACTTCAACCTCTAGGTGTGTCTAATGTCAGAAGGGCAGAGGGAATTTACTATTGTCAACTGCTGCAATCAACTGCAGAGGCATTTGGGGCAGGGGTGAATGGCAAGAGTGGCTGCAGTAGGGTGCTCAAGAGGGTACCTCCGTTTGGTGGCTTCTGCGTTAGACCTGTGGTGACAGTGGCCAGGTGAGTTCTCCCTCTTTTCCTGCTCCCTCAGGCTGTTCCCCACCAGCCTGGGAGCATGTGCAGGAAAGAGGACCCTGCCTGCCTGCAATACTCTGGGCTGATGCTAGCTCTTGAGCAGCCCAGCTGAAGTCAAACAAGAGCTTGCTTCATGCCTGGCTAGTACAAACAGTGGGGATACTGGCAGCAGCAGGCAGGGGAGGAGAGATTGGAAGGGGAGGGGTTGTGCCTCTGAGCACAGAAGGGAAGAGAGCTGGAGGGGTGCTTACTTTCTTCAGGATTTCAAGTTCCCTAGTTGCTGCTCCAGAGGCCTGCCTGCCCCAGTGGGGAAGAGAGGAGGGAGAAGGCTGGGAGCAGGGGTGAATCCACTTCTGCACACCCTGCTTTATAAAATTTTGGATCTGCTTCTGCTTACTATGATCTAAATAAAACACATGCTAAGCATCCTGTGCAGCAAGGCCCTTTGAGCCAGTTTAGACAATCATTTTACTGTGTTGAATGCCATTTTGGCATCTATGGGTGCATTCAGACAAGCGCAGATGTATGGTATGTGAGGCATACACCACACATGTGGGCATTTTTTTGGACCCCGGGAGATCCTGGGGTAAAAAGCTATACCAAAAAGAAACCCAGAGTGGTGCATGCGGTGGCAGCATGCATTGCACAAAACCAGAGACTGTAGGCCAGGCATCCCGCTGCAGAAGCACTGTGGCTACAACTCCAGGAGTGCCCCAGGACCCCTACCTTATCTGGGGTAACCTGCCATGCGCCAGAGTGCATGTGACATGAGTGTCCCCCGGGGACAAGTACATGTCCCCAGGGAAACACGTTTCTGCTCATTTGAATGTGCCCTACCTGTTTCATTTCTCATAAAGTGCATTATTATCATGTCAAGGCAAATTTGTCAGCTTTATAAGCCAACAAAAGACTTCTCAGGCCTCACTTTCTTCAAATAACCTGCTTTGCTGAGATTTTAGGAGGGGGAGGGGAATCATTGCTCCCAATCTAGTAATGGTCTGCTGGCAAATATTTTGGATAGGGAATTCAAACTTCTGCTTAAATCTTTGCACTGTGCCATAGGCGTAAGGATTCTTTTTTCACAAGTACCACAGACTTCTCCTGTTAAGCTACTTAATGTCTTTGGGCTGTGTACTGCTAACTTCACATGAGCTACACTGATTTTCATCAGCTGTGGTTCTGACCCTGGCTGGCTGAGCTCCACATCTGTGAAATAGGGCTCATGGTACTTTGTTACCTCAAAAGTTGCAAAGGTTAAAGTCATTACACTGTGTGCACTGGTGATATAGTACAGTGATGCTAGCCATGTATCTACCTAGGTAAACATATTATAAACTTAGAAATCAGAATAGATCTTAAAAAGATTTGCTATGGTTTATGAAGGTTTTGGCAAACATGGGATTGATTATGGTTTTGTGTCAAAACACTGGAAACTTTCCATTTCCTATTATTTTGATGGAAGAATAAGTATATAACTCAGCAATTTTAACTGAAATGAGTTTAACTGGAGCATGAATCTCAAAATGAAGAAGTAAAGTGCAAATCAACGTGGCCTGAAACCAAAGAAAATTTTAGCACAGCCCAATTTCTACACAGCCCGGCTCTTGGTACTTTTCTTTATAAGTTTTTATTTGACTTAGTCTCAGCATGTGTTTCATATCAACGACCTCCTTTAATATTTGACAATATATTGTGAGTCAGAGTACCTTTTTGGTAACAGTTCAATACTAGTTAAGGCCCCCAATTCAGTAAGATCCTTCAGAATTGTGTGCTCAAAATTAAGCTCGTAAGTGGTCCTACTGTAGGACTCTTCATGTACTTAAAGCTAATGATGTTCTTAACGGAGTTGGTGAATTAGGCTGTAATACAGTTGACCATGAGGTTTTGATTATAGAACTTCTTAGTTTCCACAAATGATCTCCTGTTTCTCTCTCTCTCTTTCACCCTCGTTCCCCCCCCCCATAACATTTAGGCATAGGGTCATTATAATGTTTTCCACTGACTCCACATAATACTATGTATTTACCAGTATTTCTTGTTCAGTTGCTATTCCAGGCTACATAACTATTCCAGGCTATACAAAGAAATATTGAAAAAATATTTTTCTTTATATATAACAAGTGCAGATCAGACAGAGCAAGGAAATGAAAAAATGCCTAGTCTGTCATATTGTTTGCCTTATTTAAATGTTTGAAACCGTTTGTTTCACTTAAGTTAAAGCTGACAAAAATCATCATAATGCATTCAAGTTCTTTTAGATGCACAGCACAAGGGACAAGCTGGAGGCAGAGAGAAAATGTTGGTTACATATGTTCAACTGGTAATGTGTGCTTTAATGCTTTGCAGAGCTCTACAAGAGCTCTAAGAAAATATTTACAAGATGCAAAATAAATGAGAATAGAATTATGTTTTCAGTGAAAAAAATAATAAATGGACCCAGCCCATGCAGTTCATAGTTTTACATACTGCACCAATGTTGCCTTATGATCCTGTAGGACCCTCCCTTGCACAGAGGGCTGATTACCTGAAACTCACTACTATTTTTTTTTTCAGAACAGACATTCTGTTCAAGATCATCTGGCTTTGCAACATATGCCTTTAATTTCTGTCTCTTTATCGCCTCAACAAATTCATGTTTCCAATAGTTTTCCATATTCCACAGGTGTTTCTTATCAGTTCCACATTTTCTTGTCCAATGTAAAAAAAAAAAAAAAGAAGACCTCAGATGGTCATTCTTAGTGTCTGTTGCCTGCCTGAATGCTAAAGAAGCTCTCTTAAATGCAGAGTGTGTGCTATGTGGCTGCTGTAATATCTATATACCCCAAGGGTCTGCTGCTGCTCTGTTTTTTACAGCTACAAAGCATCTGCAATATGAGGCTTATGTGCCTAGCCCTCAGCACAGAGGAAAAACTGATTCAGAGTCAAAAACAGAAAAACTGTGACCTATTTAAAAAGAAAACTAAATATAACTATATTGTACCTGGCTAGCTTTCCCAGCTAAATATTTGCATACAGCAGATCAGGCCGTAATAGTGAATGTGTGTGCTACTGTAGCTGTTTTTCCTTATTTTGAGGGCACCCAATTGGAACAGTCAAGTAACAAATCAATTTCCATAGCAGCCACTGCAAAATTAAACTAGCACTTTCTTCCTGTGGCTCAAGACTTGTTTTTCAATACAAGCAGACAGATTTCACCCCTCAGCAATTGCCTGCAGTCAGCACCCACTTTGATCAATGGTGTCCTTTCTTCCCCCCCCCCCCCGCAATGAAGTTCTGCTCTAGCGAGGATCTTTAATTCCATATTGACCACAAAATCATTTCTTTCTTATTTTCTCAGTGAAGTAAGCAAAATAGGTGAGGTCATCTGAATTATTTAATGGAATTTTCTATTTTAGTGCCTGGTACTACAAACTTTATTTGGACAGAGTAGTACCTCATTTCACAACTGTCCTACTCTGTATGACTTGGGACAGAAATTACACATAAACTGGTTTAAGTGACCAGAAACTGGTTTAAACCTGTAACAAAACAGAAGTTCAGTGCACATAAACCAGTTTGAAAATGGCTGAAACTGGTTTGAGATAGACCTGGTTGAATATAGTAGCAGCCTTAACTGATTTCGGTCAAACTGATTTATGCAATTTCTGTCCCAGACTCCTTCCTGGTTTAAGTTAAATTAGAGTCTTTCAATATCCCAGATACTTTGCTGGGTGGGGCTCTGCTCTCTGCTCCTCCCCTCTGCTCCCTGGTTGCAGCTGTGGCAGTGATGGGAGGCACAGCAGTGTCTGCCTGGATTCTTCCTGCTCTCCCCAACCTCCCTGCTCAAGCAGGGATTCCCCCACCCTTCTGCCTTATACAGACACCTCTCAGCATTAGCCATTATAACATATGCTGGCTATAGCCCGTACTATGGGAGGCAGGAAAAAGGCAGAAAAGACAGTGTTGGTTTAGGGCTTTTTGGAACTAATCAACAGGTAGCTGGTAATTTCCCTCCATTCCTACCTTGGGAAGAGTTGTTTAAGAAGAGCTTGAACTAATGAGAGATCCTTTGTTTTGTTGATGGGGTGCTAAATGTTGACAACTCCCTGTGTAACTCCCTGCTGGGTAACTCAATGCTGTGTTATTAACTCCCTGCTGGCTCCCTCCTGGTTGGGGAGTGGGGGGCGGGATGGAACCTCCCCTAATCAAAGAGTCCTTCTGGGACCCAGCCATGCCCCGCTTCAGCTCAGCATTGAAGAAGGGAAGGGAAGGAAAGGGAGGGCTGCTCTAGCATTCCCCAGCTTCTAGCCTGAGCCATAGCAGGCATGTGCTTGCATTTCTGAAATGAAAAGGGAATGTCTATTCACCTCCAAATTGTTTCAAGCTTTACAGGTAAAACTAACCTGCAAAGACTGAATCAGTTCAAGCTCAGGCTTTATGAATGTCTGTCCCTAGCCTATAAGGCTCCTCTCAAAGGGGAGGAGAAAATAAAATTAACTGGCTCCTCTTAGTATTAAGTTTCACAACATCTTTAAGTGACACACCCCTCTCTGGTTTAAGGAAATCTGGAAAAGAAGCTTTCAGACTGGATACAAGGAAAGACTTCTTCATGGTTTGTGTGACCAGACTCTGGAGTAGTCTCCCAGCAGGGGTGATGCAGGCAACTACCCTGAATACCTTCAAAAGGAGACTGGGCACACACCTGACAGGGGCTATTTGACCTCAGCAGTCTCTCCTGCCCAGACCTGATGATCTCATGAGGTCCCTTCCAGGTCTAAACTGCTGTGAATCTGTGAATCAGAACTTCTGCAAAAAGAAGTACTGTGGTAAGGAAAGAACACAATTATAGCCCTACCTCTGATTGTCCTGGTTATTGTCCAAATTGACATCCTTGCAATCACTTAAACTTTTTTTCTAGCTTTTGAATACTATTTTATCTCAATGTCAAAACTGGTATAATGGTCTAGGACATATGCAAAGTGTACATTTTACACTTTGTGTTTATCTGTGCTTCCAGTGCTTATATGAACTATCCTATAAGCATGACATTACTGAACCTTTTTTTTATATATAAAAAAATCTTGCACGTACATGTGCTCAAGAGATCTGAATTTGTAATTAAATGCATTAAAATTGAATTTAATTGAGTGTATTTAATTTATTTTAATATAAAATTTAATTTATTTTAATAAGTACTTTACATAACAGGTTTAGACCTTGATCTGTACTGAAACAGGTTTTAAGAAGTTGCTTTTGGCCCTCTACCTATATCTAGATGGAAAGCTCTTCAGGGCAGGGACTAGATTTGTCAAGTGCATAGATTCAGTGGGCCACAGTCCAAACTGGTTCTTGCGGGTGCTACACCTGTACAAATAAATCATGATAATAAGAATTATTACAAACAGTGGCCTTGCAGTCAAGGCAACATAAATTATTGTTTATGCTTCTGCAGGGTCCCATCAAATGCAGTTCCACAAAGGTGTAAGTCTGCCTTTACCCGACTGAAAGTTCAGAAGCCACACAGAATCCAATATAGTCTATGTGGCTAATAAACACTCAGAAACTTTAACAATACAACTGGTTTCAGTACTCTTGCACAATGACTTTATGAGATAATCCAAGAGAAGGGTACATATGAGCAATCCACTTTGTTTAAAAAACAGAAAAGCCACTGTTTATATTTATTGGATTTCCTTTGTCCGCATATTGGGTTTTGTGTCTCCTAAAGAATATTTAAACTAACATTTAGTTTTTTAAATTTGAGTGTTTGTTATAAGAGCACAGTTGAACTTAATAGGCCTCTTGGCTAGGGACAGAAATTACATATAAACCAGTTTAAGTGATCAGAAACTGGTTTAAACCTGTAACAGAACAGACGCTCAGTGCACATAAACCAGTGTGAAAATGGCTAAAACTGGTTTGAGATAAACCTGGTTGAATGTAGTATCAGACTTAACTGATTTGGGTCAAACTGGTTTATGCAATTTCTGTCCCAGACCCCTTCCTGGTTTAAGTTAAATCAGAGTCCTTCAGTATCCCAGATTCTTTGCTGGGTGGGTCTCTGCTCTCTGTCCCTCCTCTGTGCTCTCTGGTTGCAGTTCTGGCAGAGATGGCTCCCCTCCCCGCCCCAACTCCCTGCTGAAACAGGGATTCCCGCCTCCCTTCTGTCCCAGACCCCTTGCTGGTTTAAGATAAATCAGACTCCCCCAGCATCCCAGCATGCTCCCTGGGCTGGACAGGGCTCTCTGCTCCACAGCAGGACTGCCTCCTTCCCTCTGCTCCCTGGCTGCTGCTCCCCCTCCTCCCCTCTAAGCAAGGATTGTGCTATCCCCTCTGCCTTACACAGGCCTCTCAGAATTAGCTAGCAGACCACATTCTGGCTATGGTCTGTGCTGTGGCACACAGGACAAAATGGAGAATCAACAGGTAGCTGGTAATGTCCCCCTGTTGTTTTCTTAATGGGGAAATAAACACTGACTTAGGGGTGATAATCATGGTGTTATTAATTCCCTGCTGGGCTAGTCAGGGGAGCAGGAACCCCTTCCTAATCAGACCATCTTGCCAAGGCCTGGCCACACCCCCTCAGCTCAGCACTCTGGAAAGGAAGAGAGGGCTGCTCTAGTGCCCCCCAGCTTCTAGCCTGAGCCAATGCAGACATGTGTCTGCACTTTTGTAGTCCAGAGGGTGTGTCTGTGTGGTTAAAAACCGGTTTAGCCTAGCTAGGTTAGACTAACCTGCAAAGACTGAATCAATTCAGGCACAGGCTTTTTGAATGTCTGTCCGTAGCCCTTGTGCTTCTGATTTTATATTGGTACATTCGAAAGGGGGATGGGGAAGGAGATTTCCTCCCTCTCCTCCCCCACACCATGACTTTATTTAATAAAAATAATTTAAATATCCTTTCCTTCAGTCTTCAGTAATACATAATGTCCTAAAGACCGGTACAAAAGCCTTATAATAAAAAGGGCCAAATGCCTGACCTATAATGATAGCTATAGTGGCTGGTAACCCTCTGGGTATTTTGAACTATTGCAGTGATACAAAAGGATCCTGAACCCAGTTTAAAGATCCTAAGCATAAGGAATAGTTTATTCCTCCTTTTCATTGCCAGATTGGTGTAAAGCAGTCAAAATACACTAGTGGACTTGCTGCTCATTTTTTCATTATTAGGAATTTTAATTTGAGCCAAAGCTGGTAGAAAAAGATGAGCTGATTAGGAGCTTCTCCTTAAATGGTTGTGATTTAATTTCATGACACATGATAAAGCAAGGCATCCCATGCGCATTGTAAATGGAGAAAAGTAAGATGGAACAAAGTATTTTGATCCTAGAACTTCTACATCCATGAGGATCTACATAAGAAGTTGAAGGTTCAAGGCCTCTGCAAGCATGTCAAATGCATTACCTGATCAAAGGGAACCTTCAGGTTCTATACATGTCTTCAGAATGCCACCGCAAGGTGATCAGGACAATGCAACTCATTATTTTATAATGAAATAAAAAGGAAAATTAGATTCTTGTCTCATCTTGAAGTGCAATGGCAAAAATTCCATTTCCTTCTAACAACAGCATCAGTCCCTTGCTATACTATCTCTTCGGGAGACTTGTTCTATTTATTGTCTCTCTAAGAATATCTTAATGTTTCATGTTGCAGCACTACCTCTTAAGGAAATCAATAGGAAACTCTCACTAACTTCAGAGGAAGAAGTACTGCATCTTAAGCTGATTTGTGTTTACACTGTATACTGCAATATTCCAAATAAGTAATAGTAATAATTCTCTAACTCAGGATACAAATGCAGCATTTCAACATTTCTGTGAGTTGCTGTTTTGCATTTGTAAGTAAGGTGGCGCTTGTGTAGTCTCTCTTTTTCTCTCTGTCTCAGAGCCAGGGGAGCCAGACGGACCCAGAGTCAGACTTTGTAGTTTCACACAGACCAGAGCTCAGCAGTAAATCTCAGCAAAGACAGTTAGTAATTGTCAAATCCTGCATTATTGTACACGGCTCTGGAAAATAGAAAGTGCTGTTTACTCTTTGCCTGTAACAGATCTTTCATGTTTTTAACGAGACAACATTTTCTGTGTACTCAACATGCCTGGTTTTAAATTTGTTGATAAATCTGCATGGGCATGTTTTTCATCCTGAAAATTAAAAGAGTTCCTTCCCTCTCTCAGTTAATCATTGCAAAAGTTAAACATGCTTATCAGCCAGCTGTGCTTCATTATAATCTTTTGCTTCCATCTTTTGTCTGTGTCTTCAGCGGATGCAGAGTACGTCTGTTTTATGTCATCTAGCAATCTTCACTGACTTGTTATTTTAAAGGAAACCATCATCTTTTCCTCATCAGAATTCAACAGGAAAGAGCAGCATACTTTTAAAAGAATAAAATATGGCAAAGAAAGGCCTGCTACAAAAAAACAGAATGTCATCAAACTGATTCATAATATTTTAAATGCCTCTGACTGGAGAGGTATGGAAGATTCATACAAGACCAAATTCTGAAGTTCAGATATCACTTGTGCAATGCTTATTAAAGTCAAAAGGGATATAGGGCATGTTAACATTCTACATGGTGACCCGCGCATCTGGTTCTCCAATTTGTACCAAATTGTTTTATGTTTCATTATGAACAGGAAACTCAGACCCAGTGACTGAACCTGCTGCACTGATAACATCCTAGTCGTGCAAAAGAACTAGATTGCTGGTGGAGCAGAATCCAAGGTACAGCAGTAAAGTGGGTGTAAAATGGCTCTATGCATGTCACCACTATCTACTGTAGTAGTGTAGGGAGCAGGTCAGCAGCATGGTCAAGGGGGGTGGGGTGTGTGTGGACTGCCACTCTCTGGTTATTCTTGGCAATTGCAACAGGAAATAGAGCAATTGGCAACTTTCTCTAATTTATATCAGGGTTGGGCCATGAATCCAAGGAGGTGCAAAGATGCATTAAAGGCACTCATGTTCTGCAACCCCTCCCCTTTTCCATGCACTGTAATTCTTGTGTACTGAAGAATCAGCAGCCAGGCTCACAGAAAAAAAATGCACTTTTTCTTAAGGGTATTTGGACTCAGTGTTGAGCAAATCTGAGCCAGATTATGGTTTCAATTAAAAAAATATATGCACCAACTCGTGTTGTGTAAGCATATGAAAGTCTTTCACTTTGGCTGCTTTTCATTTTGAGTTTTAGCTCTGAATGAAACCAGATCTCAGAGTGAAATGCAGGATAGGAAGGGAACAGATCAAAACCAAGTGGAATGTTTCATTAAAAACAAGTGGGGCAAAATGTCTGTGCTTTTTACAGCTCTGTATTAGAACTCAGAGATTTTGCAACTCATTGCATCATCTGCTTTGATCAGATGATAATCATGCAGGGGCCAAGACGGCTTATGGGGCTGGTAATAGGAAGCAGAGCATCTAGGTCATTGGTTTAAATGCAACTGTTGCATAAGTGTCTTAAAAGAGTCACCATATGATAGTTGTCCAGTGATCTCTAAAATTAGTTGTATAGTAGATACTTTTTCAGCATTCTCAAATCCTCCAGACCTCAGTGGTAGACTAGCATTGAGACAGTGAGGTGAAGAGCCCTAAAAACTGGGTGGCTTTCTGAAGACAGTGAGATGAATTATTGCCACTTGACCCTATCTCTTTTCTCTTTTATGTTTATATTAAGGTTTGCAGGGTTGTAAATCTGCCATCCTTTCCCTGTACTAAAATTCACCAGTAAAATAAATATTTCTTAGTACTGCAATTGTCATTTTCCAGCAGTTTTAATTACCAGTTATAGCTGATAACAAAAGACAATCTCAAGAATGAATTCCTCATTCCATACTGGGAGGACACACAAAAAACTCTGTGAAAGGTTGCTTGCTTAGGTCCACCAATTTGAAGCATATTTTGTAACAATTTTTTACATACTCTGTTCTGAATACAGAGGACATTTTACTGTATCACTTAACAGTGTCTTGAAATGATTTCACATGAATTGATAAGGAAAAGATTATGATAAACTTTGCCTGTGCATTAAGTATATGCAAAGTATCAGAAAGTATATGTAATGCCTCTCCTTTTCATTGAAAGCTGGTACACATTTAGGTTGTCATGTCTGTGGCTGAAATAAAATGCACAGAAGAAATGACCATTTTTGCAAATTCACCGTTAAATAACAAATCCTGGCCTCCCCCACTCTGAGAAGGGAGGGGAAATACCAGATTAGTCTAGCATCCTGTGCAGGGTTATATGTTAGATTTTAACCAGCTGGTGTTAGAAACCGAAAGACAGTAATGTTTTATCTTAAGATGGCCTTTTGTCCTAGCTCTTTCATATGATTTGGATTCAGTGGGCTCCATGTTTTAAAAAGAATATCCACTTTGACAGTTTCATGTATGAATGAGCACATATGATAATAAATAGGTGCAAGGGTTATAAAAGTGTAGGTGTTCCTGGGAAAGTAGCAGGGCACAGAATCCCACTGTCAAGATGGAACAAAATGACAACCCATGAGCATCAGAACTTTCAAAAAAGGTTTGTGTTGATTTGTGTTTGTGCAGATGCATGACAAATAAATCTAAGGAAGTGATATTTTCCCTCTATGCAGCATTGGTCAGAAAGCAGTTGGAGTACTGCCTCCAATTTTGGACGCTAAAGAATGAGGAGGGCCACTCGTATGGTTAAGGGCCTACAGGACAAGCCTTCTGAGGAGAGACTGAGTGACCTGGATCTCTTCAGTCTCTGCAAGAGAAGGCTGAGAGGTGACCTTGTGGCCTGCTACAAAATTCATTAGGGGGATGCAGCAAGGGATCGGAGATGGTCTGTTCACCAGGGCACCTCTTGGGGTAAAAAGGAACAATGGTCACAAACTGACAGAGAGCAGATTTAGGCTAGATATCAGGAAAAACTTTTTCACAGTAAGGGTGGGCAAAATTTGGAATGGGCTTCTAAGGGAGGTGGTGCTCTCCCCTACCTTGGGGGTCTTTAATAGGCATCTGGCTGGGGTCATCTGACCCCAGCACTCTTTCCTGCCTAGGCAGGGGGTCAGACTTGATGATCTATTCCGTCTCAGAGGAAAGGCAGCAAAAGGGCACAGCAGACCCCATGGCTATGCAGGGAACTAGTGGACCTCCTGCGTCTAAAAAGAAAGACCTACAAAAGATGGAGGACTGGATCCACCTCCAAGGAGGAACATTCTGCACTGGTCTGGACCTGCAGGGAGTGAACCAGAAAAGCCAAGGCTGTGACTGAACTCCAACTAGCTACAAGTATCAAGGACAATAAAAAGTCCTTTTTTAGGTATGTGGGATGCTGAAGGAAAATCAAGGGGAACATTGGACCCTTGCTAAACCAGATGGGACAGCTGACAACTCATGCCCAGGAAAAAGCCAACTTGCTAAATGGGTATTTTGCATTGGTTTTTCACCAGTCCCAAGGGACACCCTTGCCCATTATAGGACGAGAATGCCTGGGTGAGGGTGATTCCTTACCCTCCATCAATGCTGACCTTATGAAGGACACCTTCAAGTCAGCCAACCCTGACAGTTTACACCCCAGGGTACTCAAGAAGCTGGCAAGCATCATAGCTCAGCCCCTGGCATGGATCTTCAAGAGCTCCTGGTGCTCTGGTGAAGTGCCTGAAGATTGGAAGAAGTAGTGCCTATCTTCAAGAAAGGGAGGAAAGTGGATCCTGCTAACTATAGGCCCATCAGGCTGACCTCTATCCCAGGGAAGGTCTTAGAAAAGATTATCAAAGAAACCATTCTTAACAGACTGTCTGATGGCAGCATCCTGAGGGATAGCCAGCACAGGTTTGTTGTGGGTAGGTCTTCTTTTACCAATCTTATTTCCTTTTATGACCAGGTGAAATATCACCTAGAGAAGGGAGAAGAGATTGATGTCGTATATCTTGACTTTAAAAAGTCTTCAATCTGGTATTCCATGATCACCTCTTAGCAAAGTTGGCCAACTGTGGCCTTGGCTTCATCACGATCCACTGGCTGGGGAATTGGTTCCGTGGTCAGACCCAGAGGGTGGTGGTTGACAGAAGTCAATCATCATGGTGCCTGTGACCACTGGGGTCCCTCAAGGCTCTGTCCTTGGGCCAACATTATTCAACATCTTCATTAATGATGTGGACATTGGTGTCAGAAGTGGACTGACCAAGTTAGCTGATGACACCCAACTTTGGGGTAAAGCGTCCACACCTTGACAGGCTCCGGAAATGGGAAGATGAGAACCTGATGGTGTTTAACACCAAAAAATGCAAGGTTCTCCACCTTGGGAAGAAAAACACGCAGCATACTTATAGGCTCGACAGTGCTACGCTGGCTAGCACTATGGACGAAAAGGACTTGGGGGTCATGATTGACCACAAGATCAACATGAGCCTGCAATGGGATGCTGCAGCTAGTAAAGCA
>NW_017728931.1:64053760-64066413 GCF_001723895.1 Crocodylus porosus
AGCTGACTTCCTGCCCCTGGGGCAGGGGGCTGGACTTGATGATCTTCTGAGGTCCCTTCCAGCCCTAATGTCTATGAAAATCTATGAAATCTATTGAGGTTTACTTGTTTGCTCCCCCATCTATGTGCTCCTTCTGTCTTATGTTTATCATCACTTACCTGGATGGTTAGCATTTTCAGGCAAAGACAACTTTTTTGTGATGTTTGTATGCTATGTTTAGCATGTTGGAACCTCAATCCACAATGCAGACACTGTAAGTTATAAATGGCACCACTATTCTGCATTGAATCCATTAGAATGTAAGTGAGGGGCTAATTACTTACATCCAGTGCTGGTTAATTATGTGGTAATTGTTGTGCCTTTGAGTATGAATTACTACTTGTTTTGTCAAGGTGAAGCCTCTGTGTGACCCCCACCCTACCTCATTATAATGGCTTCAGCTCCTTGAGAGGGAAGCTAAATAGCCTTAACACTATCCTGTAAATCTCTCAGCAGGAATATCCTCCCATTTCCCCGACCACTGCCAACTTCCACCTCAATGCTACCTCCACCTCCGGTGCCTCAGCCCCAGCTGCAAACCTGTGTGGCCACCTGGGGAAAAATAAATCAGGAATGCTTTCCTTGTTCACCTTCACCAATGGGCTGTCACATGCAGCATGTAGACATGGTCCAACTGCTTTGCACTTTCACTTACCTCCTTCAGCCCAAGGCTAGAATTTGGAAGTGAGGTGGAAGAGGAATGAAGCAGAGAGCAGTTCATCACTGAAACGGTGTTAACAATTTTTGAAGGGTGCTGGAATCATCAACATTCAGTAATCTCTTCCAAAATACTTCTAACATCAATCATGCTGCTTCACGTAAAGCCCAATCCCAAGTTTTATTTTTTTAATGTAGCAAAATTCCCATTCATTTCAGAGGAGCTTTGGCTCAATAAGGAGCACAGAATCATATTAGTATTCTTTTAAAATGGGGAAAATCCAAGTCTGAAACCACTGATTATTTTCTTCCTACTGACAGCCTGTTCAACTATTATAATCCTGAGGAAGATGAGTGTTTACTTTACTGCCTATTCCAGGGCTTCCAGGAAAATATTTTTAAAACAAACAAACAAACAAACAAACAAATGAAAGGGCAAAATGTTTATTTTTCCATTCGTTCATGAAGGATACAGATTTCCCGTCTCCTACACACTGCCCTCCAGACCCTACAAATTAATGGTGTTCTTTTGCCTGCGTTGGTTAAAAATCTGTTAAAATTTAAGATATGATTCCACATGCTATTTAAGAGCAGAATCATTATGGGATCTATTGTGGAAATGAAACATAACTCATTTGACCTGTTGTGAGCTATCTAAATATTTCATTGATGCTAATCTTTATGACATGCCAGTTTTCTGGAGCATATTCTTCAGTTGGATTTCCAGTATGGAAATGATCCTACAAAGAACTTAGCCCTCCTTTAGGGAGGCTGAACAGTTTCCAGGTCCACTTAATTTAATGAGAACTGGGGAGTCAACACTTCCTGGCAGGTGTTCAGTATCTAGTTCAGTAGTTCTCAACCTTTTTAGACTGAAGACAGCCCTCAATAATTTTTGTGAATTGAGTGGCACCCCATTTAAAAAATTATCTTATTTATTAGAGTGCTTATCTCCTTGCAGAGGGGTGAGGCAATGGGGGCAGGAGAATACCTTATCAGAGAGTCCTTCTTAAGGGATTTCAACCATTTGTACAATTTAACTGAGCCTGCACTTATATGCTTGTCTCCTCACACCTGGCTTACCTGCGTACTTCCTCATAGCACCCTTGAAGGATTGCATAGCACCTCGGGGTGCCTTTCACCATGGTTGAGAATACTGATGCAGCTGGATTAGGCCCTAGAAGAGCCAATCACTGCCTTTTAAAAAGTTTGACATACCTTTCTAAAAAGGAGCAGGTTTATTCTCATGTAGACCTGCCCGATAATGTGGTGCAGCATGGCAGAAAAATGTGACCTAATTATTCACAGCTGCAATCTTGTTGAAAATTTGAAGTGATATAAACTTATTTTAGCTAAAAGAGGCATTATTTTCTTAGCTCTTCTTGAAAGCAGTACAAAGGGAGACAGAAAAAAAGCAGTTATTATCCAGGTGTTAGCTTCAGAAGAGAACTCTCCATTCCTCCAACATATATATATATATACACACACAAACACACACATATATAGATACACACACACACACACACACACACACACACATTCATGCCTGAGGTAATAGTTTCAGACTAGGACTACTGTTAAAAGATATCAATATCTGGGGATAAAACTCCACAGATATAACTGTGGTATCAGATGATATGCATTTTTCCAAACTGGAGACTTCAAACCTAGTATAAATGCCTCATTCAAGTAAAACTATAAGTTGTCAGCCTGAAGCTACAAACAGATATCACATTCACCAGGGATATTTCATTTTATTCCAGAACGAAGAGCAATCAATCAGACCTCCATGTCTTTCATCTTGGGGTAAATCCTAAAAAGATTCATGGGATGACAGATTACAAAATGCTTCTGAACAGTTATCCTGGGATTGCATCATTGAATGAATGCCAGAAGTGCATTAAGTCACTGACTAAACCCTGATTAGAAGTGATATGCATCCTGGGATAGTTCTAATCCAGGACATACACTGGCACAAGTCCAGGGACATGTGTGATGTCTGTACCCAGACTGATTGTCTTTGGGTCATGTATAAGAGAGATTTCACTTCTCTTGCTTGAAATTAGGTATGTAATGAAGAAATGAATATATGAAATTTAAAGATAAATTTGGTGTGATCAATTAGTGATATAGTTAAATTATATAAACGGTTGGAATTGCTTAAGAAGGGCACTGATAACACCACATGGAAAGGTTAAAGTTTTTATTCTGCAACTCATAATACACAAGTATGCCAATTTTTTTTTCTCCCCAAATACATACTTGTAAACTAATTATAGCAGTTAGCTGGTTCCAACTGTGTGCACTTTTTCTATTCTTTATTATTACTTCAATTGCACCATAGCTGTACACAGCTAGATACCAGCTATGTACTTTTTATTTCAGGTTTGCATAGTCTTTATCCTAGCTGCTTTTCTATATTATTTTAACAAAGAGAGAAAAAGAACAAAGAAGATGGAGGACAGCGATTCTTAAATAAAGTAGAAAACTTTAGTTCCAACATTAAGCCTCTAAAAGTTTACCTTTCTACTTACAAATCTGGGCCAAAGTTTGGTAAAATATTTCAGATAAAAACCCTTCCACATAAGGAAATTCCATTAGCCCTGGAACTGACTTAATCATTAAAATTGTTTTAAAGACCATCCAGATTTGTTTCCCTCCCATAATTATTCATTCCCTACACTTTGCACAGCTATATTATGATCAAACAACAGGTTTTACCATTTTCTAGATTCATACTTTTAATCCTCAGTGTCTGTAGTAAGAGAGTTTTTGTTTTGAGGGGTTTTTTGCATATAAATTCTGCTTGAGGTTGCCCTGGCAAATATCCACACAACTAGGAGGAACTCCATTTTCTTTGTGTTTCCAGCAAATAAATTCTTAAGCTCTGCCACACACAAACAAATCCTACTGCTTATTATTGTTTAAAACGATATGTATATTATGTAATATATAAAACTGAGTAAATATCAATTTTTTTTTAAAGACAGTCATTGCTGATTTGGAAAAACATGTCTCCATTGCTAGCTAGTTTGCCAGCACACACTAGCAGACAAAAGTGGAAAGGAGATATGCATTTACTGCTGTAATTTTCAGCTGCTAGTGAAAAAGTAAGTGACTGAAATGACTTGGAGGTGCTTGGCACTGACAACTGTAACTGAAGTGAGATTTGAAAGTACTGAACAGTTTTTAGGATGGGCCTCTTACATTTGGCAAAAATTCAAATCTTTTTCACAAAGTAAGAGGAAAGAACTGACAGCTCTTTTATCTAAGTTTTGTAGTTTTACTTTATGCATATAAATAATATCCAAGCTAAGGATAAAAACAAGATGTCATGTAAAATAAGAACCACTTCTCATCTCCTACAATGTATATCACACCTTTTATGAGATAAGACATGGTTATTTGGCTGTTTCTTTTTTTTCCCCCTCTGTCTTTCTTTCCTTTGTTCTTTTCTATCCTTTTTTCAGTTGATCTTTACCTTGGAAGATAACTGAGATAATGCTACAGCTCAAGTCTTTTAAAAGACAGTGAACCTTGGACTAGGGCAACTGGATACATTTAGCCACCTAAGATCATATGTTTAATTGATATTCATTTCAGCTTGAATTTTCAAATGCTGAAAACCTGAACCAAAACAGGGGGATTCTAAAAACAGCCCTTCCAAGTAAAATTGCCACAGCTCAAATGAGCTTCAGTCAGCCAGCCGTAGGTGAGCACAACCCTAAGTATAACTGGAATATGGCATATTGAAGACGTATGACAGTAACTGGAATGAAGAATGAGCCATAATGGAAGCAATGCTCACCACCTATTTTAGAATAAAAATAGCAAAAAGGCACTTACCCAAGGCTCTAGAAACAACACAGTAAATAAAATCCAGGTAACGCTAAAATAATCATTTCATCAGGAACACATACACCCACCACTACAGCCTCCTTTCCCCTGTCTCATAGTAGTAAATAAATCTTAATCTTCCTCTAACCACCTCCCCCCACGATGTCTTTTGTAGCATACTTCTATCTTACCAATTATAGACTCTTTTGGACGAAGATGGGAAGTTAAAGCCCAAAAAGAAAATGTCCTAACGGTCCTTTTTTATGAAACTAGGGGTCCAGCCCAGTTATCCCTCTTCACTGTAGCTCTGGCAGAATGGCACAATATAATTCCTTAAGGGGTTTCAAATTTAATATTTCTAGTGGTGACTGTAGTATCAAGCTTACTAATGAAATTTACCACAAGAACAAATGACTATAAACTGATATGAATACATGTAGGCTAGGAATGAGAAATCCATTTCTTATGATGAGAAAATCAAAGTTCTGAAACAGCCTTGCAATACGAGTATGGAAGATTAAAAAACTAACTGGTTTAAAATGGAATTCAGTTAGTTTATAAAAGCGATGATAGACCAGCTCCAGATTGATCCTGTAGGCACCTCAGTAGGAAGTAGTTCTAGGAAAAGATTTAGGCACTTGAAATTGATTTACTGTGCAATCCCAAAATTACTACCATATTGACTGAGCCATATGTTTAGGGAACGAAATACTGCTCAAGTCTGTTATATATGCACAAAACAGGCATCCCCAAGCCATGCGGACACCTGATCTGGTCAGATCACACCTAACATAACTGACAGCACCAAATTACCCATACAATCACTTTCACTAAAAAACAAACCTGCTGTTTATTCTCACCCTTTGCCCATCCATGAATTGGGAAACCTGGATTCTAAGCATCTAGTCCAAGCAGATTTAAAGCTATATCTCCCCCTTCCCAGGTGAGTGCCGTGGAGTAAACTGAGCTAAGTGTCCCTTCTATCCATCCCTTCACAGCCAAGCCACTGTTCCACCATGAATACAACAGGTATGGGACCAGAAGGAGAATAAGGAAGCAGCCTGACTGTAGTCCAGAAAGGAGGATGCTCCCTTAAAAGAAGAGATGATTTCTTGTCCCAGCTCCTAGTATTCTTTGTGCATTTTAACCAACATCTATTTAAGGCATCCCAGGAACAGAAACCAAAACTCAGGAATCACCCTCTCTTAAGCAGGTGCCCACTACTCAGGGCTACAGTCAGGATTTTCTTTTCTTGATCTCTTCCTACATTCCTTTCCTCCAAGTAGCTCAGTTTCAGCTGGAGGGATGAAGAATGAACTCAGTACAGCTAGCCTGTAGTCTGGTGGCTGGGATAGTCTCCTGGGAAATCTGGTTTGAATCCTTACCAACACATATCTTCAGAAGAGCAATTAGGTGCTGTGATTTCCATGCAAATAAATGTGCCTAATGAAGGCAGGGTGTGAGGCAGGTATCTAAACTCAGTACAGGGATGGGAGTTGAGAGACACCTTTACACTAAATGTTTTCTATTTGCTAGCACTCAGGACATCCAGGCTTTCTGAATCACTCTCTGGCTAGAGACATGTAACACAAAAATGCTCCTGAAGGACACCTAATTCTCCCCATTCATCTCAGTTACCTAATCCTAACTACCTGACTTGGCCTCCAGATTAGGCAAGTAATTTATAGGTATTGCAATTCCCAACTGGAGATACCAACGTGGCCAATCTGGATCTGGCCCCCTGTGACATGGTTATTTGTGATAACAAGGGACTGACTTTGACAAGCCAGGAAGTCCCTTCCAGTCCTATGTTCTTAGATAGTCTGGTCCTAAGCCTTTTAGCCAAATTAAAAACTTGTGTGTAAATGTATAATTAGTAATCTAGTCTATCAAGTACTAAGAATCAAGCTTTAGAGAGACTGGAGGACACAGAAGACTTGAAAGAGTCCCAAACTGAATAAAAGTCTCCCTACTTTGTTGTGATAAGAGGTTCCCAGTTGACAACAGCCCCTAGGTCTTACATGGCAATTATCATCCAACAGAAAATCTTCTCTCAGAAGGGCACAATTACTGCATGTACTGTTTCCAGATGTGGATTCTTCCCATGTGGCATTAGATACGGTGTCAGAGGTGAATGCATGCTTACTCAGGTTTAGATCAGCTAACAGAAACAATAGGAATGTGTTCCAGTAACAGGCTATATACTGACTTACAGAAAACTATTGGTAACTATATATTTTATGATTTCTACTTCACAGCATATCTAAAGTAACTAAAGTTTCTTCCAGATTTTGTTTTTGGATAAATGCCTCAGGCATTTATTAAATTAAAGATTGTACATGATTAAGTTCTTAGGACTAATTTTGCAAAAGGAAATGAGGACAGCAAGCATAAATGCATAGCTAGGTCTTCATGGCTAAAAGCCAGCATGCTTCCAGCTTGAGAGGAGGAGTTCTTCCCATTTTGTCTTGGGTAGAAACCAGCATTAGAATACATCTTACAGTATCACGGACCGTCCAGTATCCTTGGATGTGGGAAATGGGCTCCTGCTTTTTCAGATGTGAGCTGGACACTTATAGGAGGTGAAATCCAGCCTGCTTCTCTCTCAGGGAATGTATATTTAGTGACTAATGTTAGGTGGAGGGAGACCATATCATTCTGTTTTGGTGCTTTATGTAAAAAAGAAAGAAAAACAAGACATCCACTGGGAAGATCCAAAACATTGAAGGCATCTGTTTTCTCCGGGTAGAAGAATCTTTAGTTTTCTACCATTCCAAATGCTGCATTCCACAAGTTTGAGAGTATCAAAAACTGAATTAATAATATTTATCCAGGAAACCACAAAAATGCTCAAAAAACATTCAACTTTGCAAACAAGTATCTTTTTATTTCTCATTGTTATGTGAATACTGTGTGAAAAGAGATGGCAAAAATGTAGCTTATTTTTAAAGGAAAAAGCAACATTCCAGCAACTCTAATTTGGTTGAAAATAAAAGTATTGGTGCTTCAGTAAAAAAATGCCTCCATTAAAAATAAACCTTTACTTTCCTCCCATGAAAGGAAATACAACATCTCCTAAATTTTCTATTTTTTTTTTTAACAAAACCTGGGAAGAGTAGAGTCATCAAAAAAAAAAGTCATCTTGTGGGAATGTATGTATGTACCAGTATCAAGGATGAACTTTCTTATAAAATGAGACAGAGAAAGACCAATTCCAAAATTGCCAGTTGCCCAATGATTATAACAATTAGTTGTGATGTGGTGGATCAAAGATTTAAGACCCTGTGTTACACCTTGAGATCCAACTTCCCAGGTAAGTGATCTAACCACTGGGCCGTGGAGTCAGGCTCGAGTCATTCTTTTTCAGTGCATACAATTCTTTCTATGAAGTGAAACAGCTCAAACAAGAAAGGTTAGAAAGTGACTCTAGAGGTTATACTATTAATCAGGATGTAAATGATGAAGGTTTGAACATCTGGGTGAAGGCAGACAGAAGCAACTGAACATTGATTTCAAACCTGCTAAGTATCTTATTCTATCACTGGAAATCTACATCTAGGTACTTTTGCCATCTTTCCATCTTTTTAAGTCCCTTACATCAGAAAGTCTTGGTTTCATTCCAGTGCAGAACAGGAAATTTTCTGATATTCAGAGAATTTTCAAAGATAGGAAAACTGTTTCTCATTTAGTTTATTTATTGAAATCTTGGTCAGCATACTCAAGCAGAAGAATAAAACTGATTATATTTGTAGATCACAAAGCTTTATAACATTTTTCTACTTACTTTTTATTCCCCATGGAGAACAACAGTCTTTATTATCAGTTAAATTATTTTTGGTACACTGTGGGAGCATCTACATGAAATGCTCTTATGCAGTCGTTACTGTGCATTTATTTAGTACTTGTATAAGCAAGTACTAAATAAATGTGCAGTAACTGGAGTTCCTATGGAGTAGTGCCCGCAGATGCCTTTTAGGTGACACTACTGAGCGGTAGCCTAATACTACTGTGCAGTAGTATCAGGGTATTGTGCAGTCAGCATCTCATGTAGACGTGCCTTGTGAGGAATTCATTCTTGCTTGAAACATGTATCTCTTTTTAACAGGAGTAGCATTGGGAGAACTTATTGTCTATCTCCTATGGATTCATTGAGGTAGCCATGATAAAAATCCCTTTTTGAAATAATAAAATGTATTAGCTGTCAGGCAGTAGTGAGGTATAATAATAAAAATTAACTACTAATAAAAAAAACCCTTGAGAGTGATGTATATCTTGCGTAGACACAATGATCCCATGATATCTATGTCAGACCTAAACAAACACAGGTATATAAGATACAATAAATATATCGTTAAACTTTATGTTCTTTGTCCACTATTTTTGTAAATTAAGGAAGCAACTGCGATGCTCACATTATTTAACTGTATTGAAATTTTGTTTTCTTTTAGAGCATTTTTTTAAAGCTTTACTTAATGTATTAAAAACAAAATTACACTATTTTTATTATCACGCTTAGGCCAGAGCCTGATATCATTTACTCACATGGAACTCTATTTACTCTACAAATATGCCCATAACATAGTTGGAACACCACATGGAAACATCAAACTTCATTACATTAAAACAATATTTCCAAAGCAATAGATCTTTTTTATCTTACATCAAATGAGTCAATGTATTTTAAAGTGTTTGTCATCTGTTTCCATTCTTTAGTATGATTAAGAAAACAAAAAAGAAGGCAACCTGGAAAAGAGGAGGAAGTGACTTTGAAAGTTACCCAAGATGCAGCACTACGGATGCATATAGGCACCCTGAACATCCAAGTCCAGATTGGCTTTTGACTTCTGTTGTTTGGTTAAGGTGTGGAGAGGTATTAGGAAGCATGATAATTCTCTCTGATTCTCACATGAGTGTGATGACTTAGTGGATCTCTAAGCTATGCCAGCTGGCCATAGAAAAGTGATGAGCAAAGATGTGAGTTGTATTTTCCCGCTCCTTCCCCACTACAGCTTTCTAATTTTCTATGTTATGCTGTATGGAAATTTAGGTACCATGTTTTCTTGCATATAACATGACCCAGAAAATAACATATGCCATGTTTTTTAAAAGTTGAAAGAAAAAAGATTTTTCTAGTTATGGCTGCATTCAGCAGAGACAGAGACTAATCATTAGCTGACTTGCTTTCCTTTTCCTGCTTAACAAAAGCTGAAACCTTAGCTGCTCCTGAAAATTTGTATTCATGAGAAAATCTATGAAGAGCCTCTAAGGCTGCGAGACAGAAGAGAGACTAGGAACAGCTAGCAGATAGCTATATTTCCCTAAGAAATAAATAATAAAGCAGATGTACTCATTACACTGAAGTGATACAGTACTAGCCACCCACTTTTTTCATGCAATCAAGCATAGAATTTTAAGCTGTTTAAAAAAAACCCTGCTCCATTGTATAAACTCATCTTTATATTATCACCTATCAGGCTGACAAATATTGTCTCAGCACTTCCTCATATTCTTCTTTCTGTGTCCATTTGTTGTCTTAGGCTGTAAGCTCTTGGGCAGCCTTTTTTTCCTCTGTTCCTACATTCCTTAGCACATGTGAAGAGCTCTGTGGCTCCATGGCAATAATAGTAATAAAGCATATATTTAAGTAATTTGTCCTAGAATAAGTTTTCATCTACTTATTCCACATAAGGAAAGCAACAGAGGTGACCTCTTAATTAATAAAAAGGCTGAATTTGCTTACATGGTGTTACCTTCATAGTTGCCTACATTTAGCAAATGAAAACAAGGAAAAGTTATGATGAGAATTATGAGCAGTTGAAAGCTATTTTTCAAAGGCATTTCCTTTCCATGTCTCAGAAGCCTACAAAGGGAATCTTTGAACTCATTCATTCCAAAGAAATGATAAATCATAGCTAGGAGTTAAAAAATTGTGTCTGATAAATACACAAGTTCTTATTTTCAGAATAGCTCTAATTTGAGAGGTGTAGGTTGTAGCTGTGTTGATCTAAGGACATAGCTAGATAAGGTCCTTTGGGTGAATCTGATATCTTTTATTAGACCAGCTTAAATAGTTGAAAAAACCCCAGAAGCTTGCTAATTTTTTTTCCCAACTATTTGAAGTTGGTATAATAAAGGATATCAGATTAACCCAAAGAGCCTTGTCTAATTCGAGAGTGCTTTTGTTCATTGCTTAAGTTCATTATGAATTAAAGCCCCTCTCTCCTAAATAAAAGATTGTAAATGGCAAGCTTTTAGGGGTTTAGTAAGAACCTTCAAGTGGCAATGGGCTAGTTAAGGGAATGAATTGAGTGCAAGTTCTTAACTTAGTTAAAGGCTGTACCATCTAGCCCCTAACTTGATGGATGCAAGAGTGGTAGAATCAGGCTATATTAAAATTGAGTCTAAAACTTAGGGTTGCTCTGTGATGCAATTACTTATGGAATGGCACTTGAATACTCAGAAAACAGCCCCACTGACCTGGCTAATCAATGGAACTGGCTAGTCTTAATATTAGTGAAGAAATAGGCACCTGAACTTCTATTAGCTGAATTATATAGTAAACATAGCAGGAGAGTGTTGGAAGGAATTTACCATTGCTTTGACATGGTTACTGTTATTTAGGAAACTTCTCCATCTACTGTTATGGCATCTCTCTCACCTAATAAATATCTGTAAAGTACTGACTTTTGGATAGGAAACATAAAAATGGGTGGCACATACAAAAGCAAATACACAAAAAGGAGAAGAATATTTTGAAATAGAAAGCTCATTTGTGAAAGAGAGCTGAAATGAGCTAATATCATATATTGTCTCTTTCTTTAGGCCTTGGGAATTTATCCACATTAGTTGGATTAATGAAGTATTATAGAAGAACTCTAGTCACTCAGTGTTCATATACACAACTGAAAATCTGATGACCTATCTTTAACCTTGATCTTTGATTAGGCCCTTTCATATTTTCCTAGGGCCATTCACTTCTTTGTCCTGGTGCAGACATAGTGACCTTCAATGGAGTCCAGCTGACATGTTCCTTTAAATTCTAAAGAAAGTATAGGGTAAAATGCTGTCCTTGTTAAAGTATTTGAGATTTTTGTCATTTGTTTCAATAGGGTCAGTATTTCACCTCAGTATTTTCCAGAATGCGTTATGGCATACTGGAGCTCATAACCAAGGGTCAGGAGCTAAATGAGGAGAAGAACAGGAAACACTAGTGCAGAAGTTTTAACGTTTATATAAACCCTTTCCAAACTAACTCCTAACTCCAAAACTTCTAAAGTCTAAATTAATTAATTTCAGATTTGGAGAAATATTCTGAGCAGAATTACAGTTGGGGATAAATATAGGCAGGGGGAAAAGGGAGCATATAGAATTACTAATACCAACAAGTATTGGTGCATTATAAACTAGCAGCCAGATTAGAAGATAGATAAATTTGATGCAATGAGAGGAGATATTGGTATTCCTGGGGTTCATCTACACATTCATTTATGTGCTGTAGTTACTGCACATTAAGTTGAGTACTTGAATAACCATACTAAATGCGCAGGGTAACTCTACTATACAGAAGAAATAACCTACTTTGTATGTTCTCTGAATGAATTGGAACTAACTGTAGAGAAGCTAAGTAGGAAGGAGGACAGACAAAAAGGAGAACAAGTGAAAACCCACAGCACTACTGGAAGGTTTTTTTGGACCTTTTGGACATGAAGCAAGAAATTTGCTAATGAAATTTCTGCATGAATGAAGAAGCTCTCTTGAACAACAAAACACACACACAGATGATCTCCTTTGCAAAGAGCAAATGAAAAGTAGCATTTTGAAAGTAGCGCTGTGCATGAGTGCTCAGTGAGCAAAATGAGCATTAGATTTTAGCAAAGAATGGACCTCAAGCAATCAGAAAGAAGTACAACATTTAGGTTAATTGTAGTCTTTGAATCAGTTCTCAGCTGGTTAAAATTGGTATAGACAGGGGAGATATTCAACTGTGGACCATAGATTCATAGATTCATAGATGCTAGGGTCGGAAGGGACCTCAATGGATCATCGAGTCTGACCCCCTGCATAAGCAGGAAAGAGTGCTGGGCCTACATTACCCCAGCTAGATACACATCCAACCTTCT
>NW_017728931.1:64066424-64069248 GCF_001723895.1 Crocodylus porosus
TATTGTCTTTTACTTGGGTTGCCATCCTCAGCTCCATGGTAGCTTTGGCCTGTCTAACTGCCTCCCTACAAGCACGAGCAGAAGAGGTATATTCCTCTTTGGTGATCTCTCCCTGTTTCCACTTTTTATGTGCTCCCCTTTTGGCCCTTAGTCTGAATACATGATCCAAAATTTGCATTAATATTTTTTAAATCAATGTGTAAAACAGAGGAAGCTTTCAGCCTTCATTGTTACTGGGACTGGAACATGTACTTGGTAAATTTAATGGCAATGCTTCCAATGACTTCAGTGACACAGGCACATGCCTTAGATATACTTGCTTTCCCATGATCCAGTGACATTTCAGCACTTAATGAGCTGGCTTTCTGCAGCAAAGCCCTAGATCTAGATAAACTTGTTATGCAACTTCATCGTTTTGTTAATTAATGAATTGTAAAGGCTTTAGGGTGGATTTTAATAGGGTTTGGCAATTCTGAAAAGCTAGCCAGAAGCAGTAATACCTAATACTGTCACAGGAAGTATGCATTCCTAGAGCTTTTTTCATGGTTGTGAGGAACAGTGAATTCAAAACAGATCAGAGTATATTCATTATGTTACTTGTAGTGGTTTATACATATGAGATGCAACAGTCCATCTCATGCTGATCAGTACTGATAAAAATGTAACAGGATTTTAAAACTAAAATGCTAGAATTCCTTTTAGAGAGACAATCTGATTTCTAATAAAGTATTACCTCTCTTTCTCTCTCATCGTGTCAGAGGTGGTGTCAGACATTCAATTTAACCGTTACTAAGTGCAGTTAAAATGGGAGCATATGCATGTTCAAGCATTTTAGCATGTGTTAAGTGCCCTTAGCATTGCAAAAATATTCCCTTTCAGGCATGGGTAATTTCCTAGCATGTACTCCCTTTAATAAGTCACTACATTGCAATGATTTGCAACGGCTGCAAGCGAATCTGTGGCATGTCCTAACAGGTACTAACTTTAAGACATCAACAGCATCCAGTGGTTTGCAGCTGTTGGAAGTGAACATGTAGACAGGTTCTCATTCAGCAGTATGCTTGACTAGAGACCATAAACTATGAAGTTCCCACAGCAGGTGTGAGTGTTCTTGTGTTTGATGTGAAAAACAGAGCTCCAGATACATTCAGCAACATAAACAAGGAGAATCTTAACAACAACTGTACCACAAACAAACAGAAATAAAACCCCCATTAGTTAATCAGACGGGTTCATTAATGGAGTCAAAGTAAATAACTTTTAGAATTGAAAACCTGACAAATAAAGTCAATAGGAAGGAGCATACGCTAGGAGACTTAACATGCAAGATGGAATTGAGGAAGGCTTAAGAGGGATAGTACAGATTGAAAAACACATATATTATCTCAGAAGGAGGACACTAGTAAAAGAATTACTCGGTATTTTGGATTACTGGCAAATGAAATGAGCAGAAGCATGGTAAAATCACAATGGAGATACTAAAGGTTTTTTAATGTTAGTTTTTACCAGAGAGAAAGTTAATAAGATGCCCCCTGAGGTCTACTCTTTGAAAGAACAATGGCAGGCTTTTCAGGTGGAGAAAAGGGAGATAATTAAAATATTAATACAGTAAAAAGCAACAAGATGGGATGTGTCCAACATTTCTAAAGAACGTTAGCAATTAAGTGGCAGAGCTGCTGATAGAAATATGCATGCTGTCATTAAAAGCAGGTACCACATCTATACTATGCTATACCAGCTTATACTGTAGTACCGAAGAGGTGTAACTTGGTTTTATTTTTTTTTGTTAAGGATAATATTCAAAAGTACAAAGAAGTGATAATTAAGTTACAGGAAAAGTGATTGGTATAAAAATAATAAAAAATTAAAATATAAAGTACTTACATGAAACATTTATTGCTATTGTTACTATACATCTACTACTATTGTTAATAGCTGTATGCCCGTCCTATATTTTACTAGTAATCTAAAGACATGACAATAATGGTACCAGCACAGATTTTCATATCTTTGTACTGGTGTCAATCCAGAGAAAAGCAGTAAAATCACAGGAACAGACATGGCAATCCATTAAAAAGAGAAAACTTTATCTGGGCATTTTCCTTAGAAATCTGGATTAACATTCAAAAAAGAGGCAGAATGGAATAAGTGGGCTTTAATTTAGTTCCAAGACTAACAAAAATGTTCTCTTGGAAATCTGTGTCATTTACCAGCATAGCCTTCCTCTTACTCACATTGTGTGCAGACTGAATTATTCCCAATAGAACACATTCCTCACATCTTGCTCCATCAAGCCAGAACACAACGATGCCACGTAAATTCAGACAATACTTGAAATGAAAGGGTTTATAGGTTTGCCATTATAAACCTACACACAAGCAATGGAGCCAACTGATTTCTTGCATCTGGCACTCCATTAACATCAGCCTGAGAATCTCACTGGCTTCTGATAATATGCTAGGATAGAACAGAAAAGGAATGCTCCTCAAAGCTCAACAGCTACAAGGATGCTACACAGGCTACTCCATGCTAATTCCTTGAGTACATCCCTCTGTGAAATTGAAGGTGTGTCTGCTCTTATTTACACCTTTTCTGATGTGCTCGATCCCCAGATATTCCCTAAATAAGAAATCCCTGTAAACTATGTTCCATACTCTCTGTTCAACCTTCCCTCTCCCTAGCCCATTAAATTCTGCCCCCTCACTAAGTCAAACATTTATTCACCTTCTGCCATATGAGCCACTGCTCCAGAACAGGACAGAAGGATTTGCCTTCTAGACCTCCTGAAGTTTCATAGATTTCATAGACATTAGGGCTGGAAGGG
>NW_017728931.1:64070362-64110481 GCF_001723895.1 Crocodylus porosus
GTAACAGAAGAAAAGCTCAGTGCACATAAACCAGTTTCAAAATGGCTGAAACTGGCTTAAGATAAACCTGGTTTAATGTAGTATCAGGCTTAACTGATTTGGGTCAAACCAGTTTATGACATTTCTGTCCTAGAAACCTTCCTGGTTTAAGCTAAATTACAATCCCCCAGCATCCTAACATGCTTTTCAGCCCTGTGCTGGGCTGGGCTGTCTGCTCCAGAAAGCAGGACTGGCCCCACCTGCCTGCTCCCTAGCTGGAGCAGTGAGGGGTGGCTGGGGCAAGCCTGGCTGGGGATGCAGCCCAGTCTACATGGTGGGGGGGGCTGCCCCCCCCCCCAGCAAACCCTAGCTGGAGTCTGGGGCCAGGAGGAGCTTAAACATCCCTTCCCCAACTCAAACTTACTGCTGGCTGCAACTGTAGACTACAAATCCCAGAGGCAGGAAGAGGAAGTGATGAGGAACTCTGCAGAATCCTGCTGCTGTAATTCTGGACTGGAAATCCCAGAGACCTCGGGGGCAGCAGGAAAAGGAAGGGAACATAGCCAGAGAGCTGTGCTTTAATGCCCCCCAACTTCTGGCCTCAGCCACTCCAGGCATGTGGCTGCATTTTGTCTGCTCACTTCTGTTTCAATTTAACTCTGTACTGCTTAGACTAACCTGCAAAGACTGAATTGGTTCAGTCTCAGGCTTTTTGACTGTCTCTACCTATCCTGGAAGAGTGAATTTTGAGTTGAAGGTGCATAGAACCCACTTTCCCTGCTACTATACAACGACTGCCAACGCTGCTTCAAATAACAGCCGCACACTTACACATTTCTACTGAGCCAAAATAAACAGAATTAATGTCAGATATATTTTATTCTAGTAAAACAATATTGCAGTAAAGCACAATAAATATACCAATCAAGAATGTTCCATCACTGGTGAATAAAGGCAAGAAGCAGCTAACAGAAAGCAATTAGGCAGACTCTGCATCAACATGAAGGGATTTTCCCTCCCACTTCCCTGACTGCTTACCTAGAATGAATAAAGAATCTCTCTGAATCTTTCTAATTTGCTCCCAGGACCTTTTTTTATTGTTTGGTCCTTGTAAAACAATACATGATGAACACAATAATTATGCAAAACACCCAATGACTTATATATCAACAGTTCAAATTCTTGAAACCAGAATTTTCAAGTGTTTCTGAAGTTCTGGTTAATCGCCAGATAAGCCTGTCCCAAATCCAATGACCCTGTAATTTTTAATGTTTGTTGTCTGGCATAAGTTAGGTGAATAGCAAACAGAATTTTTAGGTGAGGGACAGACATTCAAAAAGCCTGAGCCTGACTTGAGTCAATCTTTGCAGGTTAGTCTAACTTAGCTAGGCTAAATTAGTTTTGCAATTGAACAGACATCCCAGAAATGCCAGCACATGCCTGCAGTGGCTCAGGCTAGAAGCCGGGGGGTGCTAGAACAATCCTCTCTTCCTTCCACAGCATGGAGCTGAAGGGTGTGTGGCCAGGTACCAGCAGGAGCTGTGATTAGCCCAGCAGGGTATTAATAACCATATTTCCCACCTAATTAAGAAAACAACAAAGGAACACTACTGGCTACTTGTTGATTCTGCCTGTTGATTCAGCATGGACTATAGCCAGCATGTGGTATGCTAGCTAATACACAGATAACTCCTCAACAAGGCAGAGGGGAATTCCTGCTTAGCAGAGAGTGGTGAGGGGAGGGGGGAAGCAGCCCATAGTCTCAGAAGCTCCTGAGAGCAGCCCTGCTGTGAAGCACAGAGCCCCTCCCATCCCAGATTGCATCCTGAGATGCTGGGGGAGTCTGATTTATCTTAAACCAGCAAGAGGTCTGTGACAGACATTACATAAACCAGTTTGAGCCAAATCAGTTAAGTCATTCTACATTCAACCAGGTTTATCTCAAACTGGTTTTAGCCATTTTAAAACTGGTTTATGTGCACTGAACACCTGCTCTGTTACAGGTTTAAACCACTTTCTGATCACTTAAACCAGTGTGTAATGTTTGTCCCTAACCCTACTGTCCTGCTAAATTACTCTATCCAGTTTGTTAAGTCAGTCTTCCAAATTAGTCTTGTTCCACTTGCCTGTTTCACCTTCCTATTGTGCACTGTCTGACACCAAGTCTAAAAGTTATCTGGGGAAACAGTTTTCTGCTTTCTTAATTTCTGGTTTGTTTGATGTCTACAGTAAGAGAAGATAAGGGTGAAGACTTGCAATAGCAAATTGTTCAGAAAAGGAAGCTCATTGAGGTATAACAGGCCCACAAGTGTGTAAAGAAAGAAATCAGCCCGCAAGTTTTGGGTTCAAAGGTCTGGTTTTAATAACATAGCAAATTGCTCTAAAGCTAGGAGTCACATTAACAAACCCAAATATACACTCAGTAAACAGAAACTTCCCAGAGCATCCCAGACAGCTGGGCAACTGGTTGGAGCTGGAATAGGGAAAATGACAGTGTACAGGCAGTCACCTATTGTGTCTATCTACCCATCTTCAAGAGCCATTTCCCAAATACTCATACACAAGATAGTCAGTGCTCAACATTACTTAAGCTAAAATCGCTAACAAAAATACACTGAACTTGTACAGAAATATGCTCATTCTAAGTATTCAACAGCACACAAAAAATGTTATTCTTGACTTGCTTTAAACTTTTTCCCTATAGGTGTTTCTTTATTTGCCTTTGCATTTTAAAAGAAATTGAATCTTACTGTAAGATATGAATTCACACAGGTGGGGACCAAAGTAGTTTCTTTATTTGCAAAATAATCTCTCAGATGGCCTTTGTTACAACAAAACTCATCTGTTATGTTTGTCTCTGGGCCTTCAAAAATAAACTGTCTCCAGTCACAGGCACGGGAAAGATGCTACCAAACTGGTAGGCACAGAATATATTGTGAACATAAAGTAATACTATACATGCATGGGGATTGTTAGCATCAACAGAAAGTAACAGAAAATAACTTTAGATTCACATATGCAGATGCAACACATCATCATCACATCATCTATTTTTGTTTTCAAGATGTTTTGAAAACATTCCAGTCGGCACCAATACCACAGTAGCATAACTATGGGTGGGCATGTGGGGCACAAGCTCTGGGTGAGGGCCCTGCCCTTTGCACCTTCACTGAAGCAGCTCTGGTACTAAGGGCAGAGAGTTAACCTTCTTATTGTTTTTGAACACCATATTTCTGCTTTTAAATTTCTTCCCCACATTTGTTCCCATTGTATTATCCCCAACAGGAGCGACTTGCTATGAGTGCAAATTATAAGTTATGCCTCTGCCAATACTTACCTTTAACAATTGTACAAAAGCTTATTCTTAAGAAGCCACCAGAGTGGGAGGGCAGTTCAAATGATCAAATCAAATACCTCAGTAGGTGCAGCTACACAAGACATTTTACTGTGCTTTATATTAAGCTAATACACAGTAAAGTATCACCACCTACACCTGCACAGTATATTAGTCGAATGCACCATTTTTTAGTACTTGTAGGCACAGGTACTAGAAAGTAGTGCATTAACTAATGTGCCAGGCCACATGTGTAGACGCTGACTGAGAGCAAATTGTTTCCAGTCAGCCTAGGCCACAAGGGGTAGAGATAGCTGTCCCTGCTTGGTAGGACTCTGCCTCTTAGCCACATAGAGATCAGGATCTCTCCTCATCTCTGCATAAGTGGGGGGACTTATCCTGGCTGCTGGGCAGCTCCCTGCCAGCCATGTGGAAGTCGGGACTGTCCCAATCTCCCCATATGACTGAGAGAGCTGTCCTGGCTGCTGGTCAGCTGCCTCTCTGCCTTTTAAAGATCAGGACCTGATCTCCACATGGTTGGCAGGCAGCTGCCTGGCAGCTGGGACCCCTCTCCCAGCCACATGGAGATCAGGACAGGTCCTGATCTCCACATGACTGGCAGGCAGCTGCCTGCCCAATTGGGACAACTCCTCCCCTCCATTTTGAGGCCAGCCTGATCTCCCCACCAGCTGGGATGGAGCTTGCCCACCCTTGCCTACCCTCCAGAGCTCAGGGCTAAGTCCCTGTACCCCCTGCCAGCCGAAGGCTGGCACCTGAGGGAGCCTAGAGCTCCCCCTGACTGCTGCAGTGGGGCAGAACAGGGCAGGAGTAGCCCTGGACTGGGCTGCTCCTATTGGGCTCAGTTTGCTCCTGATAGGGGTGCACATGCAGATGTGTGCAGGGGAAAGCTTTAATGAGCCTGAATTCACTGTGCAAAAAATTTGGTGCAGAAATTCTGTGCAGAAAATTCAGGCACATTAATTGCAAGTATTAGTTGTACCCAGTGAGAATGTATTTTGAGTCTATCTCCTATAACTTGGCAAATTTATTTGAATATGCCATCTCAGCTCTCAAACATTAAGAATAGTTTTGACATAAGAGGAGAGAAAAGCTGCATGACTGGGCACTAGTGAAGACTATAGGAAATGTTACAGAAACCTTAAGATCCCATGGGCTGTAAACTTTGAATGATGGCAGCTGGCATTTGCAGTGTAAGAATAACATACAATAAACAATGTTACTTAAACCAAGCAGTCTTTTTTAACATTTATTTTTACATTGTGCTGTGTGAATTTTTTACCTGTGAATCGTTTTAGACTGACAGTTTCAATGAATGAGAACCCTACTTTATCCAGAGCAACAATGTCTGCTTTTATATCTATATCAACTTATATCTGGAATGGCAATGCCTAAAATGTTACAATAGCTCAGTTGTCTCCTTCTCTGCTGACATTGTAGAGAAGGATGGCCATGCAAAGCGTGATGAAAAAGCCACACCAGAGATAAGGTTTTTCAAAGATGTGCAATTAGAGGTTTATCTCCCATACAGAGAGGCCTACCATGGGAGTTAAGACTCTCATTGTTAGAGCCTCTGACAATCTCACTTGGGAACATGAAATCATACTTTCTCCCAAAATGGCTGGGGTGCAAATTCCTCTGCACAGTTTTAAGTAGGGCCAAGTTCCAAGATATAATCATATGGTTAGGCCTGACTGAAATGTCTAGCATTCTAGTTGACTGCTGTGGAGACAGAGTGCTCCATTCAAGTCAATGGAGCTCTAAGTAACCATATATTGTGTAATTACTGCCTTACTCTGTTCTTACAGAACACTGCTTCACATGGCCTAGTATAAGCCAATCCTGTTATTATTGCTTTTCATCTAAATCGTACTAGATGAAGTGACCAGTGATGGAACCACACGGTGCACTTAAAAGGGATGGATTTTAGTGGATGGGGACACGCATGTGCTCTCTCACTATAATTAAGGACTCCATTGTTTTAACTGCTGAATACTTTTATGATGAGCAAGAAAATGAAGCTTGTTTAGATTTCTAGCTTCATGAATATTGAATAAAACAAATCTAAATCCCAAAAGAAGTGTCTTTATGCTGTAGGATCCAAGTCCTAATTGGATCTAAATCCTTTTAATGGAAAAACTATTCTTATTCTTTTTATGCTGATACATTAGTGTACTTCGCTTTTACCTTTTCATTGATTGACTCTATTTTGTTATTCTCCAAGCTGCATCATTCATATTAAGCAAAGATTTTCAAATCTTATGCTGTACATTTAAAAGCAATTTACAATACCAGTTACACTGAACACATCATTTAGTTTGTCTTCTGTGGTTTCCTTAATGAAGCCAGAGAACAATTTTGGGTTATTTGTTTACTTAAGAGATGGTGATAGGAGATGGTTGCTTTAGCTGGCTATTGTATTCCAAAAGCAGAAGAAGTAGCCAGACTCATTTCCCCCTTTTTACTTATTTTTAGGATTGGGGTGATGGGGGCACTTATTCACATGTAAGACTGTTTTTGTAATCTGCTTTGTCTGAAGGCTTCAGGACATAACAGAGATCCAGGAAATTAGAAGTAAAGTCTGCTTCCCTTGCATAACACTTGCCCTGAAACTGGTGGAGCTTTTACACAACAAGAGAGGACTTCCATTTAAAGGTAAACTTGAAATGCTTGAGAAAATAAATCAATTGCATACAGTAAGTTTTTATGATTTTCCTAGACTTAAAAAATGCCAAACAAAGGGCACAATTCTAAAAATAATTCATTTACTGACCTTTCATCCATTGCAAGGAGGGGCTGTGGGGTGAACACTCAGCACTTATTGGATTGGGACCAAATGCATGACAAATTTATACGGTTTAAAATGAGTTCCACCTTCACATACCTTTGAAGTCTAAACAGAGTTAAAATCCTTAGCACTCCTGAACTCGACCATTTCCTCATTCAGTTTGCCATAGCATAGACCAGTTATATACTGTACATTAGTGATGTCACTAAATTTCCCTCCATATCCTAATGCTTCCTTCCTGTTCTCTAGAGTTGTTTGTGCTAGACAGAGCATCATGTGTTAAAAATCGCCATCTACTATGTTGCTTGAGAAGAAAAAATGTTTTAAAAATAAAAAGCAAACAGTGGAAGGTTGTCAAGTTTTCTCTTGTGTATACTGAACCTCTAAGAAGCATCTCGCAGGACAAGAAACACATTTTCCCCCCAAATTGTGCAATTTTCTGCAGAGAAATCTGCCTCAGACTTGACAGTCATAACTTTAACATTGTGAAATTGGGTTCAATGTCTAATCTAAGGGAGTGAGTAGTGGAAACTCCAATGCTCCTCAGAACCTGTGCTTAACAACCAGATTCTGTTCACAGGCTTTTCCTTTATTCAAATGTTCCTGAAGTGACACATACAAACCAGAGATTCATTAGTATGCTATCATTTCTCCCATGACTGTCAGTTCAAATGGGCTGAGCCAGTAGAATTCAGAGTCAGACAGAGACAAAATAAGAATCTAGACTTTGGATTGTGTCCAGGTGATAATTTAGGTCTGGATCCTGGCAGATACCCCTGGAAACTTGAGGAGCAATTGGGGCATGGCCAGCTGCCTCAATGTAGCAGGCAGTGGTCACTGGAAATTTCTGGGCTATGGTGTAGCGTGTTACCAGCATCATGGGTGCATCTGCTAAAAGCCCCACAAAGTTCAAAGTCATGGGGGTTGCCTGGTCAGTGAAGCAGAGGCTGCACCCAGCTGAAGTGAGACAGAGAACCATGCACCAGGGCCTACACCTACTTGCTCCCATCCCTCCCCTCCTTCCATTCACCCACCTCTTCACAGCCAGACCCTCACCCACCTCAAACCAAGACCCCACCGCAGATGACTCCATCCTGTCCTCCTGTACCCAACCCTGGTCACCCAACTGGAGCCACAGGGTGATGAGGGATCTAGTCACCATCTGGAGCAAGGAGGAGACCTGAACCAGCTCCACAAAGGGCACTGTAACAGTGACGTGTTCAAGCCCACTGTCCGACAAATGCAATCATGGGGACACTAAAGGGCCTGGGTGCAGTACCAGGCCAAGATTAAGGGGATGAAGATCCAGTACAAGCAAGTCCAAATATGACTGACAAGGCTGATCCAGGATCAGGCTCTGTTGCAATTTGTGCATTATGTTTTGGGATACCATTTAATTTTTGTGCTCAAATTACGGTGACAGGCCTTATCTGGATTTGGATGATACTGGACACAAATCCTGAAAGGCAGATGTAACTTAGATTCAAGAACCATATATTAGAGCAAATTTAGATTTGCGTGGTCTCTAGGCCCAAGCTGGTTAAAGGGTCTAATAAAAGTATCTATGGAATTTACACAAGTAAAATAGGATAAATTTAGATTTGCTTGATCTCTAGCAAGACTGGAAAATGTGAATATATAAGTGAACAAATGGGTGGAGTACAGTATAACGTAGGAAGTGTAGAAATCACCTCACAAACACTTCAGTCAAAACTTCAAAGAGACCTGAAGTTGCTCCACCCCTCTGCAAAGTAACTTTAGATACCCATATTTTGACAATATTGACCAACAACAGTTCTAGGTTGCTTTTTGAGTGACATGAGTAGTCTTATTTGATTCAGCCTATCCTCCCAATTTTTCATTCTTTCAATTTTAGGAAAACAAGCCAATAAAAATGAGGCAACAATGATCTTCCATGGCTTGTGGAAGGCACCAGAGAACACTATGTTACAGTGTAATACAAAGTGGGGTTTGGCTGGGAGGGGGAAGGAAACCAATTACAGAAGCAGGGAAAGAAGGGAGCCAGGTTGTGTTTCAAGGAGCTTGAATCATCACTGTTAGCAAGAAGTAGGAAAGGCTGGGTGGTGGGGAAGGGAGGGGTGGGCATTACTCAGGGTCTGCAGCTATCAATGCTGTCACGTAAAATGAGTGATTGTGATAGGAAGGGGAAATGAACAACTGTCACTAGAGATGACAAATCATTGTCAGAGATGTGAAGTTGCAATTGGCTTACCTTTTTACTTATCATTTCCACTGAATAACCATCCACACACTCTTTGTTTTCAGTCAGAGGTTAGGAAAACAAGGAAGAAAATCAGATGAGAATTTATGGTTATTACACCATTTTCGGATCTACCATTAGCCTACTCTGAATTCCTTTCTTTCACATGACATTGGAACATGGTAGTCTCTTTTCACCTTCAAATAAGGATGATTAAATTTTTCCATGGTCAAAATGAAAAGTATGAATACCTTTGTAGGAAGTGCTTTTAAGTGGAGAAACTATTACCATTTATGCCTCTGGTCTCAAAGCCCATAAAACCACAGACTTGAGAAACCATAGATTTTAGCTTCCAGCTCTTTAACGTTTATTATTGAAGCCAGACCACTGGGCTGATCAGGCATTTGTTTTTGATGTTCTTGTGGTATATGTCTAGCCTCTTTATATGAACATATACAGTTTTGTAAAACTTTTACCAAAAGAGTACAAATATCAGTAGCACCCAAGTTCTTTTGTGATCAGAGTCTCTCCCCATGTGCATGAACTTAAAATTATACAACACTCAACATATTCTATCTTTATATTAAAAAGAAAAACAAAAGCCAGACTCAGTATACAAGCACTGAAATAATAGCTTAAGAACTGCAGAGTCCTTTGTGCTCAGTGCAGTTAGGTTGTAATCAGAGCTTCTGCAGATGTTTTTAAGTACTCAGTTGCAATCAGGAAAACCTAAGAGAGATGAAGTAGTGAGGGAGCCGTACAACCAAGGCATGTGTTTCCTTGGAAGAAACTTCAAACGTTATAAAAGTCCTCCTAGCAGTGTTGGCCTTCTTCAGAAACTCAAATCATGGCAACTTCTTTCACAGAATGTACGCCTTTTTTCCTATTGGTATGTTCATAAAACACGAAGGTATTATTTGTTAAAATGAAAAGCACGTCATGAAAAAGGAACTATTGCTTAAGAAAAAACCACAACAACCATTTTGGATTAAGGGACTAATACAGCATCAGAACCTTATAAAATGGTCCTTAAAAGAAATAGGAATGTGATAGCAAAAGCAAACATAGACATGTAAGAGAGACTGAGACTGAATCAAACTGTGAATTATAACATCAGGAATTAATCTTTTCTACTAGAATTTTCACTATCTATTCCAGAAATGATATCATTCACCAGGGAGATATGGCTGGACACATTGTTCATTACATACATGACTGCCCAGGCAAAAGCAATACATGGGTGAGGCCCCAAAACATACATTTATTTTAAACATTTCTTTGTAGATCCACCTCTGTCAGATCTAAGTGTGTCCCATGCTAAGGACCATCGCTTTAAAATATTACTAGGAAATTCTGCCAAACTGCAATTGGTGAACAGGCTGCAGCCAGCTGTAGGTCTGCTTTCAATTAAGTTCTTATTCAACACACCAGCAGAAGAGAATTGCTGCTTTCCTATTGTATGAAGATGCACTGAATCAGCAATAATTGAACCTTGAACACTTTATAAACTACTCATATGAATTTATAATGTGAGAAAAGCCAATAAAGTCAGCTGCAAGTCATTAAAGAGAGTGCTCAACTGAGGATAGCATCATAAGGGGAAAGCAGTAGTAATGGCTGGCCATCTTGAGCTTTCTTTTTGGCATAAACACTGCATATTGCATGTTTGCTGAAACTGGCTGCTTTAAGACAAGAGCATGGTCTCTTCTTATATGGTATATGATTTCTCAACCAAAGCCATACTTTCTGATGGCTCTTTACACAGGAATGTATAATTGCTTTATACTTTCTTAGGTTAGAAATATACTTCTGTCAGTACCCACTAGTATTCTCGTCAATACCCAGTATTCCAAGTGCTATATTGTAGCAGACCACAAGCTTTGCTGTAGCTATATTTGAGAATCCCTTTCTGTTTTAGGTCAGTTTTTCCAATTCCTTATGCTTCATGCACTTCCACATACAGGGTTAGTGCTCCAAACCTGAGGTTATTTGAATAAGGATTCCTTGAGGTTCAGCTCAGCATTTCTTGAAGTTGACAGATTCTACCAACTGTGTGGTGCATTTTGGTTTTGGTTTCTTTTGGTGTGTGCATGAGCAGATTTGGGATTCAAACCATGGCTATGATCAAACCCTAAATGATCTCAATCATTAGACATCTAAAATGCTAGATAACAGCATCCTGGCATTACCCCTGTTCAGAAGCAAAACTGAAAAAGATAACAAAAAGAGAAATTAGGTCTCTGCTTAACTTGGGTACTAGTGTGGTTGGAATATGAAAGAAGCAAGATTTGAGAGATAGTATCTTTTATTGCACCAAGTTTTATTGCTGGAAAAGATAGAAAACCATCTTTTGGGAAATAAGCAGTCAGACTGATAAATCCAACTAAATTAAAGCAATTCCTCTGACTTGTATTTAGCTTAGACAGTCACTGCTTCTTTCCCTAACTTGATGAAGGATGCTTGGAATTGGAAAAAAAAACTTGTCTCTTCTTTCTTACAGCTATACAAATTAGTCCAGTGAAAGATATTGCAAACCTTACTTCTCTCAGTGTATAGCTATATGAGCAACCTAGTGTGGGACTAAAGTTGCTCAGTGGTAGTTACCTATGTGAATACTCTTACCAAGACAGACATGGAAGCTAAATTAGGGAAACTTAGCCCTTAATGAAAGAGGATGCAGTTATTATGGTTTAATTTTCAATTTATTCTGGGGTATGTGTATTTACATATGCAGTTATTGAGCATATGGTATATGATAAAGTCCCATCTGCCTGTTGCCCTATGATAAGTTGTTCCTGTCTTGAGCCTATCTTGGATAATGATGAGTATGTCTGGACAAAGTAACTGAGAAGGTATCTAACCAACAGTATTCACATAAGGCACAAGGAAACATGCTAGGGTTGTTGGCCAGTGTACCTTTTAGACAGATGTACAAGCATTTTCCTAAAATCCATCTCTGTCAAAGTTTCTTTATTTTGGAGAAATGTAAGTCTGAGTGCAGCTAATCATGCAGAAGGTGTAAAGACTATCTTTTAAAAGATAATGAAAAAAACCCACACATGAAAACTTGCTAGGAAGTGTGAGGACAGAGGTATGCAGGAATGAATATGAGAAAGGATGTGAAACTGTAACAAAAGGTGGAGAAAAGGATAGGTGGGAATGGAAAGGAAAAAGGTTTGAGGCCCCATGACAGGAGGACGTTTCATAGTTGGTAGGGTCGGAAGGAACCTGAGCAGATCATCAAGTCCAACCCCCTGCTATCGGAAGGAAAGAATGCTGGGGTCAAACAACCCTGGCAAGGTGATTATTTAGCCTCCTTTTGAAGACCCCCAGGTTAGGAGCAAGCACTACTTCCCTTGGAAGTTGGTTCCAGATCCTAGCTGCCCTGACTGTGAAGTAGTGCTTCCTGATGTCCAGCCTCTCAGTCAACTTATGGCCATTATTCGTACTTACTCCCAGTGCTCAGGGGAACAGGGACTCTCCCATTCCCCACTGGTCACCCTTGGTAAGTTTATAGACAGCCACCAGATCCCCTCTCAGCCTTCTCTTGTGGAGTCTGAACAGGTTCAGGTCCCATAGCCTATCCTCATAGGGCCTGCTCTGCTGCCCCCTGATCACTTGAGTGGCCCTCCTCTGGACTCTCTTGATAGTGTCCACATCCCTCCTGAAGTGTGGCACCTAGAACTGGATGCAGTACTCCAACTGCAGCCTGACCATTGTTGCATAGAGGGGGAGGTCCTTGGACCTGCTCGTGATGCATCTATGGATACATGACAAGGTGCGGTTAGCCTTACTGACCACATCCTCACATTGGCGGCCCATGTTCATCTTGGAATCAATAATGACTCCAAGATCCTTTTCTGCCTCTGTGGCAGAAAAGAAAGGAGTTCCCCAGCCTGTAGGTATGTTGCTGGTTCTTCCTCCCCAGGTGCATCACCTTGCACTTGTCTGTGTTGAAACCCATCCTGTTCTCATCCGCCCATCCTTGCAACCTGTCCAGGTCTAGTTGTAGCCTGTCTCTCCCTTCTAACAACCTGTAGCTCTATTTTTAACACTCCCATGTGTGCACTACTGTGCATGTTTTAACTGGGGGTCTCTGAGGTTCTCTCCCTCTCATGTTACTGAAATCTTGGGAGAAGGTCCCAAGTTAAGGCAACTTTCAGCTTCTGAAAACCTTAAAATATGGAGTCACGGTACATAATACCCAGTGTAGTTTAGGGAATTGGCTGGATCATGAGGGAGAAGGGCCTGGCTTGGAGACTGCCAAACTAGATAGGTTAGAGGTATAGCTTGGGAGGCCTGGTAGATGCATGGGCAGAGGGTCCAGGTGGTAGAACCTAGCATGTGAATAGGGCCCATCTCTATGTAAAGCTGAGGCTACACAACCAAGGAAATATCTATCCCTCTATTAAGTTGCTGCCCATTATTATTACATATACACAAATGCACAAAGAACAACATAGGCTGCTAAACAACAAGGAGAAACTGTTTACATGTTAATGGCTTCTCAAGTTGTACTAGCTTAAGAGGAAGATAAAAATGGCTGGGGTATAAATGACAGTAGTGTTAGCTAGGCAGTGATGGAGAAGGTTAGGGAAATAGTGGTCTTCCTTCACTTAAAGTTACTGTAATCCGTGTAATAAAAAAGTCAAGATTTAAGGACATAAACCATTCCTCTGATTTCTCTACTTGATCCTGTCAGCAGCTGCAAACTCCAAACTTTTGAATACATGCTCACTGCACCCATTACATTATAATAAAATGTACAAGAGCGAGGAGGAGCACTTAATGTTTACATAGCAACCATGTGGCCTAGTGAACAAAACACTGAACTGGGATCCAAACTTCTGAAAATCAGGCAATGAGAAGTTATATGTCAATTCAACCTTTACCCTGCCTTAAGGTAATAATGTCTCCGTATGGCTCAGCAGAACCAATATGGCTTGGCAGATAATCACTATGGGCCTCCACATTTCAAAGGCTTTATGTGAAGGAAGGACCCTGTCTGGCTCTGGTCAAACTTTCCATCAGGGGCTAAAACGAAGCTTTGAGAACTTAAGCGTTTTTCATAAATAGGCTTAGAAGATTTAATGGCAATGAGAATTGCTGGATATCTCGATGCTCAGCTTATATTTTTAGAACTATGCAATATTTAATATTTAAGAAGCATTTTAAAAATTAACTGGTTTGCAACATGCCAATACTGGATAACTAGGGCTGTGTGAAGCTTCAGTTGCCAATTAGATTCAGGGGAAATTTGGCCCAATTCGGCAGTTGAATCTCCAAATCTGAATCAAATCAGAAGACCCATTAAAAGGTCCAAATTGAATCTGAAGCTTCCAAATCTATTCGGATTGGGCAGGGAGAGGCAGACACAGCTGGGCAGCTGCAGGTTCTCCCGTGCCTCTCCCAGTTGTGCCTGCCTCTCCCTGGGTGGAGGGAACTGTGAGAGAAGCCTCCCTGGCTGCCTTGCCCTCCCCCACCCAGCCCCAGCTTCCCAGCACTTGGGGAAAAAAAAAGCCCCGCACTCACTGGCTACAGCAGCGGTGATCAGAGTCCCTCAGGTCTTGTGATGGATTCCCCCCTCCCCCACCCATGCAGTGGGGGGCAGCAGGGATTGCCCCCCCAGTCTGGCACCTGTGCAGAGGCAGCCCCATGGCACAGGTGTAGCATGTCTCAGCAGGGTCCTGCACACTGTCTGGGAGCTGGGGCCACTGGGGCTCAATGGTGCCAGGCTCCGGCTCACTGCTGGAGCCGCCCTAGCATCCAGACAGCACACAGAACCCTGAAGAGCCATGCTGCACCTATGCAATGTGACAGCTACTGCACAGGTGACAAGCAGGGGGGCATCCCTGCTGCTCCTCACTGGCCCATGCTGCATGGGGTAGCTCTGCCACAAGCCCCCAGAGGCCCTGATTACCACTGCTGGATCTGGTGAGTGTGGGGCTTTTTTTTTGCTTTTTTTTTTTAAAGTGCCAGGAGACTGGGGCCGAAGGGGGATGAGGCCAGGCAGGGCAGCCATGGGGGCTTCTCTCTCACTGTGGAAAGCCACGGTATCTGTAGAAGAGGAAAGGTTTTTACATTTTTCCCCTGCATGAGTGAAGTTATTGCAGCTGGTTCATGAGGGTAGTACCATGCTGATGTAGTATATTTGTAAATGTCTCTTTTTATCTATTATATTATTACATCTTAGCCTTGAAGATCTACTCTTAATTGTTGTTCTGAAAAGTAATGGGCATGGAGACAATGTCCTCAAAGCCTGTTAGATTCGAGAAACAAAGGCTACTGTGAAAGGAGACAATATTAGCAGCACAGTTTTCTCAAAACCCTTATGTAGGTGGGCAGTTGGGAAAAGGCAGAGAATGGAAAACACCATGAGGTCAGTTCAGCTTACATAATAGGGTAACATGTAATTGCCAAATCTGAGCTCTTGAGAATGCGGGTACTGCTTGATTGAGGCTCTGGCTCCTGCCTTCCACATTCTTATTCATTGGCAAAAAAAGACTATGCACATTGTGGGATGCAAGGTACCTAATAAAGGGGGTAAAACAGTGGACATGCTACCATTTAAGTGCCCTGAAAATCCAGGATTCCTGCCATATACCTCTATGTGAATGAAAGTTTGACCCTGCTCCACATGTTGTCATATGTGTGTGTGAGTAACTTCTTTAGTTTAAAAATGTTGCTGTAAGTGCCTTTACTATCATCTGCCAGTTGCTGATGATCCCTGCATGTTTTCCAGTCCTGAGCAAAAATGGAAATTCTCGGTTTCTATTAGGAAAGCTGCTCTTGTGGTCAGAAACATAAAGTACAGGAAATACTGCAAGAGAGTTTACTCATTGGTTTGGTAAGGAGTGAGAATTGTTTTAATTTATTAATTACCCAGATTCACTCCTGCATTCAAGTGATAAGCACTGGAAGAGCTTGGAAAATTTGTTTACAGCACTTACACACTCATATTTGTGAGAAAGAGTGCTATTTTCTGATAGTTACCTCCACAAATCATACCAATTTTATAGTAGGAACCAGATTAGGTTCAGTCACCATGTTGCTGTTAAAAAGGCTCAAAGTGTCATTAGCTTCTTTTTCTTCATGAATAAAAGTGACTCAACTTCAATCCTAATGTTTCAATTCTTGTCAAAAGCAGCAAATAGTCAAGGATTTCTACTTTTCTTACATTTGTGAAACATAGTCTGAGTCTATATGATTGATCCAAAAAATAAATAAATAACATTGATAGCGTATATTGCTCCCCTGTTCACCACCCAGTTCACTAGAACAAATCACACAGATCACATCCAATCACTATAGTCACCACATTATCAATCTTTTTTCTTTCTTCTATTTAAAGAATAACACAGAGAGATAGAACTGACTAGAATGCTTCCTCAAAGTGACAGCCTAGAGTCCATACCTCCATTTCCTTGCACTTGTTGGCAATGAAATCTCAAGTGTCTGATACCACACAAGGGGAATGATACCTGTTCTGTGGAAAATTAACAAAAAAGGTTTAAATATTGTTAGTAATGGAGTGCAATGAAATATGTAATTCCAGCAAGAAATCCAAGAAGATTTTGAATTATAGGTGGTCTATGCAACCCCTCTTCTACTATCTTGACACTTTCCCCATAGTTCCTACCCTGAGCTGTCAGGTGTTCTGGGAGCAGCTGCTCCAGATGGGCAATGTTGTCTCACTGGCTCCCTAGATGTAACCATCAGCTCAGCCCTGAGGGCCTGGGTTTATATTGAGGCAGCTCAGCCCCATCCTCCAAACCAGGAGCCCTCCCAGGGTCATGTGACTGTCTTGTGAGGCTGCAACACACCTGCCAGCTGCTCCTCAAACTGTTCAAGCCTCTTAAAATGGCTGGCACCAAAGGTACCCCTACCACAGTGACCACCCCTGGGACGGACAGTTACTACACACAGGAATACTTGGTAGCCATGGAATGGTAGAGTTAGCATGTGTGATGAAAATAGAAAACAAAGGAGAATGAGATACTGAGTGAAAGGAATATGGTACCTACCTTCACTTCTTTCACCTAGTCCTGCTGTTGGTACTGTTGATCTCTTCAGCCAGTCTCATGCACATGGGCTCTCCTCATCCTCCATGATCACGTCACTTCAAAACCTGGCAACTTAATGTTCAAATACTAACTTCTCTCAAAGTCCTTCCTCTTTTTTTATTTTCTTTCTTCAGTTTTCTATGTCTGACATACCTCTGATCTCTTTACCTTTTTTCTTTATGTCTGCTCACCTAGTCTCCACCATATTTTAGCTGTCACACATCCTGCTGCTTAAAGACCGAATAGTTTAGTTCAGGGGTGCTCAACCTCAAGTCTCTGGGCCAAATGTGGCCTGCAGACCCATGGTATCTCATCCATGGGGCTCTCAAGGTTTGTGGGGGTTAGGGGAGGCAGTGGCCATTAATATTATTACCATCCTCCGCTGCCAAATTCCCAAATCCTGCTTGGTGGGAAGGTGTTGGGCCACAGTCCCTTCCCTGTGAGCCCAAGCTATGACCCCTCACCCTGTGGCTCAATCAGGGCCAGGCCATGCCTCCTCTCCCCCCACAGGACTGGGTTAGGTCTGGGCTGTGCTCTCTTACGTGCATCTCCTACATGGCTGGACAGGCTGGGCGCCTTGCCAGCCCCAGTTTCATAGTTGGTAGGGTTGGAAGGGACCTGAGCAGATAATCAAGTCCGACCCCCTGCCATGCCAGGAAAGAGTACTGGGGTCAAACGACCCTGGTGAGGTGTTCATCCAGCCTCCTCTTAGAGACCCCCAAAATAGAAGCCAGCACCACTTTCCTTGGAAGTTGGTTCCAGATCCTAGCCGATCTGACAGTGAAGTAGCGCCTCCTGATATCTAGCCTTAATCTACCTTCTGCCAGCTTGTGACTGTTATTTCTTGTCACTCCTGGTAGTGCTCAGGGGAACAGGGACTCCCCCAGTGTCTGCTGGTCCCCCCTGACTAGTTTGTAAATGGCCCTCAGCCTTTTCTTGTGGAGGCTGAACAGGTTCAGGTCCCTTAGCCTCTCTTCGTAGGGCCTGCCCTGCTTACTCCTGATCATGCGAGTGGCACTCCTCTGGACCCTCTCCATGTTGTCCACATCCCTCCTGAAGTACGGCACCCAGAACTGGATGCAGTACTCCAACTGTGGCCTGACCAATGTCACATAGAGGGGGAGGATCACCTCCTTGGACCTGCTTGAGATACATCTGTGGATGCATGATAAGGTACGGTTGGCCTTCCTAACCGCTTCCTCACACTGTCAGCCTATGTTCATTTTGGCATCAATAATGATACCAAGATCCTTTTCTGCCTCTGCACTGATGACAAGGGAGTTCCCTAGCCTGTAGGTATGCTGCTGGTTCATCCCCCCTCCAGGTGCATCACTTTGCACTTGTCAGTGTTGAAACCCATTCTGTTCTCATCCGCCCACCCCTGTAACCTGTCCAGGTCCAATGGCAGACTATTTCACCCTTCTAGCATGTCCACTTCTCCCCACATCTTAGTGCTGTCTATGAATTTGACCAGGGTGCTTTTTACACCTCTGTCCAAGTCGCTGATGAAGATGTTGAACAGTGTGGCCCTGCAGAACCCCACTGCCCACATCCCTCCAGGTCGAAAATGACCCATCCACCACCACTGTCTGGGTGCGGCCCTCCAGCCAACTAGTGACCCATTTGACTCTGTAGGTGTCGACACCACAGTCCCCTAATTTCTTAATGAGAATGGGGTGAGAGGCAGTGTCAAAGGCCTTCCTAAAGTCCAGGAAGACTATGTCCACTGCTACCCCTCCATCTAAGGATTTTGTGACCTGGTCATAGAAAGCCACCAGGTTGGTCTGACAGGACCTGCCTCTAATGAACCCATGTTGGTTGTCCCTAAGCATAATATCCCCTGCTGGCCCCTCATGGACATGCGACAGGATAACTCTCTCAAAAAGCTTACCCAGGACCAAGGCAAGACTGACTGGCCTATAGTTTCCTGGGTCCTCCTTCCTTCCTTTTCTGAAAATGGGGACCACAGGGGCCCTTTTCCAGTCCTCTGGCACCTCACCAGAGCACCATGAGTGCTCGTAAAGCCATGCCTTGGCCTTCCTGACCGCCCCCCTACAGCCCCGAGCAACTGCAGTATAGTCCTCCCTGGTGATGGCCCCTCCCTTCCATTGGGTGTACACCATCTTTTTAGCTAGGAGACAGTCCCGTATGCTTTTGGTGAGCCATGGGGGCTTTTGTGCCCTCTTGCCCCCTTTGATCCACATTAGGATTACATCCCTTTGGGCTTAAGGAAAGGATCTGGCTTTGATTGGTGCTCTAAAGGGGCCTGTTGTAGTCTGGTATTCTTTATTATCTTCATTAATGATTTGGAGGATAGGAATGAGTAACATACAGTAAATCTGCAGATGACACCAAGTTGACTGGAGTTGTAGACTCTCTGAAAGGCAGGGTTAGGATACAGAATGGCTTTGATAAACTAGGCAAATGGTCTGAAATTAACTGAATGAAAAATGGACAAATGCAATGCCTTGTAACTGCTATACCAGCCTACCTGAATTAGTCTACAAGGTGCCACTCTGTCCTGCCTGCTATCTGACATTACACTAACATGGCTAAGTATCTCTCTCAAATAAAGGAAAGTGATTCATATCCCCTACCTGGCACTGGTAAGTTCTGCTCTAGAGCACTATGTCCAGTTTTGGGGACCACATTTCAAGAAAGATGTGGACAAACTGGAAAGAGCCAAGCAGAGAGGAACAAAAATGATTAGAGGTCTGGGAAGTACTACTTACAAAGAGAGTTTGAAAAAACTGGGATTATTTAGTTTTAAGAAAAGAAGGCTGAGGTGGGATTTGAAAAAAGCCTTCAAATACCTGAAGGGTGATTAAAATGAGACTATCCTCTTTGCTACAGGGAACAGGGCAAGGAACCATAGTCCTAAATTACATCAAGAAAAAATTAGGTTGGATATTAAAAAGACCTTTCTCACTATTGGGGTGGTTAAACACTGGATTCCCCATCCAGAGAGTGTGGGAAATCTCTATCCTTGTTTTTTAAGAGCAGGTTAGACAAATACTTGACTGGGATGGTTTAGACAGGAACATTCCTGGCTTGGGAAAGCGTTTGGACTAGTTGACTTTGTGGATACGGACACAAATTACATATAAATTGGTATAAGTGATCAGAAACCAGTTCAAATCTGTAACACAACAGAAGTTAGTGCACATAAATTGCTTTCAAAATGGCCCAAACCAGTTTAAGATAAACCTGGATGGATCTGGATATAGTATCAGACATAAGTGATTTAGGTTAAATCAATTTATTTAACTTCTGTTCCAGGTCCCTTCCAGATTCAAGTTAACTTACAGTCCCCCAGAATCCAAGGATTTTTTGCACCTCCCTCACAAACACCCCCCCTTCCCCCCCAAGGGTGGGCAGGCTAGCCTTGCTCCAAGCTGTCTGCTCCAGCTGAGCAAGAAGACATTCTCTAGTGCCCCCCCCAGCTTCTGGCCTGGACCACTACAGGTATGGGGATGTATTTCCAGAGTAAAAATGGATGCCTGTTCACTTATCAGTCCAAACTACGTAGCTTAGACTAACCCGCAAAGATTGAATGGATTGGGCCTCAGGCTTTTTGACAGTCGATGAGGAACTGTCCTGCCCTAATTTTCTATGATTCTATGATTGTGTACTAGTTCATCCCTTTTGTTGTATTTCATTATTTCTGTTATATTAAAACTTGATTCTATGAGATACAAAAATAGGTAGGCTTGATTTTTTTGGCCACAGACCTTTTTTAATTGAATGAACTAAAATAAAACCAAGTATACATTTGGAATGACTAGTGTGACTGAACAAATATTCCAGTTTGGAAAACAGGACTTCTGAAACCATGCTGCAAACTGGTAGTATGAAATTCTCTCTGTCTAAAATCTTCAGTGCCAATAATAAGGTATTCTGTGTGTCAGAAGTCCCCTTTCCCTATCTTTGTGGAAACAGCAGTCATAATTAGCATTGCGTTATTAGTAAAAATTATGGCAGAAAGATGAGCTCTGAGGAAACATTACCTGCCTCTATCTGGCAAACAGAACAAGCTTTCTTTTTCTCTCCAACTTAATTTAGTCAAAAATACGCCATTAAGTGGAAATGGGATATAGTTTACTGGAAATAAAATCTTAACCGGCATACTATCCCCTTGATACATCACTGCTAGTTATGGAAGTTACAGAAAAATAGCTCTGTTCTCTTTTCCATACAAAAATAAATCCCCATTCCAAATGATAAACTAAAACTCATTATTTTATCTCCTATGCTGTTCTGATCTCTTCCTCTAAATAGTCCTACTATATATCAGGAAGTTATGTAGTAAACCGCTGACCCCCTGCCCCCAGAAATCTTACTATCATCAGATTTTCTACATTCAAAAACAGCCTTAACAACTTTCTGGGGCTGAGTTTTCCTGTATATTGTGGCTACCCCTGACATGTAACAAACTAAAACTCTAATGTGCAATATTTTTATTTCCCATATAGGGCATCAAATGAGTAAGATATTTCCAGTGGCTCTTTTCTCTTTCAAGCTCCTCTAGAACACTCTGAATGTTGATGATAAAACAATAATTTCCCCACATAAAACGAATGAATCCTTGGCAGCTGATCTATCTACTAGAATTATTTCATATATCTAATCATAGTCTTGAGTACAAGAACTAAGGATGCTGGGGTGGGGGGGAAACGACACAGATATTTTTATAAGCCTGTCTTAATAACTCTGAATAGTGTATGGATGCATTTGTTATACAAAACTCAGAACCTTCACTCATACTGAGCGGCAATGTCTACACGAGCCACTACTGCACAGTCAGTGGTTACTGAGTATTCATTTAGTATTTGTATAAGCAAGTACAGCTTTATACAAGTACTAAATAAATGTGCAGTAACCCCAGTTACTGCACACTAGCACTGGCAAATGCCTTTTTTGTGATGCTACTGTGCCTAATACTACTGTAAAGTGCCGTCACATCACAGTTTTTGCAAACCAGCTTAACCAACAGAGGTACAGTTTGATATTTATACATTTGTGTGTGGATACCAGAGAATGAATTAATGGAGGGCTATGATAAACAAGATAACTCGGTGCATGAGAGCATAAAAGAGAGGGGGAAAAATGAACTCCATTTCTACCATCTGGCACGAGCAGCTGAAGCAGCAATCAAAAGCAGGGATTGATGCAATGGGAAGGGAAGAGACAAAATGAGGCCAACTGTGGTCCTTCCTTTCCCAGAACCTTCTTGGTTCAAGAACTATACAGGAGAGGAACTCTACTTTCACCATTCAGCTACTCATGAATGCCACGTGCCCTCGGAGGCTGGGGGGCAGGGCATGGCAACCACCCGCAGGCAGCGGAGGTGGTGTTGGTGACGTGGTGGTGGTGAGCGGGGAGCTCCTGCAGGCAGTTGTGGCAGTGGCAGTGGGAGGCGGGGTGGGGGGTGATGAGCACCAGTGACCAGCAGTTGGCGACCACCCACAGATGCCACCAGCAGCAGCAGCAGCAGCCAGCGGTGATTGGGGACCACCCGCAGATGCTGCAGGTGCCGCCGGCAGCATCGGCAGTGCTTTTCACAGGGGGTACACCGCCAATCTCAGGGGGTGCACACGCTCCCGTGTACACCCACTACACATCACCAATGCAGCCACCTATATTCATATCTGGTGAAGCTAGGATACAGGTGATGCTCCCTACACCAGTTATGTGTCCTTGGGGAAAAAACTGCTGAGAGGAGACAGCCAGAAACTTCAGCTTGTAGGAGACATTTCAGAAGTGACCAAAGCAGGGATTTTCAGTCATTTAGAGCTTCCAGCATGTTCTGACTGGATTCCCTGTGGTGACTGGCTGTTTGTGGCAACTCTCTCCCCTCACTCTTCAAAATATCTTCATCTCAGCTTCACTTCACTCTTGCTCCTAATACCTTATTCTCCCTTGCCCCTGCCTAACTTGGTCCCATTCCCCTCCCCACTTACATTCTGCTTTTCTTTTTTTCCATTTAGCTATTTATCTAATATTCCTCCCTCCTCATCCCCAATAAAACAGAACAAGACATATGTATGGAGCTATTTTCATGTTTCCTGTTGGTCATGTGTTATAGCACTACTCTCTCCTTGGTCTGTCTTGTCTATTAAGAATTTTAACACCCATGGGCCACAAACTGCTTGCTACTTTGTATGTGTCCAACATCTAACATAATAGGGTCCCATGCCTGTTTAGGCCTGACTATTATAAACATAATTAAAAATAAAAAATATATATATTTTGCATCCAATCCTGTAGTTCCCCTAGGTTTTTATTTATTGTAGACACTGAAACTAGGAGAGACACCAGACAGCTGAATTAATAAAGCTACTTTCTTTATTTGAATATGAGTGTTCTCTGTCTTCAGAAGGCTTTACTTATCTCAACATATTTCAGGGTTTTTTGTTGCTGCTATCCAGGGCAGTCACCAGAAGGAGGCTCTTCCTGGTCTGATATCCGTTTACAGACAAATAGAAACAGGATATCCTGAAAAACTGTAAGAGAATATATATGCACACATTTCTGATAGCAGATGCCCTTCCACTTTACAGAACACCCAGGGTATCTTCCCAGGTCTCAAGGTAGGAAAAGACAACAAACAAGATGGAGGCAATTCCACGGGGACTTCATACTACTCATTTACCAAACTGGGAGCAATTTTGTTTCTGTTACAACCATAGGGTAAAGCTGTATCAAGCTTATGAGGAGGTGCTTATATAACTCTTGCCCTAAAAGTATAAATATAATTAAAATAACTAGTAAATTTAATACAGGAGTTCCAATTCAATATACATAGCCAGTAGGGCTGTCTAAATCCTTGGTAGCTGACTGAATTCGAAGAAGATGCAGCCCAATTTGGCAGCCGAATCTCCAAATCCAAATCAAATTGGGAGACCCATTAAAAGTCTGAATTGAATCAGACGCCTCCAAATAGATTCAGAGAGATTCAGACATTCAGAAGGCTTGCAGTTTTTTTTTATACGAGTTTTGCTTTCAACAGTTTGAAGTGCACTTTCACAGAAACCCCTGCACCTATCTCTTTGAAACATGGCAGACTTCATGCCCTCAGAAGTGACTACCATCCCTGCCTGCTGTTTTCATCCAAATCTGCAACAAAATTACCAAATTATAGGTATTTTAGTGATTCCCCATTATAGTCTATGGCCAAATCTCCTAACTGGTGCCCAATTTCCGAATCCAAATCAGATGAATCGAATTGGGACAGTGATTCAAATCAGCAAATCAAATCAATGTCTCTCTGAATTGGCTGAATCTGAATCCTAAGTGAATACTTACTGCTTTGCACTGGCTTAATAGCCAGGAACTAAAACTTTTGACAGTGAACATTTATTACCAGCGAAACTGCACCAGACTTCAAAATCAATAACAATATTTTGTTTTTCTAAATAAAGGCTAGAATCTCAACTCAACATAACTGTAGGAAGGGTGACACAAATGTGATCTGAATGATGCATTTTCTCCATCTAAACTGTGAGAGTGGTTGGACATCACAGTAGTCTCTGGAATAAGTTAAAGCAACCTCAAGGGTCCTCTCACTCTTGTGCTTGGATGCAACAGTCCTCAACAAGCCATCCCAAAGCCAGAGATTCCCAGATTATAGAACTGACCTGGCCACAGTTCAAAGCATCTACAGACTCCTTATGCTTTGGAGGGCATTAGGATTGTAGATGCTGACTCTGAGGCACATTCAGATCTTCAGTGGGTGCTTATGTCAGTTGTCCACCTGAATTAAAATAACGCAAAGCAGGCAGACTGGAACGTAGGATTTTCCCTTAAGCATTTCACTGCTGGAATAATTAAAATATCTATATATAGTTTAGTGCCTATAAGTAGCATCGATGACTAGGGCTTGCAAGTCCTTTCTAGTATATACTTTCATATGGGCAATATTTTACTTCACAAAATGAAGGTTTCTAATAATACTGCAAGTAGAGATGGAATAACAGAAGTACTCAATGATTATGCCAAGACTTTAACCAACACTGCAATTGTACTTAACCATCAGCCTGTTTGACCTTCTTGCCATCTTAAACATTATGCATCATCCTCCCTTTCTTCTTTATTGACCTCACTGGGATTTCATAGCACTGTCCTCGCTTGGATTCCCTCCTCCTTTTCTTGATGCTCAACTGGTTTCCTTTAAAAACTGTCTCTCTTCTCTACTTTCCTGCTTGGTTAGGATCTGCTAGGGGTCCACCCTTGTTTCCCCCTATTTTACTTGTACTTTGTGTCACTGAGCAATACTTCTGCTCCTTGTGTAAATTATCCTCTCTTAGTAAAACCAATGTTGTTATGTATATGTTCTATGGAGGCACCTTGGAAACTTAGTCATAGATCTGGGTCCAGTTGTTCAGATGCATCACACACAGACTTTTCTGATTCATCAACCACTGAGAAACAAACAGTTTATCTGTCCATCCCATGTTTTTTCTTCAAAATAGTTTTCTTTACAGGAACACCTCTAGTTTCAGGGTACTGAATGCCTGCTATATCTCCTAAAATTAATGAAACATCAAATGGGAATTATCCTGCAGCTACAGCTAAGAATATTAGTTTTGTGTATGCGGACAAGAGAGTTGGGATTCAAAAGGAATGACTTTACAGTTTTAAATGTCAATTCATGCATAAATATAAAGAACATTGTGGTGGCGAAGGGGGCCATTGAGAAAAAAATATCAAATGGTATGTGTTTTTTTCCTATTATACCTTTGAGCACCAGTAGATGTAGAATAGATATTTTTCCCCTTTGGGAAAAACAGCCTATGCATTTAAAAATGTACAGATGCTCTACACCATGACAAAATGGTATATAGCATCTATACTTCTCAATTCAAATACTTACAATTCAATTCAAATAGTTTTTCTAACACCCAGAATATCTATGATTGTATATTGGAGCACAGAGGCAACCACTCTGAGGTATATGATTGGAAAGACTGAGGGGACTAGGAATGAAAATTTGTGTCACTTTGTACCATGCAGCCCCGATCCCTTTAGGCTCCTGTGTGCAGTCCTAGCCTTATTGAAAATCAATAGCAAAATTCATATTGACTTTCATGGGTCAGATATCACTCTTAATTATGTATTTAAGATGCTGCTCAAATTACCTAAAGCTTCAAATGACTTCTCAAATTACCTATCTTACAGGTTCAAGAAACTGTGGAATCTGAACACCTTGCATGAGATACTCAGTGTCTTGCAGGAATAGACTGATTAAAAGAGGTCTGTCATTACAGCACCAAGTTGCCTAATGGAAAGCCTCTGGAAGTCAATGGAAATTAACTCCTCCACTTTCAAAATGACCTTAGTACCCCTGGTTTGGAAAAAAGCTTGAAATGACATTGTGAAAGATGTGATGTAATTATTTAAGATATACAAGGGGTTCATTTACATGAGATGATATACTGTAGAGCTGACTAATTAGCTCCACAGTAATGTGTCACCGTCTAGTCATGCAGTGCTATTAGGCTGCAGTAAACCAGTTAACTCTACTGTAGGATAGAGCTGCTTGACAAGTACTACCCAATAGCAAAGTAGTTATGTACAGAACAACATATGCGTAGATGGTGATGGGGTTGGCTGGGGCATGAGGTTGCTACAGTGTGGGGGTTGCCTTCCAGTTAGCCCCCAGACTCTAGCACCCCTGTGCCCCAAGCCTAGGCCTCTGAAGCATGTTGATTGATGGGGTGGAAAACTCCAGGCTGGCAGGCTGGCCCCGCAGACCCACTGCCAGCCAGGGCTATACCACCCGGCTCAATGTGCTGCAGTCCTGGGTACATGTGAAATGCTGCACCCGGGAACAATAAACTCTGGTGCAAACTGGGCCAGACTTTGTTGTATTGAATTAAGACCAATTGTACATGCACCTAGTATATGCTATCATAAAGAAATAATACAAATTATGTAATAATTTTTATAGCTGAGTTAGGTAGCTCAATGTACATGTTTCAAAAAGGGAACTTTACTTTACCTTCTTTATTTTCTGGAACTCCTGTGTCAGCTAATATCTGTAAAAGTATTAGATTTGCTTATAACTGATTTCCAGGAAACTCTTTTGGAAGGCCTGCCTGCCTGCCTTCCTTCCACTACCCACAAAAATGCTGAGAGGTATATTTGTGAGAGACATTTGCGAAAGGAAATTCCTTAAAGTAAGCAGGTACAAACTTGTCTCTGTTTAATATATCTGACAGGGCATCATGAACAAAAACACAATGCATCAACCAAACTTTAAGGAAACAACAAGGGTGGAAAAAATATCTGCTTCATCTGACATGTTTTAAGAACTAAAGATAAGAGGGAATTATAGAATTCCTTATAGGATGAAATCCTGGAGGTACTGAATTCAATGAAAACTTTGTAAGTGAATTCGTGAGGGTCAGGATTTCACTCATAACACAAGGAAAGCAAATTGTTTAAAAGGTGAAGAGGAAAATTTTTTTCAACGGACACTGATTTATAACAATGTTTCTTCAAACAACAAGTCAGATTTTTAAACAAATACTCTTTGATCCCTTTAGTATTCACTTCCCATGACTATTCTTGGAAATGAGCTTCTCAGTGTTCAAAGCTAGGAGGTGTCAAGCAGACATTTGAAAATTCTAGGACGCTACCAATATTCAGATTGGAATACACAGATTTGCTCATTTCCCTTATATTTCTGTTATCTGACCAAATGAATTAAGGAATAAATAGCAAATTAATTATATGGATGGCATACGTTGGATTTCAAATCCTTTCCTAGGTCAAAAGAAAGATGAGTTTAGTAGACCATAATTTATACATACCCAAAACCCACTGTCATAAACCCGTCCATGCAGGGTTCTCAGAGCCCTGAGTTTCTTTCCACTGCACTGCCACTTGCCTCAAAGAACAGACTGAGGTTGCCCTTAGCTAACTCCTTAACCTGGAAATCCTCAGCTTCACTGACTATATCAGACCTTGTAGCTGCAACGAAGGGATCTCTGCCAGCCCCAGGTGGTCACCCCACTGGGTAATGAAATAAATTATAGTTCCCCAAACAACAAAAAGATTTATTATGTAGAAAAAAATATTTATATATGCACACCAGACTTGGTTTTGAGATAGAAAACCAAAAGAGAAGAGTCTTCACCCTTCATCAGGCTACTCCCTAAATCTCCTAAGAGCTAGTAGCTCCAAATTCTGCTTGCCTGCTAATTCTGCCAAAGTGGGACACTTATTCTATCCTAGATGGACTTTACGAAACCTGCAAGCCAGCTCCCTATCAGCATTAGTCTCATTATCCAAGAGTCATCAGAACCCTCCAGATAACCGCCTGATCCCCCACTACTGAGTTTTATCAATGGGTGGAGAACTTGTGTTTTTTTAATTTGATACTCCTATGTAAATGGTCATTTTTGGATACTCAGGAGTAACTCTCTTCTTCTGATGGCCAGGTCCTTGGTTTTTTGATAAATTTCTAATTCAGGTGATAGCCTATGAGTCTAAAGTAATTATTTTAGAGATTATCCCTGTTCAAATTAATAAAATGATTTTGCAGCAGCAGATGGTCTCATAAATTGCAAATTAGTTAGAAGCTGAGCAGAAAATAAACAGAAAATGATTAATAAATTAATATTTGTGGATGTCTGTCTTTTAATATAATGTCCTCTCAAAAACTCCCCCTTTCCTTCTGTCATTCCCAGTTTTTATATGTTCCTTATCACAAAACTATTTGAATTGTATAATTTAATGGGTTTTCAGAAACAGCATTAAAAGAAGTAAAGCACTGAATATACAGTTCTTCATTTGGAACTGAGAACAGAGTCTACTACTTCAGAATCCCCACTAAAGTCAGGGACCTTGGCTTTAGGAAGCATACAAATTTGGTCCCCTTGTTCATAATATCTTTGAAAGAAGATATAAAAAATCCGTGTGTATGTGTGGAAATAAATAACACAGATTTACAGGATGTCAGCTCAGATCAAGTCTTAAGTCAGATTTGTGGAAAATGTTTGCTTACAGATGCATGCAAAAATTTCTGTGGGCTTAAACTGTTCTCACTTGATCTGTAATTTCATTGATTTAGTGCATGGAATACTAGTTATTAGAAGAGGACTGATAAGCCATGTGCATCTAAAATACTGCTTTGCTAACCACTGACATTTTCACTCTCACTGTGACATTCTGCTTTGTGAAGGGACACAATATGTCAGAAACTTTGACTCCAGGCAGATTTTGATTACATCTGGCAGCTGCCAGGATTTGCATATACGCACTGGTGTCCTTAATAGCAGGTGCACGAGAGCAGTCATTCACTTCCCGAGAACTTTCAAATCATAGAAAAGTACAGGTGGAAGGGAGCATCGGTGGCTATCTAATGCAACCCCCCACCAGAGGCAAGATCACCCCTATTCAATCCCTGTTCAAATCCAGCATGTGTAGGGATCATGCAGGAAATGGGGCAGCAGAACACATAGGGATTGAGTGGGGTAAGAGGGATGGGGCAGAAGTGTGCATCGGGGATTGGGCAGCTGTGAGCACTGGGGACCACGCAGAAGATGGGGAGGCAGTGGCAGTTTGGGGGAAGGCAGCTGTGCAGGCCACCTCGTGAAATGGAAAGCTCCCATAAGGAGTAGGCAGGGACTAATGATCTAGTTTCAGTCTCTCTGGAAGAGCTGGGGTTAAAGAACACTTTTCTAGTATCCTCCAGATGGACTTGCTTCCTCCAAGGTAAGGAGCTTGCAATATGACCTATACTATGCAGGGATCAATGGCAATTTTCATCTGAAACAACTGTTTTCATCCAAAGAGTATCATATTACCCTATAGAAAGTGCTTTCCCATATGCTCTTCAAATTACATCTGCTCAGAAAATTCTATTAGATTTAGGTCATTCAGAAGAATTCATACTGTAGTGACACTATTAAAGCAAAAATACCTCCATAAGTCAACAAAAAATAGTTAAGCCACTAAATAGCAGGCAGAACATTTATAGGTAAGGTTGCCAGTTTGTCCTTAACTCTTTTTTTTTTAATAAAAGCAAAATAGTAGGCTATGTTTGAAGGATTCTTTTCAGATGAGTACGTGTAATTGGGAAAGCTAAGACAGGCAGCAAAGTTCCCTATTTTGAGTCATAGTCTAGGCGAGTTTATAAGCTGCTATGGCTTCCTGTATTGTCAGCCCTTCCAGCCTCTAAAATGTCCTCAGAACTAATTTAAACATAGTGCTTTTTCTGATGCTAAGTACAGACATTTGGGGAGGTTAAATCGGGTTCAAAATGTCAGCCCAATTTAAGCTTAACTCGTCCCGGTGATACCCTTAAACTTACATATCCAGTCTCAGTGACCAGCAAACAGTCTAAACCTGTAACTGTACAGTAGTTCCATACATGCAAACCAGTCTAAATGTTGCAGAACCCAGTTTAAGATAAACCTGGATCTAAGTAGTATTAGACTTATTATACTGAGGTCAAACCAGTGGATGAAACTTCTGTCCACTTCCCCTATGCAGCCCCAGGGCTGGGAAAACTCGGCCACTGGCCCTAGTCCCACATTGCTCTTTTCACTCCCCGCTCCCTGGTCTATTTTTTGCCACTCACCCTCCCCCCAGCTCTTGCTCCACCACACCACCAGACAGCCGTCTCAACCCCCATTCCACAAGCTGCTCTGGGTACAGCTACTTTTATCAGTGTTTGTAGCTGCTGAGTGAGTAAGTCCCAGTGGGGGGTGGGGTGGTAGAAATGGGGGTGTAGGTTCATTGGAAGGGGACCCCATCCCAACCATGGGTCATGCCTTCCCCCTACATCTCATGGGTTGTGCCCACCACCCACCCTGTCATCTGCAGGTTGTATCTTCCCCCCACCCCAACTATGGGTCACACCTCTCCCTCATCCTCCAATGGACCCCCAACCCCCTCCAGCCTGCTAGACCCCCAACCCCATAGCTAGTCCCCCCCCCCATCCTGACTTACCTGATATCAGGCAGGCATTTTGAATAGATTTAACCTCAACATAATGACCTCAATGTCTGTACAAAGCCTAAGTGTTTTAATTATTTAAATTATCCATAGAAATGAAACTTTGGGCATCTGATTTGGAAAAGTGACTGTAATATTTTGACTTATTCTTTAAGGAAGAAATTCAACATAATGACCTCAATGTCTGTACAAAGCCTAAGTGTTTTAATTATTTAATTATCCATAGAAATGAAACTTTGGGCATCTGATTTGGAAAAGTGACTGTAATATTTTGACTTATTCTTTAAGGAAGAAATTCTTCAAAAACGGGAGGAAGGAGGACCTGGGAAACTCGGCCAGTTAGTCTTACCTCGATCCTGGGAAAGCTTTTTGGCAGAATTATTCTGGCGCATGTCCACAAGGGGCCGGGGGCGGAGATTATGCTTAGGGGCAACCAACATGGGTTCATTAATGGCAGGTCCTGTCAGACCAACCTGGTGGCCTCCTACGACCAGGTCACCAAATCCTTAGACACAGGGGTAGCAGTGGACATCGTCTTCCTGGACTTTCAGAAGGCCTTCAACACTGTCTCTCACCCCGTTCTCATCAACAAACTGGGGGACTATGGTGTCGACACCCACACAGTCAGATGTGTCACCAACTGGCTGGGGGGCCACACCCAGAGGGTGGTGGTGGATGGGTCATTTTCGACCTAGAGGGATGTGGGCAGTGGGGTCCCCCAGGGCTCGGTCCTCAGGCCCGCACTGTTCAACATCTTCATCAGTGAGTTGGACGAGGGAATGAAAAGCACCTGTTCAAATTTGCAGATGACACTAAGATGTGCAGGGGGCATGGGCATGCTAGAAGGGAGGAATAGACTGCAATCGGACCTAGACAGGTTACAGGGGCGGGTGGATGAGAACAGGATGGGATTCAACACTGACAAGTGCAAGGTGCTGCACCTAGGCAGGAACAGCGGGCACCATACCTACAGGCTGGGGAACTTCCTTCTCGTCAGTGCAGAGGCAGAAAAGGATTTCTAGCCCTACACCTTGCTGGGGTCGTTTGACCCCAGTACTCTTTCCTGCCATGGCAGGGGGTCGGACTCGATGATCTGCTCAGGTCCCTTCCGACCCTAGAAACTATGAAACCTCTGACCACTATACTCATGTAGAACACTTTGATCCTAAGACTTTTTGCATTATATTGACCAACACACAATTTATTTCAGTGACATAAGATAAGGAAAAATTAACTTTAATGACTTTAATTAACTTTAGTAACTACGATACTAAATATGAAATGTAGTTCAGTTTGATGAAGTTAAAAGTAGCTCCAATCCACCTCCCAATTTCTATACTACTTGCAATTGATTCATTCTGCTTTTCAAATTTGTTTTCTCCTCTCCATGTGTTGTTATGAGGACCTCAACAACATAATCAAACAAAAGAAAATTGGCTGTCTATACCAAGGCAAAACTGAAGTGACTGTATGCTACGATGTTAAATTTACTGAATTAGTAGTAGTGTGGGAGTGAGTGGGGAAGCTTGGCATGATGTCTAGGTACTGCCCATGGTTGGGGTACCAGAAGGGATATAGGATGTGGTGCCTTCCCCTCCTACTTCTCCTTTCCCCAGCACCTTTCTTTTAGTGACTCCATCTTCATCTCCAGCAGTGCAGAGAACAGAGCAGCAGCAGTGGTGCAGGAGTGTGTATGACTGAGTGAAGCTTGTCTAAATCTATCCCGACTAGGTAGTGCATGAGGGGGGATAGGGAACTGTACAAGATGCAGTATAGGCAGTTGTACCTCTGCCCAGTGTAAGCAGATTGAAAAATATGATTTTTTTTTTATCCACAGTCTCTTTTCATACAGTAGTCTTGTGTGTGATGAATTCCATTAGAACAGGGGAAGAAAAAACATATCCATGATTTTTATGTCGACACATTGACTTTTGATTTTAACTTCAAATCATTCAGAGGCAACAACATATCAAATGCGGTGGCATGTACTATGAAATAACTGACTTACCAAAGCACCTGTTCTGAAAGTGACAAAGTGTGTGCCCATGAAGCGATCCCTATGTTCCCATGTAATCTCTTGCATCCATGTGATGATCCATGTTAGTCAGTGAGGTTTGCCCATATACAGTAACACATCTGTAAAATGCAGGAAATATTTCTCTATATCAAAAAAGTGTTGTGAAAATGGGTATATTAAGAGGAAGAGATGCTCACATGCTATCGGCAGGGATGTCATAAAAGTACTTAAGATACAAAGACAGAAAAAAAAGCGTAGAGTCTATTTTTTAAGTACTACTTTAATTTTGGAGATTTGAATGTAAAAAAATATGTCTCTGCATAGAATACTTTAGTGTGGGTTTAGGAGCCAACAACCTAAAAATGTAAATGACAGGCAAGTCTCTAGCTAGAGTTTAATCTTCCTTTCCAAAGTCTACCTAACTAAAATATTTAATTTAGACTTTGAGTTTAAGTTTAAAATGTGAGTTTATTTTTTCCTGGTCTAAAAGATACAGCTATAAATTCCTGTGTGAAGTCTCATTTATATTAAGGAAGCAAATGTAAGTGCAGCATTGTGATAAATATTGAGGCAATTGTCATAATATTAGTTGTCAAAATTCCTTTCCCAAATGCTTTCTGTTAATAGTTCCTTGTTTCCAAGCTTCACCTTTAGATTTCCAGCTGTCTGAATTCCATAAATAGTTTAAACAAAAGCATACAAAACTTCTGATATATTTTACACCTGTCTACTAAATCCAAACACTTTCTTTTTATGGCCATTTGCAAATGTTGTTTGTATGAGTTTGGTGGGCTTAACATTAAAACATTTCCCAAAGCTGCTTTTAGAGCAGCATTTAAGCAAGGAAATGTCATGAAGGTGTTAGTTCTGAAGCTTTACTATCCTACAGCATTTTCTTAGGCTCCCTTTACATCAGTAGTTTTCAAATTTTTTTCATCTGCGGACCCCTAAACAATTTTAAATGGAGGTGTGGACTCCTTTGAATTGTAAGTGTGGGTATTCATATACTTTTGATTGATCATAGTAATCTTTTGTGGACCCCTTAGACAGTCTTCAGACCCTCAAGGGTTCAAGGATCACAAGTTGAAAACCACAGTTCTATATGTTATGGGTATTGCACAGTTAATTGGTTAAAAGTGCAATCACTTTAAGATAAATACTTTTCACATCTAACTTATCACACAATAAAAAGTTCCAGCCAATGATAAAGTTAAATGTGCACTAACATTATACTTGGTTGCTACCAAGCTTTAATTTGCACATGTAGCAGGATCTCCACAGTGGCTGGGGAGTGCACCATGCCCAATGTGAAACCACCAGGCCCTGGGGATCCCAGGGCTCACGGGTGCATGAAACCTTTGGGACCTAGCAATTGCAGGTGCCCTGATACCCAGAGGTCAGAGGTACATAAAACCACTGAGCTCTGAAGATCCAGGCAGCTGTGATCTAGGGGTTTCATGCATCTGAAGCCTTGGAGATCATGGCTACCACTATTCCCCAGCCCAGGGGCTGCTTGGATCATGGAAGCTTCCTTCTTGTAGGTACAAGGGGAGCTTGACATCAGGCTACCCCTGTACTGGCAATACGGCGTGATAGGATCTAATGCACAGTCCCACAATCACACCTCCTGCCATGCATGTTTGACATGGCAAGAGGCAAAGCTATTTGGAATGTGCATTAGATCCCTTGGCACCTATACCTGCATGTGTAGAGGGGGCCTCACAGACATAATATTTCTGTGAAACCCATTTGAAAGTACAGTATTTAGTTTTTCATTTTAGTCAGTTTAAATTATTAAGATTTTCTTTACACTACTGGATTATACAAACTGATAATTAGTCTCTCATAAAATAAGCATAGATCCCCTCCTAACAAAACTCTATTGGAGAAAAAATTGTGATTGCCTCAAATTTGTAAGTTAGGGTTTCAATATTGCAGATTCTTACCGTGTGCTCTTCTCTACATGTGAATAGTACCACTAACTTTTAAGACTCAGGACACAAGAGTCATGGTTTTTAGGTTAAAAACATTAGCTTTCTAAAACATAATTGATTAGTTAGGGCAAAACTAAGTCCTAATCTGAGTTTTCAAAACAGGCATAGGAATTTAAATGTAGGTGCATAACATTAAGAAGCTAGCATAATTTAGAAGCCCAGTCCCATTTAAAAAAATAGCTTATGATTCCTACTTGGATTTTCAAGCTTCTGAATATAAGACTTTTTCAAACTTGAAGCTAGACCTGAAGAAGAACATCTTGCATCGAAAAGCTTGTTTAACTCTATCCCAGCTATACAGTTGGTCTAATAAAAGATATCAAACAAAGAGGCCCTTGCTGCTCTCATAATTCCTGAACCGTCACAGTTACAGCATATTATTCAGAGATTACAAAAATACAAGTATACTTATACTCACAGAACCCTCTAGATGTTACTTTTTGAAAACCTATTATGTACCCATTTTACGAAAAGTCTGCTTTTAATTAAAATTACTTCCTTCAGCTCTCCAAACCCAAATAATCGCAAAGGATGTACACAAGCCAAATGTGGAGCCCATGAGTTTTTATATGGGTACTGGGGCTACTGGATATCTGAAACAGAGGCATAATGGGACACCTGAGCACCCTGGGCAGTAGTGGTGCATGGGGCAATGTCATTGGCTGCACTAGTTGTGGCATGGTGGTGGCTGGTCCAGCGGTGAAGCTGCTGCAATTTTTACACACCCTCACCAGGGTTGGTACCCACAGTTCATGCCCCAGTTACCCCCCACCCCTTGTTAGGCTACTTCTCTGGAGACACAGTATGTCCATCTTCTGAATATGGCTTCCTCCAGCACCAGTATGTGGGTAGAAGCACTATGTTGCAAAGGTAGCACAGACTGGGGCTGTAGTACCTTTCTCTAAGATCTTCATGGGGAGGGAGAAATGGATATTCAGGGGGGAAACAAAACCCCGGGGGGGTGGGGAACAAGTCAGGCTGAAGCAACCAGAGGCTCAGTCCTCCAGAGACACTCTGGCAGTCCTCCACAGTCCTCCAGAGATGCTTTGGCACAGTGCCAGAGCATCTCTATGATTGGACCCAACTTTTGCCAGGTGAGCAGGGGGTTGGTGGGCTGGAGGAGGGGGAGAGGGGACCTCAGGAGGCTGGTTACAACAGGGGAATGAGCAGGGGACTGGAGACAGCCCCAGAGACATTCCCCTGCTGTCCCCTGCTCTCCCGAGGCTGGAGATAGCAGGGGAATGTCTCCATAGCAGTCTCTAGCCCGCTTCTCATTCCCCTGTTGTAACCAGCCTCCCGAGGACAGCTTCTTTCTAAAGTGGAAAGGGTAGAGAAGAGTACCACAAAGTATCATTTGAGGACAGAACAAAATGCCTTTTTAGCTCCTGAAGAGATTAATTTGTTTAGGTAATCAAAAGAAAATCAACAGATAGCTTTATTACTGTGTACAAATAGGCTCACCAGAAGAAAATACCAAGTACCAAAGGGTTCTTAAACCTAGCAGAGAAAGACATGACAAGAACTAGTATCTGGAGGTTCAAGTAAAAAATGAAGCACACATGTTTAAAAGTGATGACGATTAACAACTGCCAAAACAGTTCATTTTCTGTCTTGTGAAGTCTTTAAATCAAGACTGGATGTCTTTCTAGAAGATATACTTTAGTCATATACAAGTTATAGGATAAAATACAGAAAAATCTGGATGAAATTCTGTGGCCTAGGTTATAGGATGTTACTCTTAATGATAACAAAAATATGTTTAATCCACTGTCTTTTATTGTAGTGCTGTCTGTTCTGAGAGTCTCCTTTAAAAGAAGTGAAATAGTATTCCTGATCAACACATACATGTTTTTTGGAGTCAGTAGCTTTTCTTAGGCAACAGGAGAGAAGAAAGACTTTTGTTGCATTCTAGGTAGCTTGGTAACCAATAACATTGAAAATCTGGCAGCAGGGTCTTCATGATACGCTACATAAGCCTACTTGTGCCCTAGGGTTCACTGGGACACAAGCGTATTCACTGTCTGCTACCTGAACTAGCTAGATTACAACTAATTTGGGCATGGATGTGCATAGTACATTGACACCAGCAATTGCAATGTGGTACAACCTGCTTATTAGTGACAGATACCAGGCAAAAAATATTGCTAATAACTAGAGATCGTAGTTATCTCTGATTTTTAAAAATCCCCAATTTTTGGATTAAAAAAAGTAATGCGAACTTTTTCTGTGATTAAAATGAAATAACACTATTATATAGATTTTTTCCATGATTAAAATGAAGCTACATGTCAAGTAACCCTGAGTTGCTGGCCAGAGCAGGTTTTTGTATTGCTGGGGCCAGGACAGGGCAGGTTTTTGTACTGCTGGGGACAGCACAGGTGCTGGCTCTGGGCTCTAGCTTCCCTTAGCTGCAGGTCTGGGAGGAACCGGGCAGGGTTACTTTGCCCCACGTGGCACAATTTGCTCCACAACAAAGTGCATGTCCGAGCATGTAAGCTGAGGCAAAAAGCCCCAGCTCAAATTTGCACCACTTCTATTTGAGCTGCTGCAAGTGCACGTGCTTGCATGTATGGACATGCCCATCAAGCCAGACGCTCTAGAACCTAGTAGCTGAAGTGCCTTTGATGCTTGTCTCCAAGTATGCTTATGTGTTACACTGCTCAGTACACCTGGGAAGTTTTGAACTTCCACAGCACTAACTGTGATAATTACACCTGAAAGAGGTGTTGACTTTTTCAGTTCACTATAATAGTACCCTTAAAAATAGTAGCTCCAGGTCAAAGTTGAATGAAGAAGGGAAGCCTTCAAGTTTTGGCCCCCTGAGGTTATTTAGTCATGCAGAAAATGAATATTTAGAGCCAGGATTTTTTAACATGGCATATAACAAAAGGTGTTCTATTTGAGAGGGGGGAAAAGATTGTTCTGTACACATGCACATGTGTTAAGACTTTTTTTTTCCTAGCTCACATTTTCTATTCTTTTTTCCAACCATATACATCTCAGATGTATCAACAAAGTATAAAAAGAATTCTGAATATACATGCCAGAACTAGTACACTGACTATTATTTACAGAATCATGGCCTAGCATTGAGTAATATTTATGATATTCTTATAGGATGTAATTTAACTCAGAAGAAAGAAAACAATAATTTTCCCTGAGATCCAAGAGATTGCTTGTCTCCATGATTCATTTTTCACAGTTCCTACACAGCTGTTAGAAAATGTAAGGTTGTTTTTAAGAAACAGACAGGCATAGATAACCTGTCCATGGTTATCTATGCAAAAAAGGAAATGCAAGAGGTCGAAATTTCACATTCACAGTTTAACTTGGAGGTATTTAAATTGAAAGGAGTTCCAACTTTTCTACATGTTTGGGTGATTAGTAGGAACTATATATTTACTAACACTCTGGTGGTAAATAAATTTAATTTTGATTTTGTTAAACTCTCCTTGTACTTATTTGCAAAGAACATTGGTGTACAAAAACTTTTTTCACATGCCAATTGAGTAGAGGCTATACTTGGATAATTTGCGTCTTTGCTCAGAAGAAATTCAAACAACAGATATTACCAAGCACCACAACTTGCTCATGAAAAAATCATGAATGAAAAGAGCTAGCATTTGTACAAAGGACTGTATTCAATAAATTACAGGAAAAGCTGTGTTATCAATCCAGCACTTTACCATCCAGAATGCTCTATTAACCAGCATCTGCTATAAACGGTATCTGTTGTTTACAGCAGTGGATCAACATGGCAAAAGCAAAACCAGAAGTCCCACCGTGGCACTTCTGTTTTGCCACCACGAGCTGAGTCCCACTTCTTCCTCAAGGAACATGGCCCGGGCCAAAGCAGCCTATGCGGGCCCTCCCTCCCTGTCCCCTGGAACACTGATGCCAGGGAGTGAAAGCCCTGGTGCACCAGACACAGTGGGAGGGGTGGCAGCCTGCTGGGTTGGAGATAAGCTCTCAGACAACCAGCATATTTGATTAACCAGCACCCCCCATTCCCCATGGATGCCGGATAACAGAGCTTTTACTGTATTTACTGCTGATTTAATATTCTTATTAGGTTACAAAAGCCTACATTATTACTACTACTTTTCAGTCAGTATTTCTGCCAATATTATTTTCCTTTTCTGAGCACAGTTTAAGAGGCCAGTAAGAGAACCTTTCAAAACAATTACTTGGATGGAACATAAAACCAAAATGTCTCTTCATTGCATGTAGCCATTAAAAGCAATCCCATAACACTTTATTATTGTTGTTATTTGTATAACTAGTTCTGAAAAGCCCCAGCTGAAATGGAGATCTTATTGCAATAAAACTGAATAAACATACTATAAGGGATATTGCCAGCTTCAAAAAACACTTCAGAAAAACGTGTCTGTAGTGCTTCAGGCAGAGACAAGCTTGTCTTGTTTAGGGGGTTTGACGAGATGAGTTCCTGAGGTGCTTTCTAGCACTGCTTTTCTATAAATCTATTGAACTGACAGTCTAAAATGTCCTATTAGGAGTCCAAAAATAGAAGTAATGTGTGTTTTTCAGCTCGGTAGTTCATGCTCATGGAAGGCACATACACAGAAAATCGGATTGCCCAGTTATATACATATGGCTAAGTAAGTCCCGATATTGTAGCCAGGCCAACAAAGAAACAAACAAAACAAAAACAAACCAATGATTTGGAGGTGTCATATGTAGGAGGAACACCTTCTCAATAAGTTTTAGCTTAGTTTGGGAAGTGGTGAAGTGCTAGAACCTGAATTTTCTCCACTTTTGGGTGATTGCCCTAACCAGTCTAGTTAGGTGCTCACCCAAGGTAGAGAAAATTCAGGTTCTAGCAACCCTTACCCGGCACCTCATCCAGAGGGCATTTGAATCTGCATCCCCTGCTTCTCAAGAAGTTGCTCTAACCACCAGGTTACAAATAGGTCAAGTGGCCTTCTTCTTGAAGGTAGAGAGAGGAGAGGAGAAAGAGACATGTAGGTCCAGTAAGAAAAGAACAAACTGGTGTGTGTGGGATTTAGATGCTCACCTGGATAAGAGGAGGCTCTTGGTTCTAGCCTAGGCCCCTATTCCCAATGGTCCAGAAACTTCCCAAGTGCTGTTTATTCAATAAATATGACATACAAGGTACAGTGCTCACCTTCAAGAGGAAGACTGGAGAAGTGTTGGGAATCTGAGTATTACTTTACTTTTACAGTGAGAAATTTGTTCATTGCTCTCTTCTAGATATAGATCTCATATAGACCTCACTGGGGTCTGACATATGGTCAAGGAGTTTTACCAATTGAAAAAACTTCCTATTCATTTTGAAATGCTATCCAGTATTTTATAAATGTGGAACAAGAATGAATGTATTAAAAACACATAAGAAGAAATGGCAAAGTTTGTGAAGTAATACTTTCAATCAATTGCATTTGAGCAACATTATGTAACATACACAGTAAACAGTACACACAGAAATTACTTGGATAACTTGCAGCCTTCTGCATACATTGATTTCCACATGTTCCAGAAAGTTCTCTTTTGAGAGAAATTGTAAGGTACTAGAAAAATGTGCATTAGCCTATTTTAATTTCATAGATTTCATAGACATTAGGGCTGGAAGGCACCGTGGAAGATCATCGAGTCCAGCCTCCCTGCTCAAAGGGCAGAAAGTCAGCTGGGGTCATAGGATCCCAGCAAGATAAGCATCCAATTTGCTCTTGAAGGTGTTCAATGTAGATGCTTGAACCAC
>NW_017728931.1:64110893-64134958 GCF_001723895.1 Crocodylus porosus
AACTTGGCCAGTCCGCTCCTGACTCCAACGTCCACATCATTAATGAAGATGTTGAACAATATGGGTCCAAGGACAGAGCCTTGGGGGACCCCACTGGTAACATGATGAGTGACTGCCATCAATTACTATCCTCTGGGTCCAACCACGGAGCCAATTTCCCAGCCAGCGGATTGTGGTGGACCCAAGGCCACAACTGGCCAGTTTCGCCAAGAAGTGATCATGGGATAACAGATTGAAGGCTTTTTTGAAGTCAAGATATATGACTTCTCCCTTGTCCAGGTGATAGGTCACCTGGTAGTAGAAGGAAATGAGATTGGTCAAGCAAGACCTACCTGCAACAAACCCATGCTGGCTATCCCTTAGGATGTTGGCATCGGCCAGTCCATTAAAGATGGCCTCTTTAATAAACTTTTCTAAAATCTTCCCGGGATAGAAGTCAGGTTGATGGGCCTGTAGTTAGCCGGATCCACTTTCCTCCCTTTCTTGAAGATAGGCACCACATTGGCCCTCTTCCGGTCTTCAGGCACTACACCAGAGCACCAGGAGTTCTCAAAGATCTGTGCCAAAGGCTGAGCTATGATAATCGCCAGCTCCTTGAGTACCCTGGGGTGTAGATTGTCAGGGCCAGATGACTTGAAGGTATCCAGCCTTTCAACGTGTTCCTTTATGAGGTCAGCATTGATCCTCACCCGGATCTCCCTGACCCATAGCGGGCATGGGCGTCCCATGGGACTGATGAAAGACTGACTCAAAGTACCTATTTAATAGGTTGGCTTTTTTCCTGGGCGTCAGTGGTCCCATCTGGTTCAGCAAGGGTCCAATGTTGCCCTTGCTTTTCCTCCAGCTCCCCACATATCTGAAAAAGGACTTTTTATTGTCCTTGATGCTTGAAGCTAGTGGGAGTTCAGTTGCAGCCTTGGCTTTCCTGGTTTGCTCCCTGCAGGACCAGATCAGTGCAGAATAATCCTCCTTGGAGGTGAATCCCGTCCTCCATCCTTTGTAGGCTTTTCTTTTTAGCCTTACGAGGTCTGCTAGGTCCCTGGAGTGCCGGGGGGCTGCTGTGCCCTCTTGCTGCCTTTCCTCCAAGATGGAATAGGTTTAGCTTGTGCATTGAGGATAACTCCCTTGAGGAGCAACCACTCTTCTTGAACTCCCCTCTCCCTGGGGGTCATGGTCCCTTAGGGCCTGACTGTGCATTAGCTAAACAGCATGGCTTTTTGTGATGCTTTAATGTACATTGAAATAGGCTTATAAATATTAAAATAGACTAATGCTTATTAAAGCGCATGTGTAGATGTGCCTACTGAGGAATGTCCTATTACTGATCCAGACTTCACATGTGGGCTTAGGTAAGCCATGTAGAGTCAGATCCAAATCAAACTTGCAGGGGCCTAATTATATTTGGGTACCTAAGTCACAAAAAAAAAAAAAAAAAAAATCAACCCAAAACAACCTCAATATCCGTTAGTTTACTTGTTTCCATTTGGACTTGAAAAGTTCCTTAGGGCCAGGTACAGGCATTTTATTGGTGTAAGGGAATGGGAACCAGTCTATACCCATAACACAATAGAAGCTTGGTACAATGGACTTGTTGAAGTCCAGTCTAAGATTTGCACGCACACCCCTCCCTCCCAAAGGGTGAATGTGTGTTCTCTTCACTGCCAATCTAAACTATACCATGTACAGAAAACTGTGTAACTTAGATGGATTCTGCCTCAGTCTTTTTAAATGCCTGTACTTAGCCTAGCTGTCTAGACTTGGGCTCCATTACATAATCAGAAATCATTCAGATAACTAATCTCCTTCATACCTATCTAAACTCTCTTGCATTCTAAATTAGTGTGGGAGGGAGCAAAAGCTGTAGACCTTAGCTGTAATGAGTTTCTTCAGTAAGAAACTCTCATGCTTAAATAACAAAAAATATTCATCAGTTCTTCATCTTTCCAAAGGGAAAAAAAGAAAGATAGAGGACAGGAAAAAGTCCAGCTTTTGATCAGATAAACAATTATATTGTTTTAGACTAGGAAAGAAGAGGAATAATCATGAATCCATTGAAATTGTTTAGTTTGTCTTACAGTAAGTGGAAGCTAAACCAGGGCAGTTAATCCTTGACTAGAACTGAGATTAAATTACTGTGGGTTAGTTGCATTTAGTGCAGGATAAAAGCAGATAAATTAAACAAAACAGATCAGCTGACACACACTCATGAGTATTCATCTGCCCATAAAGCCCAAGCTATAAAAGGTATGGTTCAGGTAGAATCTGCCATTTGTAATCCATTCTGACAGTGGCATATAAGATTTTCTCACCATTATTCATCAAGCAAACTTCATAACATTTGCTTTAAAAGTCCATCGGATTACATTATTTTCATTTATTGTCAAATTGAGATTTTTTTTTCACTTTCTCTTAGAAAAATGGACTATCTAGTTTTGTATTGGGTGTATTTTTTGCTCTTTCTATAGGGAAGCAATTGCCTATATTTAAATGTCAAATGTCCAAATAAATGTCATCTTCAAATGTCCTTTCCAAATGATATGTAGAGCTTGTTGAACATAAGAATAATTGAGTAATAGATCATGACAGTCACTGTCCAGCACTGAACTCCAAGGCATGTGCTTGTACCTGTGTGAAGCCTCAGTGAAGCCATTCAGTGCTAGCACTGCAGTGTGGAATGTAAGTGTACATGCCATTGATTTCAGAAGAATGACTTGTATACACGTATCAGATAATAGATGATAGTAGTAAAGGGAGAAAAAAATAAGAATCCTTGTATCCATGGTAGAAAATGTTTGCAGTGGGCACATCTACATCTGCAATTAATGTGACTGAAAAATCTCTGGTGCAATTTGAACTGGAGTAAACTAATCCCAACATCACTGTTTACATGTGCATTTAAGCACAGTAATTTACTTCGTTGTTGGATAGTACCTGTATTTGATGGGAATATAATATGGTGGAGTAAATTAATCTAGTGTAACCTAATAGTGGTACACGTGTAGGTGGTGACACTTTATTGTGCTGTATACTTAGTCTACTGCACAGTAAAGTGCATGGGTAGATGTGCCTGTAGTGATCCTACCATGTAACCTCCAGCCTACTTAGCCTCAACTAAAATGGGTCAAGAGGCCCTGAAGTCCCTACAGACACATGATTGGATTAATAATAGTCAGGAACAACCAAACCCCATATATAATAGTCAGGAACAACCAAACCCCATATATATGTGTCTGGCTCGGGGGAAGCAGTAAGCATGTGGAAGGGGGTGGGCTCACCTTTTCATTTCTCACCAGTGAACTCGTTTCCTCCTAGGGATGGCCATGACCTGCTGATTTTGTCAGATTTCTTACTCTTTGGGTCCATCTACACAAGGCACTAACTGTACAGTAACCTAGTAATATTGTACAGTAGCACACAACAGCACAAACAGTGCTAATACACTACTGCACAGTATTATTAGTAATTAGTAATGCCAGTTACTGGGCATTAATTTAGTACTTGATTATATAAGTACTAAACATAATGCACAGTAACTGTGGTACATTAATGAATGTGTGGACGCACCCTTTGAGTCAGATTCATAACACTATCCAAAACAGGTAGCTTCTTTATATGTTTTCTTTTTTGAAACAGTGGATGAATAATTTTTCTCACTACAGGCTTTGCATTAAAAGGGAAACAAAACTAGTGTTACTAACAACATTAAAAATGCATTTTACCAAGTATAATAACAATACCCTTTAAACAATGAAGGCAGTTTAAATGTGTCCAGGATGGTTTTTTTATGCATTCTTCTGTGAATCTTATATCTAAGGGTACTCAATTAAAAAACAACAACAACAACAAAACTCCCCCCCCCCCCAAAAAGCAAAAACAAAAAAAAATTCCTCAGAATGAATGTATGTTTATAATTTTTGGGGGGTGTGAGGGAGTGGAAGGGGAGTCAATAAAGGATGAAAATACCCATTTTTGTATTTCAGCTCTAAATGTATTTCTAAAAATCTCAGCTATTTTTTCCACAGAAAAATAGGCTCAGATTACTGCTTTGTAAGAAAGGTTTGTACTGGAGCTTGATTCTAGTTGGAATAGCAGTTGGGGAAATGTTTGACCTCCTTAGGAAAATGTGCAAATTCTAACCTTTAAAAATTCCCCAGTTTACCACAAGGGATGCTAAGTGTGTCTCTTACCCTGCTTGTTTAAAAACTAAGATATACAATGGGATTTGTTGTGTAGGATTGTAAAGTCTAAGTGATGTCAGCTGGTATTTTATGTAGGAACCAACTTAGTCTAAAATGGAACTTATTTAACATTCTAGACAAAAAAAAGTGTTGTTCCTTTGTTCTGATTTCATTTTGTAAGTGCAAAGACTGAAGGGTACACAACTGACATCCCTGGAGTTTGAAGCACTGTTTTTATTCAAAGAGCTGATACTATACAGGTCTTATACTGATCCCTGGGCATGTCTACATGTGCCTTAATGCACTGTTGCACATTAAGTTTAGTACCTCTAATATTAGGTACTACATAAATGTGCATTAGGCTGCCCTGATGTGCAATAGCAAAAGCGCACTTCTTTTTAATGATGTTAATGTACAGTAGCCTATTTCTACTGAACATTAGCATATTAGCACTGGGTTTTTTTGATGCTTTAATGTACAGTAGAATAAGTTACTGTGCATTAAAGGCACGGGTAGATGCACCTACTGTGTCCTTATCTAAATCTGCATTACTTACTTTTAAAGGTTATTTAGTTTCCATGTTTATCAAATTGTTGGTATCTCTCATGAGGTTGTTAGTTTTTCCCAGTTCAAAGGGAGATGTTTACAGTCTGAACAACTGGCTATTGGAATCTGGACTGAGACTATTGAACTCATTATCAGAGCATAGCAGCCACTGGATGTCAAAACCATGTGATTTCCGCTCTTCAACAATCTATGTTGTAGCTGAATGCAGTGTATGGAAGCAAAATGTTGTATGTATATTGTAATCTCAGTCCCCTGACCTTTTAGAGTAGTATTGCAAGCCCATACGTGATGCAACTGGACTTAAGGATGTTCTTCATGACTTTTAGGAGTAGTTTAATTTGTTTCAGGAGGTCCCAGTATTAAATTCTTCTCTCAAGGTGTCTTTTTGTTTATGTCCAGACATCTTCAAATTCCTACAGAGAAGCACACCTAAGCTGATCAGTCATAATCTTCACCTGTCTGTAGTGTACATCTTGATGTATCGATCTGTTTTCTTTAGAAAGTTCTTAAGAGTTCACTAGAAAATAAAATAATGTTGTGTAGGACTTTTAAAATACCTTTATTAAATTTAATAATGAAGTATATCCCTACCTTAGAATTATGAAAGACTATTGACAATGTATAAGAATTCTCTCATTACCAAGATTCTAGAATCATTTCTATAAAACTCTGCTGGCTTCATCCTTCATGAACCTTGGTTAGGGCAATATATATGTAATGCCTGTGCATACCCTAAAGTGAGTTCATCCCTGACAGATCCTCCCCCACCCCAGACTGCTCTGAAAACCTCCAAAGAAAGGAATGTCTAAAGTTTCCTAGATAGCCTGCTCTAGTGCTTAACCATATACCTAATTTCCTAATAACTAACCTAAATCATTGTTACAAATTCAGCGGATATAATTCTTGTCCTACCCAAGTGGAATAGAAAACAATTAATCATTGTTTTCTTTATAACAAATTTTACATATTTGGATACTGCTCTGTTATACTGTTACTGTTACATCCCGCTTAGTCATCTGTTTTGTAGACCAAATAAACCCAGTTCTTTCACTCTTTTCTTATAGGTCATTTTCCTGACCCTCTTCATTCTATTGCTCTCCAGTGTGTATACATCTTTCTTAAAGGGTGATGCCTGAATTGGACACAGTATTCCAAGCACCACCACAAAGAACAGAGCAATTCTCTACCTTTTCCTACTTGTATATACAAATACGTTTTATTTTGTAGATGTATAATGTAAGGGCCTGGAGGACAAACCTTATGAGGAAAGACTAAGGGATCTGGGATTATTCAGACTGGGGAAGACTTGAGGGAGGAATTGGTGGCCTCTATAAGTATGTAAGGGGTGAACAGAAATCTGTTCACTAGGGCGCCCCGAGGGAAGACGAGCAAAGGCTATAAACTGTTAGAGGATGGTTTCAGGTTGGATGTAAGGAAGAAATTCTCTATGGTAAGGGTGACCAAAACCTGGAATAGTCTTCCCAAGGAAGTGGCGCAGTCCCCAACTCAAGAGGAGACTGGACAAACTCCTTGATAGAGTTGTTTGATTTCAGCAGTATTCCTGCCCAGAGCAGGGGGGCTGAACTCGATCTCTTTTGAGGTCCCTTCTGGCCCTTAATTTCTATGATTTTATGATATGATTCAATGACATACCTCCTTTATAAAACATTTTGCAATCCACAGATGAAAAGTTTACCATATAATCTAGATGTCACTATATAAAAGTGAGGTATTATCATATTTTAAAGTTATTGTATTAATTATCCCCATCCCTTGCATTCACTCATAATCATTAAATAGTTAATATTTAGCAATGACATGACATTTGAGTAAATGGTTCCATTGCTTTTACATGAGAACCAGACAGCCCAGGACACAAGCTGAAAAAAGAACAGGTTGTCTAAAACCAAATTAAACTCTGTTTGGTTTGATTGGCCAGTAATACTGAGAGAAAAGATCATGCTGGGATTAATTGGGTGCATCTACACATTCACTATTGCACTTTAGGTAATGAGCATTAACTCTAGTACCTCTGAGTGCCTATACAAGAGCAGGAAGGCTGCTTCAACACACTGAAAGTCTAGAGCATCAGAGCAGACTCAATTAACTGAGTTTGCTGGAGCATGGCAATTATTGTGCTCCAGCAGCCTCCCGCATCTCATGTATCAGTATCCCTGTGCTGTAAAATGGTGGCAGAGGCACTTTATCTAAAGCTTGTTCAACAAACTTTAAATAAAGTGTCCCCACTGCCGTTTTGAAGCATGGGGTGCTGATGCACAATGCTCTGGGCACGTTAATTAGAATGGCTCTTGAATACAGTCTAAGTAAAATGCCCCCCAACATACGCTCCTGGAGCATGTGTATAAATGCCCTACATGTAAGGAGCATTTTTAGGAGCATTACATGGTAGGAACAATACCTTTGGCCTACTTAAACCCACCTAAAATGCCTGGTACATTGGAATTTGGGGAGATGGTTCAGGTTACTAATAAGGTTGTGGCCTGACACTTAAATCCATCTCTGTTTTTCTTCTCCTGTGCATGCCTTTTTCAAGGATCTTAAAACAATCAAAGAGAGTAAACTGGTGAAGCAAACCTCTCAAAAGAAAATGAATTCTTTACAAATGTAGACCCTGATCCAAAGTTCTCCAAAGTCAATGGGGCTGTATCCACTGACTTCAGTGAAATCTGGAACAGGGTCATACAATACTGAGTATAAAAGGCCCATATACAGGGAAGTGCTTAAGAATGTAATCCAAATAATCCAAAGCATGTAATCCAAATAAACTCAGTAGAGCTATTCAGTTGTTTAAAGTTAAGCTTGTATATAAGTGTTCTCCTTTGTCATGACTATATAGGAATTTTCTTTTTTCCCACTTACATCCAAACCTATTTTTTTACTATGGCTCCTTTACATAGGTAAATGTAATTTATATTAACTTCAAAGCATATTTACATTGCCAACATGTGGAAAAACCCTTAGTATAACAAAGCTTTACGATTTATATTGCCTGATGCAACCAAGTGTTTAATAGAACACAGACTTCAATATCTTGGTACTTATTGTTTGAAGGATTCAAAATAACAGACATTTTCAACAAAATGAACTGTTTTGTAGATAAGTTTGATGTAGGCTTTATAAAGATTAGAAACTCCAGGCCAAACAGAATGCAATGTCCAGGCAAGAGGATAAACAAAATACAAGACATTCCAAATAGAGGATAAAAGAAAACCCTTTCAAACTTAAAAAAATTCCCTCTCTCTCAAACTTGTCTGAAGTTGCAAAAGATTCAGCAAAACCTCAAGTTATTGGAAAACTTTGTTGCGTGTCTTTTAGAAGTGATTTCCTTCCCTCCTCTTAGATCGTCTCTTAAAACAGCTGTTCACTTTTATGACCCTGTTCCATCTCTTCTCTCCCTGATTTCTATTATTTTAAATGGTTATAAAGACTGCTGCAACTGCTGTGCAGGCTGTGAACATGCTGCACACTGTGCAAATTGTTTCTCTGAAAGCAGAACTTACTGCCAGCGACTAATAGAGAGGTACTTCTAATGGAGCTAGTTCAAACAATGCAAAGGAGAGACGGATGGCAGGAACATACGTTGGAAGACATTTAATAAGATGAGAAATGGCTGTTGCAACCTGTCCAAGTCTCAAGAGCCAATATGCAGTGGTTTGGGATTTTTAAATGAAAATGAGTCCCAAATAGTCTTTTTGTTTTCAAACATGGGAGGGGACTCTTCAAATGCAAGTTATGCATCTCATCCAGCTCTTAAACGAAGTTCACTTAGTTTAAAAGAGTTCACTAACTGAGCTATTTAAAAGTGATTACTTCTTTTGGGTACTTCATATTCTTGATACACAACTTATGCATTGAAGTATTATTTTATGATTAGAGAACACTGAGTTCCAGGTCTTTGAAAATCAAAACCATTTAAATTACCTGAAAATGAGCATCCAAAAATGGACACATGGAATCATTGGGCCCATTTGAAAATCTTGACCATATTTTCTATGAGATAAATTTATAAAATAGTTTCTAAAAATAAACAAGTCATTCCAATGGGCTGAATTCTCAACCATTCACCATAGTTACATTCCTTGAGTTCAAGGAACCAGACTGAACTAAATTACACTCATCAAGGAACTGACCTAATATATTTACATTCTCAACTGAATTTAGTTGACATTTATCACATGTAGATACAGGCTAAAACTTAATCTATAAAATTTTTAAAAATAAATATGCTCGGATTTTACACACATTTTACAAAATAGATAAATGAAAGCTTGTTCAATAAGCAGCAGCATTTACTAAATTAAAAACTGAACTGATTTTGTTGAGAATTTAGGATGTCCAACAAATACAGGATAGAAAAGAAGATAAACTGAATGGTAATCAAGAGGAAGATGAAAGAACCTAGGGGTGGGCAAAATAGCACCTGTGGAGGGGCTTTGTCTGGCTCACGGTAGATCCCTTGGTCCCGCCTGGCCCAGGCATCATCCTACAGTGGCACATCCTGCCACCCCCTAGGCACGAAGCAGGGCTAGGGCAGCTTCATGCTGGATTGCCTTTCTAGGCAGCCCAGGTGGTGACAGCTTCTGGGTGAAGCCCCGTGGTATTGGTGGGGATGAATTCACAGCCCTGACCTGCCCCATGCCTGCTGCAGATTTGCCTGCTCATGTTGAGCAGCTGTAGCAACAACAGTGCTGGTGCGGCAGAAATGTGCTCCATGCAAGGGAAAAGCAGCCTCTCTGCCTCAGAGCTGCCCAGTGCTTCCTGCAGCAGCTGCATGGAGCCCACATGAAGCTGCCCTGCACTGTCAATGCTACCTCCAAGCTGCCCCATGAGGCAGCAGGGGAAGTGCAGAGAAGCCACAGAGCAGCCAGATGCAGACTCCATATAGCTGCTGCAGGAGGGGCCACTTTTCCCCCGGCAGAGCCACTTTCCCCTGCATAGAGGACACTTCTGCCCCATCAGTGCTGCTATTGCTGCAGCTGTTCAGTGTGATCAGGTGAGTCTGCAGCAGGTTGGGGTTGTGCACAGGTCCCTGCCAGGACTGCAAGGCAGTCCAGCGTGAAGCCATCCCAGCCCCACTGTGTGCCCAGGGGGCAGTAGGACACACCACAGGCAGGTGGTGAGGAGCACGCATGGTGGCCAGAGCAGGGCTATGCACGTGTCTTGTTTATGTGCTCTTGCCGGGGTCATTCTGGAGAGGGCGTGGGGCATGCTGGGGCTGCATGCTGCTGGCAGTGGCAGGGAGGTGCCACAGGGCATGCAGCTTTGTTATGGGGTGGAAGCTGGTGCTGACCAGGTCAGGGGTGCATGCAGGGGGCTCCCATGCATACCCCACCATACTCACAAACCGGCCCCCACAAACTCCACAACCACACTCTCTCCCACACGCAACCATATACCCCACAAACACTGCACTGCCCCCACACCCCTCCTCACATGCACCCCCTACACACACCCATTGGTCTCTGGGGGGGAGTCCCACTCACACTATCTTAACACACCTCATGACACAGATTCATCCACACTCCCCACACACACCCAGCCACCCCCCATACACACCCCACAAACCCCATACCCACCCACCCACATCCACACATCCCAACAAACACAGCCCCCACAAGCTCTCCATACCCACACATCCACACATACCCCCACACCCTTCCCCACATACACCCACTTGCCCCCACAAACCTCATACCCACCCATCCATCTACACCTCCCCCAGTAAGACTTCATTTTGTGCTATTATGCAATCACCTCTATATATACACAATGCAAACACATACAAATCAGGACAAAAACATCTGTGTGGGACTTCTCGTACCAAGATGGCAACTAGAGGCCAGGGCACCTGTCAAGGGTCAAGGCTACCCCTCAGGGGCCAGGCCCTCGACAGCTCACCAAAATTTGTGAAGTGGCCCTCCAGCCAAAATAATTGACTGCTCTTGAAATAACCAATGATTTTCAAAAGCCTGATTGTTTAAATGTTTTGCTGCAGTGCAAAAACAAGATGGAATTCAATGTCACAAAGACATGACATGAAACAAATCCTTTTAGTTCAAGATATAACTAACTGTAGAAAGTTGCTATCATGGAAAGTAAGTGAGAACACTAGGTTCAGTAAAAATGTTTAAAATTTTAGATCAGTCACTCCTTGTGCTTCAGGATGGTTGATGGCTAGCTACATTGAAGAAGTAAAATTGTCCTAACAGCTAAAGAATTAAGTGCCTTGCTGCATCTGGAACCATTCCAGAGAGATCAACAGTAAGCTTCATTACAGTAATTCCCAGAATTTAAACCTAAAATGTATTTTATAGCTCAGTGATCCTAATTTTAAATTACCTTGGAATAGACAAGCAATCTGATGGTCTTGATTTTGAATTTCACAGTAACTCAGACCTCATGATGATGGGAAACAGTACAGAAACCTGAAACAGCATAAAAAATCTTACGTATTCTGTTATAAAAGCAAAGCTAAATCCTAAAATAATAATTACATATTGGGTCATTTTTCTGCTTTGCCACTTTCATTTTACCTTTGTTTTAGAGACTTATGAAAACATGAAAGATGTTCTTGAATCCTCTTCACTTAAAGCCAGCATATCATGTTTCTTGGTCTTATCATCGTTGTCATCACCACCACCATCTTCACTATCACTATCCCATCCTCATCTCTTTCCCACAAATGCCACCTTCCCTTTGCCATGTAAGAATCCTCCACATCTGTTTCTTCCCTACATATATTTTACCTCTGTAAGACTCAATCCAACTTGTAAAAGTTGATATATTCTTTCCTTTTTTTGTCTCCTTTTGACAAGGTATTTAGCAGAATTTACAGATTCACTGGAAGTGCTTCTGTTTTGACATATCAAAGTATGCTGGGCCAAGCACGTGAGTTACCACATCTGGGTGGCTGACCTGGTTCTCTGCAACTAGATTGGCTGCTGAATGCACTACTTAGTCCTTTTAAACACACCTATAGTTTCATGTTGCAGGCACACCCTCATACAGCCTCAGTCTTCACAAGCCTTGCATTTACAGTTCTCCCTGGTTCTCCTGACTTCTGACCCAGCTTTGGCTTTCCTTAACCCTTATCTTGGATTTCCCCTGAAACTCAGTACTGGTTCTTCTCTCTGGTTTTCCTGGCATCTTGAATTTGTTTGGCTTTCTTGACCCCGATCTCAGGTGTTCCCTGGGAATCAGCATTGGTTCCCTGATCCCTGGCTCCTGACCTCTGGTTTTGTCATGGACTATGTCTCTTGGATCTTCTCTCTCAGCTCTGGTAACCTGCGCCCCAACCCTGCTGATCTCCTAGTTGCCCCCCCAACCCTCCAGGGTCTATCCACAGGCCTGGCCCCCTACACCCTAGCCAAACCCTCACAGCTACACTGCCAACATATACATATGAATGTTCTAATATGTACATACATAGACAAATCCTACTTCAGTAGCCCAATTTCTGATATCTTGAATTCAGGAGCACAGAGGCATTCCCCATTAACAGAAGCATAATTAATTAGTGTCTCATGAACCAATTATTTTGCTTTCCATGACTAATATAGAAATAAAGTATATGATTTAATAGTACAACAGTTCACATAGCTTTCATGATCTGGCACCAGTTTCTTAAACAACATTTAAGGCTGCACAGGAAGTCTGGCTCATTTTTTAATGCTGTTTCATAACCCCTGACTAAGAGAGGACCCGCAAGGCATATTGCTTCAATTGTTGCATAGAATGACGTGGTAGTGTACAGAGCAGTGGTTCTCAACCTTTTTTGTACCAGGACCCCTTTGTAAACATTAATGGCCAGTCCCAACCCAGTGCCCCTCACTTCTGAGCTGCTGTCCCCCACCCCCAGGACCCAGCTTCTCAGTGTGTGGGGCTGGAACTCTGACAGTTTGCAAGGTTTCCCATGTTTTCCTCTTTTAAAGGAGAATCTGTTTTTAAAGTCTGCTCATCCATTTTTAAAGTTTTTTTGCAACCCTTTTACATATTCTTTTGACCCACAGGTTGAGGTACACTGGTATAGAGTACTTTTTGGGTACATCTGGAATGACACAAGACGCCTAAATAAGGATTTCAATAACACTGAAGTTAGAAGTAAAGGCCTAAAGTTTAATCTGTACTCAAAAAGCTAAAACAAAATGGCCAAAAACTAATGGAAACTGCTGCTCACTTGAAATTAAATTTGCTTATCCTTCCATGTGAGTTTCCTCAGAGCCCTCCTTTCTCCCCTGGTCCACATTCATCACTACATTCTCATAGAAAGCTTTTCTCAAGCTGGTCTGTTGTGGCTGGCCTGTAGTTAATCCCAAATTGATTTTTAATGGGCAAGTTGAGACTGCCGCCTTCCCCACTTATAACCACCCCCCCACACACACACCTCTCAAGGGGTAGACATTTAAGCATGGGTCTGCTAAGATCAATACAGCATTCTCTCTGACACTAGCCAAAATCATGGGAAACATTACTACTTGAGAATTTATACAAAGAGTGGTATGCTTTAACCTATGGATTCCCAGTCTTGAAAAGGGAGAGATTTTTACTTTTTTTAATTTCACATGATGCACATCAGTGATGTTAATAAAAAAGAAGACTCTTGCTATCTGTGGACTGCTTTCCCAGCCATGGCTACTTATGCCTATCCATCAATGTTTTTGAGATGATGGATAATAAGAGTACTTAATGTGGAATTGGGAGCTAAATTACGTGCTCATTAAAGTAGAAGGAGTGCAAAAGATAAGATCCCTTCTTTAGTAAGAATTCTAAAACCCAGAGAATTGGCAAACACACTAAGCAAAGAGAGAAGAAATACAAATATGTATTTGGTTCAATTTGTTAGCACCTCCAACTACCAATTAGATAAATAATCTGGTGTAGGAAAGAATATCAAAGCCACCTCAGACGGGGTTTAGGTACTGAATACACCAAGTGTAGATACTTTTCCTTATACAGAAAAGTACCTGAGGACAGGAAATTATCTCCTGTTGGATCCTTAATACTTTCTTCACATCAGTATTCCTGAAACCAGGCAAGAACTCATTACCTTTTTAGAGGCACAGAGAATACAGCAATGACAGCAATTCACATAAAATTAGTTCCAAACAGGTGAAGATACTCTTAGATCATATGGAAGTTTTCAAATTGGCTGGGCCAGATGACCTGTATCTGAGAGTGTTGAAGGAACTGGCTGAGCTCATAGCGATGTCCTTGGCAAGGCTGTTTGAAGAGTCATGGAACTCAGGAGTGGTCCTGAAGGACTGGAGGAGGGCTAACATAGTACACATCTTTAAGAAAAGAAAGAGGGACAACACTGCTAGCTATAGACTGGTTAGTTTGACTTCAGTCTTGGGAACAATCTTTGAAAAAATTGTCAAGGAGGCCATCAACTACAAGCTCGCAACTGGTGGGTACTGAGAAACAACCATCGTGGCTTTGTCAAGGGGAAGTCATGTATAATGAACCTGGTGTCCTTTTATGACCAGGTAACTAACCAGCTGGACATGGGACAGGAGGTGCACATCATCTACTTAGATTTCAGCAAGGCCTTTGATACTGTTTCCCATTAAATCCTCTCAATTAAGTTGAAGAGTACTGGCCTAGAGCAGGCTACAGTGAGGTGGGTTGGCAACTGGCTCAGTGGCCAATCCCAGCGAGTGGTAATTGATGGGGTGGTCTCATTCTGGAAGGCCATCTCCAGTGGTGTCCCCCAGGGATCACTGCTTGGGCCTGTGTTCTTTAAAATCTTTATCAATGACCTGGATGAGGGACTGAAAAGCACAATGATTAAGTTTGTAGATGATACCAAGTTATGGGGACAAGGAGGCACATCCAAGGAAAGGACAAAGATCCAGGATAGCCTTGACAGGCTGGTCCTATGGGCTGAATGTAATCAGATGAGGTTCAGCTGGGACAAGTGCTGGGTCCTTCATCTGTGTAGGAAGAATCCTCACCATATCTGTATGATGGGTGGTGGTCCACTGGCTGGCATTGCAGCCAAAAGGGACATGGGGTTGACAATTGACCAGAGGATGAATATGAGCCACTAGTGTGATGAAGTCTCCAACAAAGTAAATAGAACTATGGTGTGCATCAGCAGATGTGTCGCCAACAGATCCAGAGAAGTGCTCCTCCCCCTCTATTGTTTGTTGGTGAGGCCAGAGCTGGAGTACTGTGTCCAGTTCTGGGCACCGCACTTCAAGAAGGATCTGGACTAGCTCAAAAGGGTGCAGAGAAGGGCCACCCACATACTCAAGGGCCTGAGGGATAGGCCTTATGAGGAGAGACTTTGGGATCTGAGTTCACTCAGTCTGAGTAAAAGATGGCTGAGGGGTGATTTAATAGCCACCCACAAATATGTCAAGAAAGAACACCAGGGGCTGGGTGAGCAACTTTTCAGAAAAGCATCTGCTGGGAGGATAAGGACCAATGGGCACAAGCTAGTTGAGGAAAAGTTTCAACTAGACATAAGGGAATCATCTTTTCTGTATGGGTAACTAGAATCTGGAACACACATCCAACAGAGATGGTGCAGTCATCATTTCTGGCGTTGTTCAAGAGGAAGCTGGGCAAGCACCTCATTGAGCTCATTTGAGCCCAGCTACCTCCTGCCTATGGCAGGGGACCAGACTTGATAATCTTACAGGTCCCTTCTTGTCCTTCTTTCTATGATTCTTTCTGCTCTCCCTAGCCTCAGAGACAGGAAAAGGAAAGAAGTTGTGTTCCTTCATAATCTCTCTCCTTCCCCAATACAAGGTAAAAAAACTTACTAGAATAACAGTAGCTTCCACCCTCTTAATACTCAGAGGGCATGTCCACACATATGTACATGTGCCCAGGAGCAATTAACTCTGGAGCAGGTAGCTCTGGAGTTAATTTATGCACAGCACATGGAGCCCAGTCGGAGCAGCTCTGGCTGGCAAGGGGGTCCCAGGGGTCAGCCTGTCAGCTCAGGGCTGCTCCGACTGGCTCAGTGTGTTGCAGAGGGGCTGGATGGGACACAAAGATGCTTCAGTATGGGGCTGGCCGGCAGCGCCCTCATGCCCCAGCCAGCTGGTTTAGTGTTTACACATGTGCATGAGAAAACTCCACAGAAGGGTAGTACTTGTAGTTACAGGGTAGGATTTGTAGTTACTTCTGTGGAGTTTATTAGTTTCCTGTACCCATAGATGCTGAGCCATTTACTGTGGAGCTAGTTAGTCAGCTGCACAGTAAATGTCTTGTATAGATACGCCCAGAATGATTGCATTAGGATAGTACTGGAGGAGAGGCAAAGTGACAAGATAGCAAGTTCAGTCTCACCTGGCCCTCAAAAATCTTTCCCTGAAATATTTTCAACCAGCTGATGCAATTTTGTTTAAATCACTGAAATTGGTAAAACGAAGCCTAGATTTCACTGAATGTAATGGTTAACACCTGGATATGATAATGTTTCATTCTAAATACAAAAATTGGGAGGCAAATTAATCATGTATATCAAAATGTGACAATGGAAATCATAACCAATTACTGTGTCCAACCTCCAGTACACAGGAAGAATCCGATTCCCTACAGTTCCTGTGTTGACTCAAATATTAAGAGGTTGGGGTAATCCTTGCTTTAACAGTAAGGTCTAAAATAGCATATTTCCTTTCATGTAAAACCTCCAATTACAGATTTTTGCTACAATCAGTAGCATCAATGATAAGTTATTTGCCAATGTCTTTATTACCAAAACAATACATTTAGAATTATTGAATTGTCTTCTTTTAAAATTAGTTTAAGAATGTGGATATATTTTCAATAGTTTATTGTGAATCTACAATTTCAAACTCTTCTTCAATGACCTTTCATGTTTCAAAGACTTTGATTTCAGATTTGCACCTGGTCACAGCCTAAGGGCAGGAATAAAGGGTAGAGTCAAAACACAGAAGCACAAGCCTTCAATATTTAGACTGGAGAGGTAACATCACAGGAAAGGTACATCTGCATGTAGTTTACTAAATAAATATTAATCCTCATATAAGGGCTCCAGTTAGTTTACTGGAGTTGTCACCACTTTGCAGTGGTAGGGAAAACTTTATTTCAGCATTTTCTGACACATAAATTAAACAGATCTGGAGATTACCAAAACAAAATATAAAACTGAACAATAGGCTTGACACACTGTTATATGCATGCTTCATAAAAGCCTCCCTCTTCCTAAAAAAATGAATTCATTCTAATTTTCTTTCTACAGTTTTATCTTGGGGTAGGTTTTTTTTTAAATGTTTATAAGAAACATTTCTGACCACAAATGTTGGAATCATTCAAGTAATGAAAACAATTAGTGACAGGCTTTTCATACACAGTCAGAACCACGCTGCATTTTTTTTAACAAACAGACATACAAACTATATGGAATTATACTATTTTAGATAAGCCTCTTGGCTAGCACAATGGCTAAAAAATTAGCAAAAGCAGGCTAGAATCTGTATAAGTAGTTTAAACTAAAGTTATGCATTTTTTTCTGTAATTAATTTACATTTTGACTAACACTTTATATCATTTCCCTGAGTTACACATATTATAAACAAGAAAAATACCCAAATTTGTTTTTCCAGCAAAATGAATGATAAAAATTAGTTAAAACCAAATAAAACTACAGTAAATATATGCTCTAGGGATCTTCAATAATATTCAAAATAGCAAAGATAAATTATAGTTGTGCATTTGACTTGTACTGTACAAGTAGTTTGCGAACCTAAACAAATGAAAAAGAAATAAGGCAAATGAAAAGAAAAGGAGCTGATAAAGTTTCTGGCTACAATACAGGAGACATATCATTACCATATGATCTAATGTGGGTGTCAGCCTGGATTGTGTTCATTGAGGGAAACCTTATTTTTTAACTGTGCTATCGAATAGAAGCAGGAGGGTTTTCCACCAAGTGACAGTCACTGAGCAGCAACTTGCCCCCTCCTCCTTTCCACACCTGCGAAGTCTTTTGCCTGGGCTGAATATTTAGTTTAATTACACCTCAGCTTTGAGAGCTCCTGTTGCAAATCCCTGGATTAAAAGGTATGGTTTTCAATAATTGTCCTGAACTATGCTGCAGACTAATAAAATTTCAGACAGGTCTCTAGCAAAAAGTGTTGCATTTTATAGGAGAAGCAAGAAAAATCCTGCTCAAAGTGTAGCAATGTTAATGTTGTACCCAGCATTTGTGTTATATGAGAACATGTGAAGCTGAATTCATTCTCAAAGACTGTGGACCATTTCTTATAGTTTATTTGACTGTTGCTGTTTTTTGTTTTGCTGTGTATAAGCACTGCTATATATCTTTTATTCTGACTGTGAACTTCTGCAGCAGAATATTTTGTTAGTAGTCAAATGTTTAGAGAATATGATGTAGTAAGAGCAGAAATATGTGTGAACACTTATATGATGATTGTAAAATACAGATAGTGATTTTGCAGTCGGTCCTTGTTTATGTTTTAAACTTTAGTCTTTATTTAGTTTCAGAGAACTAATGTAGTTGATAGTTATACAGACTTGATGCTTGTCTTTGTAACGTTAGAAAGTTGCATTTCAGAGTACATGCATGGATAACGTATTCTAGAGAAGTTTGTTATGAATGAATAGGTTAAAAATTAAATTTCTTCAGAGTTGATACTCCTGTCAGTAGACATTCAGCCTCTTTTTAAAGTCTGAGAGCCTGAGCTTCTACATGTGTGGGCTTATTATAAAGACAAAGTAGCACATATGATCAAGAAAAAAAATTTAAAGTGTGCATTTTATTGAACACAAACTTTGTGATATTGAACGAGATTCTTGGACAAAGGGTGATGTAATATTTTAATTAATTTTAAGGAAAGGGGACATGACTATCACCAACAGAATGTCTTCTGGTGACATGAACTAATATAGGGTTTTTTCCATACTATTTTGAACTGAATTAGAGCCAAGTCTATGTTGTAGTTTCCTCTGTCTCTGGAAGGCTTCCACATTGTATACATATAATTACTGCAGATTTAAACAGGTTTGTACTCCAGACCCAAGTACCATAATCACAAACCATTAAGGAATGAATTCACATTTTCCTTCTTTTTCTTTCTTTTACAAATGAAGTAGAAACAATTTTATACTTGCTTTCAAAAGGGTTTTTTTTTGTTTTTAGATATATTCCTATTCTATTATTCAATAACATGCATTTTCTTTTATCATGCAACAGTTCCTCCTCACTGAGTTCTTAAGATTATGCAGTGCAAAATCCTCTCTGAATTTTCACTAATGCAAAACTCCCATTTCACTAATGCAAAACTCTCATTGCAAAACTCTTATTAGGAGTTTTGGCAAAAACATGACAGCAGGATAAGGCCCAGGGACAGTATTTAGTTGATACATATGATGTCATCAATATTTGTGTACATGAGTAAAACTTGGAAAGTACCACTGCCCCCCCTCTCCCTCCTCCCCCACCCCAGTAATAAATTAATTGCAAAGGATAACCCTGAATATGTTTTCTTGAAATTTATGGGTCAAAGATAATTTGTACATGGAAGTACCTCTTTAAAGCAGCCACTTGCCATGTGAATCAACAACAGAAAAAATACCCCAATTGCCAATATCTTTGAGGATGTTTGTCTGTAGCTGATTCACATAGCATATGAAAAGCTTACAGACATTCTGAAGAATTGTTTTTATTCTTTTAATATTTATTTGCAAACGATAACATAATATAATGAATGCATTCATGTTTTAACTTTCTGTCTTAGAAATAGAATATTTTTTTATAAATATATTGTCACCTTACTACCATCCTTTAAAGAATATAAATATGCTGAACTATCAAAATTGGATTAAGAATACAGTCGTGAACTAAATGTTTTAGTTGCAGGTTTAAAATATTATCATATTTTATGCATGGCAACCTTCTGAGCTCCTTTAGGCTGTGTCAAAAGTTGTGGTGTTGCATTCTGGGAGTTACTATATGCAAATTAAGTAACCCTTAAAGGAAATTGAACTTGGGTATAATACAGAATGTGTCTTTTCCTATGCTTCTTATTTTACTCTATTTTTACTGCTACCAGGTCTTTTATGTATACAGATTAAGTAGTCTCAGAAAAAGGCCTCTGTAAGCAATTGCTAATGTCTAGTTAATACATTTCAGAAATCATTCTTTATTGCTTAGGTATTTGTACAAAATTCTGCTGTCCCAAGACAGGATTTTAAAAATAAGTTTTGCTTTTTACTGCATATTTTGAAAACAGAAAACCCCTTAAAAGTCCACTTATTTTCATAGTTTGTAATAATTATTATAAATAACTCTCAAACTATTCCCTTTTAAATAGAATAATGCATGCCATACACTGAAGAATTTGGTGAAGTTAAGTCACAGCCCAGCCCTGAAAACAAATAATAGTTTTCTTTTTGGATTCCAGTAGCACTGCTCATATAAATTATTTTGCTTCTGTGCATACATTTTGGTAGGATTGGGCCCTTAAACCCAATGGATTGTCAAAAATGTGCTGACAATAAAAAATCATGAATTTAAATGCTTCTGCAGTGCAAAGAAGATACTTTTTAGAGTATGCAGCTATAAAGTAACATAACCAAAGGCACAAAAAATAGAAAGGAAGCCAAGAAGAAACCAATGTGAAATGAAACTTGATTCTATTTCATAATATCCTTTAAACTGGGAAATAAGTATAACTTATTGAAACTAAAAAGTCCCATCCCCCATGCCATCACTAGATCTTGCTCCATTTCCCAATCAACCTCAATGAACTATAATTTAAAACACATGCAGTAAGCTGGCACTTCAAAAAAAATAATAATTCACAAAACATGAAATAAAGTATTATGGTGGGTTTGGGAACCACAGGTTCACTCCCAAAGGAACAAACCCATAGCTAAGAAACAAATGGTAATGAAATCACAGTCAAACTTATGTTGGCAACATACTGACAAATGGAAAATGTATCTTATTGCCTTGACAGTTTTGTTTAATATTTTTTTGACGACACTGTCTGTTCCTAATAAATACTACCCTAAATATGCAAACAGATGTGGTTAGTGTCATCTTTAAACCCCTCTGCAAAAAGTTTTTGACCAGCAATTATCATTTTCCGGTCCAACAAGTGCCCTCTTTTTAATGGAAAGCTTAATAAATGGATACGTCTGTATTTGCTGGATTTCCTTAGAAAAAAAATTGTAAGGGATTGTGGAGCAATGAAAAGAATCTACCACTCTTTAAACTTTGTATTTGAATCCTAGGTCCACTGGCTCTATTCTGAGTACATGAACTGAACCATGAAAGTGTCTCTGATCTTCCTCCTACTTCTGCCAGTATGCTTGGCCAAGCCATTCCACCAAAAAGGCTTGTTTGACTTTATGCTAGAAGATGAAGGGTCTGCTGATATTCCTGCAACAGAGGAGCCTATATTTCCTGGACTTGGACCAGTATGCCCATTTCGCTGCCAGTGCCATCTTCGTGTTGTTCAGTGTTCTGATTTAGGTAAGCCGTGGTAGAGCTTCTTACAGCACCTGTCTACAGTTTCTTTATAGCTGATTACTTGCCATGATTGTATATAGCCTCAAAATGGGGTCCCACCATATTATAATCTTGGTGCTGTTGAAAATTTGATTTATACTTTAAATTTACTGAGGCTAACTAAAATGAGTTAAAATGAAGAGTCCCATTAAATCCTGGACTTAAATTAGGCATTTCTGGTGCCCATGAGAACGTGTGTGTTCTGTGCACATTTTTGGAAAGACCACAGAAATCTGTTTGCCAGAAAAATCACTTTTCAATGTTGTATCATTTATGTATGTCAAATGAATCCAGTGAGGTTAGGTGGTAGGGATGGAAAAATCTTAAAAGGTTCAAAACTCCACAGGCCAGATTCCAATTCTGTCTCTCTCAGACTTGTACCTCACCACAGAAATCACTCCGTTTCAATGGAACTATGTGAGCAAACTTAGTCATATTAGAACCAGTTACACTGACAAACCAGTTCAGAAACAGTCTGAAACCTTAGAAGTTTTTGGAACTAATTATAATACATACAAAGCACTGTAATATATTGTTAATGGTCAGTGTAATTTCCTAATTCACAAAGAAGCAACATTTTAAGAGCTTACCAACCAATGGTGTTAGTGCTCGGTAAACTCACTCCCTAACTTCCTCCACACTGAATTCTTTCTGTAGATAAGATATATGTAGTGCAGCTACTTCAGTGAATCTATTCTTGTTTTGAGCCAGTAGTATTCAATGTGAGTAAAGCTATCACAATCTAGTGCACAAAAGATTACCAAAGATTGTGTTTTCTTTTCCTCAAAGAAGCTAGTTAGTTCAATCAGTTGACAGAGACAGACTCAATATAATCATAAGAGTAGCTTTTTAAACAAACAAATCTCAGCTGCTTCAACATATGAATACATGGTTCTTGTTTTTCAACTCTATAGCTTTACTATTTTTAGTTATTAAACCACAGCTAATAGCTATGCAATGGTAGCGTATGAGTCTGCCAGTCAGAATTGGGCCTTTATTATGTTTCCTGCTGGTTATTGTATACACGTAAGTGCTCCCTCCTGCAACTCCATCATCCCCCACCCTTTCCCCACCCCCAAAAAATGGAAAAGAAGAAAAACAACTTCACAGGTTTGGGGAAATAGCATGTAATTATGAAAAAAGATGGCAAGAGTGCCACTGTTTAAATTATGTTGGGACCTATGATCTTGGTCTCCTTCATTTTCACTGTAGAAGGGACCTAGCAGAAGGGTTAGGACATCTACACAGAAGATTAGCATCTCTGAGTATACACTGGAATGTTCCTGTCTCATCAGTTAACTCCCTGGTGGTAAGGTTTCCACCGAGCTGAGCTATCCCTCTTTAGGCACATTTGCTCCTGGCCTTCTCCATGGAGAAGGATCACTAGAAAAGGAAATTCATCCCCAGTAAACATTACATATCCAGATAATTTCATCAGAGCAGCACTTCCACAATGCGCTGCTTAAAAGTAGGGAAGATGGGCACACCCTTCTTGGCCTGAAGCCTATACAGTGTAGGTTGTGGAGGAAAATACTGTGCTTCTGGAATAAAAATCTGGCCTCTGGCTTGGAAATGCAATCAAATTACATCTCAGGAAATTGACATATATCCATATCTGTGGCTGGATTCTCACCTGTAAAGTAAGGCCAGATGCACAGAAAGTATGCTCAGTTCTTCAGTTTTGGCACTCAGTTTCCTCTATATCCCAAATATTCTGTTACAGCAGCTTGTCTTGTAACAACTTTCAGGCTTCTCCTATAGCAAGTAATTTGATGAAGGTAGGGAGATAAGCAGAGACGACCTTATCCCTCCAGTTTCCTACTCTGGGGAAAGAACTTGCATAGACAAATATATGTTAGCTAAGGATTCCACATACTGGGGATCTGTCCTCAACTGTCCATTTATCTGGCCCATAACCATGTCTCTGTGAAGGAAATCCAGCCAACAGCAAAACAACTAGTAACACTGACTTGGGTAAGGTTAGAAATGTTAAATATTTTACGATTTTATTTCAAAATATGAACTACATGATGCCAAGAAAATGTTGCAAGCTAGCTGCATAATGTTGCAAGCTAGATGAATAACCACAGAACGGTGGCTTAGGTCAGAGAAATCGTGTCTTCAAGAATTCACACTACAATTACAAATCTTAAGGAATTCTCTCCCTACATGCAAATCACTGCTAACAGGCCTTTTATTCAACCAAGTTAGTTATCCAAAAGTATTATTAGCTTTAATCATCTATTCTCAAGGAAGCTTACAAAAAAAAGGCCACATGCAATAGTAAGATCCTTAGAGGAGATATTAAAAGCTTAACAATTTCCATCCTTGCCTACAGGGAAAAAATGAAGACTAGATGCAACCTAATATAGCCATGAAAAGAAAGCCATTAGAAAACTCAGCCATGACTTACCCAGTGCTAGTCAGACCAAAGAACCAGCGGTCAAACTAAGGAAAGTCTACCCTTGTAAGAGGCACAAGACCTTTACAATCCTTACTCCAGCAAAAGAACAACAGTTGGCTTGGGAAAGAGTGGCTGTAGGGTATCCAATAGGTCTATGTGAAGTGGAAAGTATTCACTTTGGTTTCGGCAATTCAGAGGAACAGTGATTCAATTTGTAGATTCAAATCACTGCCTCGATTCAGTTTAGCCAAATCTGAAGATACTTGGCACCAAATCTTATTTACCCATAGACTATACAGGCAGGCAGTTCCGGCGGGAGCAGCTGAAGGAACAGCTGGATGACCCCCGGCTTGAGCCAACAGCCCCAAGAGAAGGTGTGGCT
>NW_017728931.1:64135058-64145012 GCF_001723895.1 Crocodylus porosus
AGGTGGAGGGAATGATTGGGAGCTGGGGGAATGACTGGATGAACCCTGGCTTGAGCCAGCAGCCCCCCACCAGGGCAAGGCAGGCAGTGTTGGCAGCCCCAGGAAAAGCTGCAGGGGCTGGGGGGAATAATTGGGGAGCCAGAGAATCAAACCAGGAACTGGGGGGGATGCCCCTATTCATTCCCTCCAACTCCCAGTTCTGAATTCAATCCCCCATCCCCTGCAGCCTCTTCCAGAGCTGCTAGCACTGTCTGCCTTGCGCTGGTGGGGGGCAGCTGGGGGAACAGTTGGACAAGCCACAGCTTGAGCTGGAAGCCCCAGGAGAAGCTGTGGGGGCTGCAGGGAACAATCAGGGATCTGTGGGAATGAACAGGTGCTTCCCCCAGTTCCTGATTTGATCCCCCAGCTCCCCAATCATTCCCCACTTCTCCCAGGGCTGCCACCACTGCCTGCCTTGCCCTGGCAGGGGGGCAGCTGGAGGAGCACCCAGACGAGCCATGGCTTCTCCCAGGACTGCCAGCTTAAGCCAGGGCTTGTCTGGCTGCTCCCCCAGCTGCTCCTGCCAGCACTGCCTAGTGGCTATCTGTACAGTCTATGGCCAAATCTCCAAATCACTCTAAATCAATTTGCAAGCTTCTGATTTGATTCAGAGAAATTAATCAGTCTCCCAATTTGATTCATATTCAGAGATTCGGCCACAAATTGGGTCAAATCGCCTCTGAATCAAATTGGTTACTGAGGCTTCTCACAGCCCTAGTGTCCAATACCCTGGATAATCTGCATGGGCCGGGTTCCTACTGGAACCATGCATGCCAGTTCTGCAGACTGGAAGATGACACACCTCTAGTTTACTCACAGAAACATGTTCCTCTTTCCCCCACCTTTGCCCTTCTGTGATAGGAGGTTACTATTTGTAAATGTTACCCCTCCAGGAGTTAAACAAGTCTAGCATCTATGTTTGAATACTGTTTTGTACTGAATAAGCCAAGAACATTTCTAGAACTGTCAAAGCTTGATTTATACCATACAGGGTCCAGTGATCAACTCTAGCCTTTCTCCTAGTCCTCTGTGTGTTGGATAAGTCTTTTCCACCAGCACCGGATGGGAATAGCTTAAAAAAAAATTAAATAAAATAAATAGAGTAAGAAAGGACCTGGCACTCCAGTTACAGTCATGTCAGCTGTATTTTTGTATGACTGTATTTTTAAACATGGTCACATCCTACTAAGCACATACCTTGGAGTTAATTTGTTCTGCCTCCAAGCCAAAACTTGAACTAGTAGTAAGGAAAATCAAACTTCCCACACTCAAAAGTAGAAAGAAGAATGTACTTGTAGTTATGAAAAAGGGCATGTCAAGAACATAGTCCAATAAGCATACCTGATTTATGATCTATTCCCTAACTATAATATGTCTCAGCACTTTAAGAAAACAAAGCTATTTTGGTTTCTCATTAACAAGGTTCTATATTATCCAGAATCTACTACCTCTTGCCAAAAGTGAAGCCCCAGCAGTCCTCTTCATAGTAATTTTGTCTTGAACTGTTTGTTGCACCATCTAAAACCTAGTCTGCTTTCCTACAGAGATCAAAGCCAACTAATCTCAAAATTAGATTTTTTATATAGCCGATGCAACTGGTCAGAGCCTGTTGTACAGGTATCAGAATAATAAATATAGTGAAAACATCCCTCTAACCCTCCTCCATCCTTTTCTCTACTCAAGCAGTAGAATGCAACCTCTGGCCAAGAGGTCAGATCCTTAGTCTTACTCCCCAGAGGCAACTTCAACAAGAGTAAACCCAGGGCCCTTTAGTAGGCCAGAATGGAGAACATGCTCATTCACCCCATCAACAGATGCAGAAGATTCGACTGACCTATTCATATGGTGCATGAACATTGCCCCATATTTCCCCAACTGGGGCATCTTTTGTCCACACAGAGGAGGAAGGAAGCAGTTTTTGTAATGTATGAAATTTGCTAACTGCCAGGGGCATAATGAGGGCTCCTTCAGGCATCTTCCATGCACATCCATGGAGTCAATATGGCTCTGAAAAGATAATACAAGTGAGGCATAGTCAAGTGGTTTAAAGATCAGGTAGGGTTACGACATCAATCTGTATTTTAGTCTGAGATCAAATGTATAGGATTTCTTTACCAATCCACCCTCAAAAAAGTTGCATCATAGTGTAAAGCATCAGGGTGTGAAAGACATTCTGAACTAATTAGTGGAAAGCTCACAGAAGTGTAAAGTCCAATCGCTGTAGTATTTCAAAATCTCAATTCAGTTTTATTTCATGGAAATATATTAATTCATTGACCTTCCAAGTCTGTACACAAGTTTACTGCCTGTTTAAAGCCTTCCACTGGAAACTCCATTCTTTATTCAAGGCTCAAGTTGGAAGTATTTACTCAATTTTAAAGGAATTCTGCTTCTTTGGCACAAAACTTTCAAACTTGTCCCTCTCCATCAACAACAAAGGCTAAAAATTCTCCCTAAGAAAACTGAGATTACGGAATCTGTAAGAAAAAACAAATATTAAAAGACAAAGTATGAGACTGAAATTTATCTATGCCTCGTAGTACCAATTTAATTGCTAACTATGTTAAGATTAAAAACTAGATCAAACTATCAGGGAATGTGTTAGATTATCTGCTTCTTTAGGTCTTTAAATGAAAACTAAAATGTACTTTAGTCAAGCACAAGTTAATGTGTTTTATATATAGTGATGGAGTTAAGTTTGAGGTGCAGTGATACACAGACCTACATTTTGCCCTTTCTGATTATAAAGTCTATGGAAGTCTTTTAAAAATCTGTTGAATAATTGCATCTACACTGGAGAGCTCTCTGAGATATTCACATTGGAAACATCAAAATCATCTTCTACTGATTTTTTTCCACTAACTTGCAATATGTATACTTGTGTGTGGCAAACTAAAAAAATCCAGAAATAACCTTTTACATCTTAAAATCTAAGTAAATTTCATGAGTTTTGGAGACTTCAACTTACGGGTTTTTTCCTCTAATGCCAATGTGGATGACAGTAGAAAAGTGATGAAGCCTCACTGCCTTTCTGGCATCAATACCTGTGAACAGGAGGTAGGTAAGCCTTGCTTAAGAGCTGGTGCCACCATCAATGCAAGGGATGTAGTGCAGACATACCCAGTCTTACCTTTAGTTTGTTTCCCATAAAGAAGGGCAAAACAATCAGGACAAATGCCAGAGATCATTGCGGGGGAGGGGCTGTACTACAGTGAGCTAGTGCAAGTCATTCAATCTTCAGCTAGAAGGTGGGAGCAGTCTCATTTTTTGCCTTGGCCCTCTCAGAAATATAATGCCAGCTCTGGCCAAAGCTACATATTATAACAGTATAAAAAAGTAATCAGGAAAGTAAAGTAAAGATCACACAAAAGTAAAGCCATATTATAAGACTCATGGGCCATGAAATTCTAAGTTGGAAAAGTGAATAGATTTGAAAAACAACTGCAGGCCACTTTCTGGTAACACTAAGACATAATTTTATGGCGATTTCAGTGCCTTGGATGTAGGAAAACAATGGGTGATGTTTTCAAACTTTTCAGAGCCAGTTAGACTCCCTTATCTCTTAGTCACTTTTGAAAATGTTAAACAATAGCACTGGTGATTGACTAACAGCCATGTGAAGGTAAAGATTGGCCTTTTACTCTGAAGGGTGTTGGGGAGGGGAATTGTGGATGCTTCTCAGGGAAGGATGGAAATCATTTGTTATTTCACAGGTCTCAGGAAGCAATTAATAAAATGGTTACCATTTGCAAGTGCCACACAACCTAAAACAAAATCTCATTATATTTTGAAGTCTGTAGTTTATGAGAAGCAGAATCCAGGCAACAATAAGAGTTTAAAATAAAAAAGCAGCTGCCACATCCTATTTTTCACTTCTAAGTACTCCAGTCCCCAAATCTGCTGCTTACCCTATTTACAGTCCTCAGGTCTTCCTCCCCACAGACTTCATTTAGTACATACATCATCAAGGGGTGCAGGCTTGTTAGTTGGCTCAATGATGCAATCTCCCAAATTCTTTCTCTATCATTGCCAGGAGATTCTCGTCTCCCGAGTTTCTTTGGAGCACAGAGCAGCGTGTACAGGAAATGCAGGCAGCTGCTAGGGAGGCCTACTTAGGACAGCAAAGTCCGATGATTGTAGGCTGGGAATCAAATGAAACTCAGCTGGCTACAGCTGTTCATGGAAACTACAGCAGATTTTTAAAGAGCCCCAAAACATAACCCCTGTGATAATACTGTGAGTGTTGCAATTCATTATAAGCATATCTGAACCAAACTTTCAGATCACCATCTCCATTTCGGCCCACTGCCAAAGGTTCATCCTGCTTGAGATGAATTAGGAGTATGACAAGGTTGAGGATGGAAGGATTATTTATGGGTTTAGTTCAGGACCGAGCCTGTTTACTGCCATGCAGTAGATGATATAAAATGTACACAAAATGCACAACGTTGCTTTGTTGAAGTTGTTTATAAATTACATGGCTAAAGTATCTGCTCTTTTGCCTGTGCAATCTCAGCATTGCATGGACACACTTTTTTGATGCAAAAACTAAAGCACTAGAGAGGATTATGAACTTAAGCTTCATTCACCAATCTGGAACTTTGGGGGTATTGGAAATCTAAATATGGAAAACAGTGATGATCTCTAACTTTACAATGGGCCTAATCAACATCCGAGCTCAAAGCACACTGACAACGTCAGACTGTGGAAGTATGGTCTGTTGCTTTATCTCATATCGAAGCATATCCCTATATGACATGTGCAACAAATACAAACTTTTATATATTCTGCCACCTAAAACACACCATGAACCACAAGATAAGACATCATATTGATGACTTCCCCTTCCTGTTGTGACCTCTGACTGGAAAGATAAACTTCAGGACCTAACTTCTAGGGAAATGAAATAGGACTGTGTGATCAAGGTACTCACTGGCCTGTGCCTCAGGATGTATTTGATCAGTTCTTAGCTGTACTACATATATATTGGATATCACTTGGACATCACTTAACCTCTGTGCTTCAGTTCCCCTTGCTGAAAAATAGATTTTGTTCTTCCATACCCCACAGACGTAGGGAAGATATATTTGCAAAAGTTTGTATAATATTCAGAATCTTTGGTGATAGAGGCTATAAACTTGCATATATAAAATGTGTCCCAGAAAGACAAGTATATTTATCTAAACCAGGTGCCATATTATAGAACCCTTTGACATTCACCCCAGCTGATAACGCCACCCACCAGAATGGTTTCATAGGAATTAGCAGAACCTTGACTTTGCATATACTTTAACTTTACATTGGCTCCCATGAACCTGTGGGGTATCTTTGGTAGATTTTGATTATCTGTAGGAAAGGAATCCCAGTGGTGTTACTGTCTCATATCTCAAACATGAAAATTTTCAATACAGTGTTCTCTTTGGGTTTCTTCTGTTTATGTCCATGTTTGCAGAAACACACATATGCAAATACTTATATGGAGCATCTACACGTGCCCCTATGGCACCACTGTTATTGCACCCTCATTTAGTATCCTTTTAGAAGTGCACAGTAACAGCTTGGATTACATCATGCTGGTGGTGCACAGTTATATTTACCCATTATGTCACCATAGCAGACCACTACGGTGAGCTTCCACATTGCTATGGTGACACAGCTGCAGCATCACAGTTTGTGCCTACCAATGCTATGTCACGGTGGCACATTGCAATGGCGACGTAGCATCTCATGTAGACACACCCACATTGTAGGAGAAGCTGACATAGGTACGGTGTGCCATTTCTCAGATCAGTTCAAAGAAAGCCATAACTGGCAGAGGTAACACCTACAATGTCTTTCTGGCTGTCACTTTTATTCTCCATCAATGTCACAGCTCTCTGTTATTCATGAAAAGAGTTTGAGTTTGTAGACCATTGATATTTGAAACTTGAAATGTACAGTCTAAACATTCACTGCAAGGTTTAGCCTCTAGCCAGTAAACCCTTCACTGGTAAACTAAGCGTTAATCTCTTCCAAGTAACCCCCTCACTGGTAATCTAAGTATTCTAAATGGACCATGCTCCAAAGGCATCAGATAATGCTACAGTTGTACAGTTTTTAGGGTGCCACATGCCCTGCCTCCCCTGCTTACACTATTTTACTTTAAATTTATTTATAAGGTTTATATTGGCAGCCAGAAGGTAAGAAAATTATTATGAAAACAAATGATTAAACCATTTTAATATTTATTTTCAGGAAAGCTGTGAGCCCTTCACATCTAGTGAAAAAATAACCTCATGACTATCATTTCAAATGAAAAAGTAGTGCATTTTAGACAGTTGTCAGGGTTACTGCTATCTGCTGAGGAAAGACCGTCTCATAGCAAGTTTGCCTGGGGACAAAATGACACATCAGCACACACTATATACTTGGTGATCTAATGCCATAATCTTGTATCAGAGAAGCCAATGAGCATTTTTGCCATTAACTTTTGGAATATAATCCAAATTAGGAGTGAAATCTTGGCAGCAATATATGGAGAAGCTTATTACATACTCCAAGTCCTTGTTCTACAGAATAAGGGACAGTATGAGTTGTAAACTTTTATTTCTGCCAGTGTGTCATACTCCTAATTCATCTCAAGCAGGATGAATCTTTTATACAAAAGCTTTTAAAGGTTAATCTAATTAAACGGCAACTGATTAAATCCACATTGCACTTAGCATGGATAAATATTAGAAGCAAAACATTTTTATATTTGGCTGCCTCAAATAACTCAGCAGATGTATGGATTTAAGATCTAAGGTTACCAATCCAAGTTTGATAAATTTAGCTCAGATGTTAAAGTTTCAGGTTAGCAATGATCAAGCAATGGATCTGTTCCTTGTATAGAGTAGTATTGTTTATAAAACCAAAGACTTAAAAAGACAAAACTTCAAAAAAAGGGGGTGCCAAAATGAAACCCCTACACCCACATTTGAACACCGATTTGAACAACTCACTTTCCAGCACTGCTGAGCACTTCCAGCACTTATCAATGGGAGGTCAGTGGAAACTTCTGGGGCCTCAATCATTTTAAAAGAGTTTCATTCTGGTCCCTAGAAATAGATTTCATTCAAGTCCCCAGATACAGATTTAGGAGCAGGAAGCCATTTAAAAAAAATCTTGGCTACATCCATCATTAATGCTATTGTGGAGCCTTCGTTGTAGTAAAAGCTCTTGTGCACGTCAATGGGACTGCCACATGATTGGTTGTGGTAATTTTTGCAAATATAGCATAATGCTAGGATTAACAGGGCTTACTGAAATACTCAGTTTGGAAATAAGAGCTAGAAAAAGTGGTACCTAGAACATCCATAAACCAGAGGGCTCATTTCTTACTGGACTTTAGGACAACTACATTGATCACCATTAAAAATTCATATATACCCAGAGTTCATATAACGATAGTTCTTTTCCTAGGTTACCAACTAGGAAAAGTTGCGGTTTGAAGGAAATGACTTGTCTTGATACCACTGTGGGGTAACAATCATCTTTTAAATGTGGTAACTCTATATGAGCTGGCTTGCCTTACGCTTCATGAACTCTGGAATTAAAGGTTGTGAACATTTCAAATGTCAGACAGTGTTCATGTGTTCTGTCTTAATTCAAATGTTAAAAAAGGAATAGAAAATATATGAGGCTGTACATTGCATCTAAACCTTAATTATAAATGTGCAATGCTGGGTTCTGAACTGAGCTATTGTGGCTCAGAAAAGAGACTGTGGAATGACACAAAGCAGTGGCAATAAGATGTTGGACATCCTTAAGAAGGGAACTGAAAACAAGACAGAAAATATCATCAGTCCACTATACAAATCCATGGTGCTCCTACACCTTGAATACTGTATGCAGTTCTGGTCTCTATCAAAAAAAAATGGAGTGGAATTAAGAGACTCAGAGTAGGACAACCAAGATGATAAGGGGTACGGTAATACAAGGAAAGACTCTTTAGCTTGGAAAAGAGAAGGCTGAGGTGGGGTGAGGGGCAGGATGTGCTGGAACTTTATAAAATCATGAAGGATGTGGACCAAGCAAATAGGGAACTGTTATTCATTCAACAATCCCAAAATACTACAACTAAGGGGCACCCATCAGCAGGAGATGAGTAAAAAACTAATGAGAAAGTATTTTCTCATGCAGCGTGTAGCTAACTTGCAGAATACATTACTGCAGGAGGTTGTAGAGGTAGATAGTATCCCCAGATTAAAAAAGAGAATAGACAAATTTATGGGTGGTAAGTTCAGGAAAAGCTACTAAACAGAACAGTCAGGGATGTCTCCTCTGGCATCTCTACACCAATGATTGTGAATGCCAGGGACTGTATGACAGGGAACAGACCATTCTAGCTTGGTGGTCCTCAAACCAGCTTCACATCACATTTTAGACATAAGGCACCCCTCAGAAAATGCCAGCTCTTAGTTTGCACTTGTTTTTTGAGTACAGGAAAATAATAGAGCAATTTTTATGTTGCAAAGAATTGAGGCCACAACAGGTCAGAATGTTTTTAATATTATGGAGTCTTATGTGGAATCTCTGGGTTTATTTTGTGAATCATGTTTGGACACCTAACAGTGCTAACATTGTGTGGTACCCTCCAGTGAGAATCACTGTTCTAGCTATACCCTGTTCATAAGCTCTCCCTCTAAAATATTCACTTTTGCCACTGTCAGATAGGATACTGGGTCAAATAGATCATTGTTCTGACCCATATGGCCCTTCTTATGTTCTGATGTTCTTATTAAATGAAATCTCCTTGATTGAGCTATGAAGTTTTTATTTGTGCTTGCTGTCACATTAATACCCTACTTATTTAAAGTTTGACAGGATGTGCTAGAAGCAATTAGGAAACAGAACCCTTTTAAAATAAAAATAAAGGTTATAAAGGTTAAAGACATTACCAAAGAAATGCCTCCTTTATGGTTAGCCACAATGCACAAAAATAAACTCAATGAAAATCTGTCCTCTTCTCTGTCTCTCTTGCTCTCTGAATGCAGACAAATTCTGATTTGCAGACAGGTAAATAGGCAGTTAGATAGTAAATACAATATAGAAGTAAGGACCCAATTCTGAAAAGAATCAGCGATGATTTTTAAAGGGATTTTTTGACATGTTTTCAGTATCAGGCCTTGATATTTAATTTTTGAGAGAAGCATGAAAATAGAATTGTTCTTCATTTGACTGTGAGCAATATAATTAGAGTTGGAAACACTGGAAAAATACCAAGAGAGGCAACTCACAACTGGATCAAACCAAAAATTTTAATTGAAGATTATCAAAACCTTTCTGAGGTGATTTCAAGTGTATTTTTAATATTAGTCTGAGGTATTATTGGCCTATCAAGATGTCTATGTTTCTATTGTATCTACTTCTGTAACGTGTATGAATATCTATCTGAAAAAAATATAATTTTAAATGTGTTGTGAATCAATATTTCTATAAAATGTTTTCCAGAGAGTAAGTTTCAGTGCAGCAAGAAACCTGGATAAGACTAGTATTATTTAACACTAAAATAATTTCATTTCCATTACTTCAGAGCCAGATATCAGCTATTCAGAAAATAGTCCCAAAGAGAGTCTTTAATTTAAACTGTCTGATGTTCTTTTGGCATTCCTAGTGAAATTGAGAGATCTGTTCTCCAGAAAACTTGGATGTAGTTTCAGTTTTTAAAAAGCAGACTTTTGTGTTCTTGTTGATTTTTCCTTGTTAAGGTGAAGTTGATATGAAAAACCTTTATGAAAACTTTCTCTATTATCATCACATTTTACAGCCTAAACATTTTGTGCATTTGTGAGAATGCTAAAAGGATGAAAATGAAAATTCTTATATGGCAAAAGCTTTTCAGATTAAGTTCTGAGGCAGGCGCACACACACACACACACACACACACACACACAC
>NW_017728931.1:64145112-64168022 GCF_001723895.1 Crocodylus porosus
TTCTTATATGGCAAAAGCTTTTCAGATTAAGTTCTGAGGCAGGCGCACACACACACACACACACACACACACACACACACCCCCCCCTTAAAACCCAGTGGAGTTTTTGTCTCTGACTTAGAAGGAACAGCACTGAAATAATGTAATATTTTGCTAGCAAGTTTATTTACATGGATTAATGGTAATTCCTTCCTTTAAAAATTCCTTCAAAAGCTAAGCAATATTCCATATTAGGACTGGATTAAATTATCCCTATTCTTGCAAAAGTGGTTATTTATTAATTTAGTATGATTAAATAGATTTAGAAAGGATTTGTCCTATACACTACAGTGAGCTAGAGCTTTGAATTATTCTCAAAAAAGGTAGAGTGGAAATGTAAATGATTATATTTTGGTTTGAGGTGAGCAAGAGGTGAACTCCTTTCACTTGGGTGGAGACAGGAAAAGTCTCAGAAAAATCTTCATAAGGTTCCAGAAAATAAACTCTAGAAATGGTTGCTTTACTGAAAAAATTAGTTTGCCAAGATAAATGTTGGTCCTTGTTCAAAGATGGTTGATTCTTTTGGGGCTAATCATTTATCATCCTCCCCCCACAGGCCTGGATAAAGTGCCAAAGGATCTTCCCTCAGACACGACTCTGCTGGACTTACAGAATAATAAAATCACTGAGATAAAGGAAGGTGATTTCAAACACTTGAAGGATCTCCATGTAAGTAAATAAATTAACACACATTTGTGAAAATGGGAAGTAGAAATGATATGGAAAGAGTTGTCACTTACTGATTTTCTTCATAGAAAACTGACAAAATAGGACATGATCCATTCCTCCCTTTGCCTTCCCTTCCCTCCCCTCTTCACTCATACCCATCTCTTCTTCTTCTGTTTCACAGACATTTCTCATCTGCCCCATTGACCCCATCCTATCTTCTGATCTGTGTCATCTGCCCCTGGAGTAATCTTTGCTAAATTTGTCACACTTTCATATACTTATACTTCTTACATAGTCTGCTCATTTGTGTGTACCTGTCAAGGTAGGATTTGCTCCAGATTTATATCTTGAGCTTTGCTTCTCTATTCATGACCCATAACTGAATGAAACCAGCTTTAATGCCACATGCTTTCCACCACACTACCAACTCTGAAACTTCCTACACCAAAACTTGAGATAGTCAGTACATACCAGTATTCAGTGAAGCAGACACTTCAATACTTCATTAGATCAGGACCTTACAGAGGTAAATTATGGACGTCATTCAAACTCCCCTTTATTTCTTCTTTTTGCCTTTTTTGCCATACAACCTACATGAAATAAGTCAATGAAGATATTGGTATAATCCGGGGAAAAATACTTTGTAAAATCCTGGCCCCCTGGACTTCATTAAGATCAGGATTTCACTTAGCATCTTTAGTAGGGATCACCCAGTACATTAAACTTGAATGAACGTGTATTTTACCCATATTACCGTATTTTCACACATATAGTCCGCAGGCTATACACATTTTTACAAACTTGACGGATGGGTGCGGGCTATACAAGGGTGCGGGCTATGCAGAGTCTTTAGAACAGCATAGCCCATCCCCGCCCATCCCCAGCTGTGGGCTGATGTCACGGCGGCAGTGAGCCCTGGCAGATTGAGCGCGGCTGGCGGCAGCGGCAGGGAGCAGGGCTGCCTCCCACTCAACTCACAACTCCTCATCCCTCTCCTCCTCTGCACCACTTTTAGTTGGCTCCAGCTCCGGCTCTGGCTCCGGCAGCCATGCCCAGCACAGCCCACACTTGAGCGTGGTTGGCGGCGGCAGTGGGGAGCAGGGCTCGCAGCTTCCAGATCCTCATCCCTCCCCTCCTCTGCAGCAATTAGCACCGGCTGGTGGCAGCGGCAGGGAGTGGGGCTCACAGTTCCTTATCCCTCCCCTCCCCTGCAGCAATTAGCAGCAATTAGCTCCAGCAGCTGTACCCAGCAGAGCCCGCACTATCATGCGGGGAATACATGGGTGCGGTCTATACATGGACTATTTTATGAAAATACAATTTTCCGCAGGTTATACACTGGTGTGGGTTATATCAGTGTGTGGGCTATATGTGTGAAAATATGGTAAGCCTTTGTTTCTAGCTCCTCATTATTACAGCATATCTGAACTAATTGTATACTCTTCAGAGAAAGTCATGTATTAGTTACCTAGCACATAGTTTGGCATCAGCAGAAATCATACATAACCATAATATTCAAAAATATTTTTGAGTCAGTTATTTTTGGAGTCACAATTAATTATTCACATGAAAAAGGAAACACTCTTATTTTTCCAGAAATGAAAAAAAATAATGAAAAAAACCTACTTATATAATAAACAACCTCATTTTTTCTGTCCTTTTACTCCAAGCCTCACTTCTCAACCTTTATGTTCAATTATGAATTCTAGTTATGGATTCTCACCTAAAGCCATTAATATTTTAAATAAAAATACACTTTTGAAGTACAAAGGTATTACTCAGGTATCACAGAGAGTTCTCTGCACTACATGAATTATAAAAAAATTACACTGAATAGATACTCCTCTACTAGTAACACTTGATACAGGCTTTTTGTTTGACTAAATCCAGCCTTACTTTTGACAATGTGATGTTTAAATATTGTTAGCACACTCTGCTTTGCAGTAAAGACTATATGATGTAGTTTCAAGCTGTTTTATTTCAAGACAAATGAAGCCACAGTACCAGGCAAACTTTGGCCAGTTGTACATGGGGGTTTAGTTCCCCTAAATTGAAACGGTAGGTTTTTAATTGGTGGGTTTTTAATTGTGATGATTAAAAATCCACTGTTACAATATAGGGGCTTCCATCACTGTTATGGTGAGGAGCCTGATTTGGGCTGTGGGCAGGCTCTTCCAGAAAAAAAAATTGGTGAGGGGCCCGACATTTTCTTTTTTTTTTCTAGTACAGCCTGCCCATGGCTGGGAGGGGAAGGGGTAAGCTGCCAGTGGCTCCTGAGCTGTGGGGAGGCCCTGGTTCTTCCTTCCACAGTGGCATCACACCCTGGGGTGCCCAGGTGGGCTGATAGCAGACTGGATGCTGCCCCAGCTTGGGCTCAGGGAGGAGTTGGATCATGCTGGGAGCTGGCTTCAAGCTGGGACAGCACCCACCCACTAACAGCCCACCCAGACAGCCTTGGGGGTGCTGCCACTGCAGAGGGAAGGACCAGGGCCCCCTTCAGCTCAGAAGCCACTAGCAGCTTGCCCCCCAGACTCTGCTGGGGAAAAAAAAATCAGGCCCCTCACCACTTTCCCCTCCCCTCCCCCCCCGGTGGAGCTGCCCACATCTGGGGTCCAGCTGCTAGGCCTGAGATGCAGGGTGCCCAGTCCTTCCCTCCACTGTGGCTGCACCACCCGGGGCTTCTCAGCTGGGCTACTAGCAGGCTAGATGCTGCCCCAGCTCAAAGGCAGCACCCAGCCCGATCCCATGCCTGTTGGGGCTTCCAGCATCCCATGCACTGTCCCTGCCACCTTCCCCCCACCTGGGACCACTTGGGAATGGGCCAGGTTGCCTCTGGGACAGTGCAGAAAGGTAGCAGGAAGGTGGCTGGGCATGCTGGCAGCTGAAGGCAACGTGACAGTGCACAGGGCACTGGAAGCACATGAAATCTGAATCCCGCAGGCTTCTAGTGCCCCATTCACTGTCTACACCACCTCCTCTGGCTGTCAGCACATGCAGCCACCCTCCTATGCTGTCCCAGGAGCAAGCTGGGTGTTCTGGTAGCTGGAGATGGCAGTGAGGATGGTGCATGGGGCACTGGAAGCTTGGGCAGGCTCAGGGAAGGATGTATCACTGCAATTTATTAGGCAGCAAACTAAAGTACATTTTTCATATGATCAGGCCCATGAAAGTTTTCTATAGCTGCTCTATGACACATGCACAGCTGCAGAGTGCTTTTAAAATGGTCAGTTGTGCAAACACTTATCCCTCCTCAAATGTAGTATTAGATGAAGACACTCTGCTTCAGAGCATGTTAGGGAAATTGTGTTCCCTAGGGTTAATTTTTCATGCGTTATGGGCTTGACTAATAGGGAAAGGAGGGAGCAGCACCAAGCTGCTGGCTGGACTTTGTCCTGGGGCTGGAGCTGGAGGGAGGCTGCAGAATGGAGCCCCCTCATTTTGAAGGCCTGGCCTAGCTCCCCTCAATACCCCAACCAGGATAGCAGGGAGGGGGCACAAGGCAGCATGGGTCATCTAGGGCAGCAAAGCCCAACCAGTAGCTTGGTGCTGCTTGCTACCCCCTCCTCCTTCATGCTGCCAGTCCTGGAGCTGGAAGGGCAGTGGTAAGGAGAGGGGAGGTTCGATAGCCTCCTCAGATCCTGCTGGAGCGCTTCTGCATGCTGGCTAGGAGGGCGGTGCAGACAGGCTTGATCTCCCCAAACCCAACAAATGAATGTCTGTTGCTTTGATGGCAGAGGTGAGTGCTTTAACTCATGGTGCATTATGTAAAGCATCATGAGTTAGAGTGGGGGCCTGAACATCTGTCTGTGCCCTTAGTTCCTACTCCTAAGAAAACTGAAAAATCAGTCCCCTTAGGGTTTGAGAGGATTAACTACTACTGGCAATTTATTCTGTCCCTGTTGAGGGGGGACCTAGACCTTGCATCAATACCACAAGTATGCTAACCTCAATGGATATATTCAGAGGTGCACACACTAGTTAAGTCTTCAATTCCCAGTGAACTCTGATTGACAAAAATATGGGCCTAGCTGGGTCAACCCTCCAGTATAATTTTCCCTGGACCTAGATGGGTGCAGGAAAGGCCCCGTCTTCTCGAAATAGAAAAGGGCTTGTACCATGGATCTTTCTACCCTGCCCAACACTGTCACATTCACTAGGTGGGAGCTAGGTGATGACGGCATAGCAGTTTTGTGTGGGAATCAACCTTAAATGTAGGACCCAATGGAAAGATAGTTTTTATGGGCTAGGGGCAGAAAATATACATAAATTAGGATAAGTGATCAGAAACTGGTTCAAATCTGTAATACAACAAAAGTTCAGTGCACATATACCACCTTCAAAATGGCCCAAACCAGTTTAAGATAAACCTGGATGGATGTAGTATCAGACTTATCTTGAATCTGGAGGGGATGTGGGACAGTTAACTCTCAGTCCCCCAACATCCCAGGATGCTTTGCACCTCCCTCCAACCCCACCCCATCACAGGATAGGCACACTAGCCTTAGCCCAAGCTGTCTGCTTCAACCAAGCAGGGAGGCATGCTCTGGCACCTGCCTGCCTGGGGCACTGCAGGCATGTGCCTTCATTTCTGGAATCAAAAGTAAATGTCTGTTCACTTGCTTATTAGTTCAATCTGCACAGCTCAGACTAACCTTTGAAGACTGAATCAATTCAGGCTCATGCCTTTTGACTGTCTGTACTTAACAACATTGAGCAGAGGCTCCTGTTACACAAATGTGTGGATTAGTTTGACCTCAGACACTGAGTAAAGGAGATTTGCCCACTTCTTAGTTCTAAGTGCTTACTGGACAATACATATTGCCAGAAGCAAACAAACTATGAAAATTCTTTGGTTGGATGAATAAAGCATTTAAAAGCCAAAGAGCTGAAACTTTCTGAAAATGTAAAGGATAAATGGAGAAGCTTTGAAAGAGCATTTCCTCCTTATCCACAGATGGTGGGTGCCAGCAAAAAAATGTGTCACAGTAGCCTTATTTTTTACGCTATTTTTTTTATTGCACACGGTGTTTTTGATGGCATTCAGTTAAGTCACACAGAGAAGACTAACCAGAAAACAGAACTACATGAATTTGCATAAAATTTCACATAAAAATGAAGCATGACAGATTTGCTTTTTATTAGGAATTCAGAAGCATGGAAATGTAGAAAGCCTTGTGACTACAGTAAGGCTAAAAAGCCATTTTCAGCCAATTTAGGGGGAAAAGTCAAAACTGGCTCCTTGAGACAAAGTACTCAGAGGGAAACTTCCGAAAGATCCAGAATTAACCCTTCATGAAACAATTAGAATTCCAACCACCCCAGCCATTAACCTGAGAGCACTACCATATGAAGATATCCTATGGATATGGGATGCTTATTTAAACAAAGAGCTTGAGAAATTGGAAATGCTAATTAGTCCTGAGGTACAATGACAGAAGGACACTAATACAAACAAACTTACTCTTGGACTGATACAAATGGACTTACCCTTGCCTGGCCAGAATTGTTCAGAAAAGACCCATGGGACTGTCTGGGTCTAACTGTACACTATTAGTACAGTTTACATGTTTATCTGTACCTGAAATATTTATTGTTTGTTATTATTACTATGTGCAGCAGGGGAAAGATGGTGCATGGAGCTGTATCTCTTTATAAGGCTCTTCCAAGAGCCAGTTGAAAACAGTTGTGTTTTGCAGAGGCTCTTGTTACACAGTGCTAATCAGATAGAGCCTGGATGCTTAGGCTAGAGACATAAATTACACATAAACTGGTATAAGTGATTGGAAACCAGTTCAGATCTGTAACACAACAGAAGTTCAGTGCATATAAACCACTTTCACAATTACTGAAACAGTTTAAGATAAACCTACATGGTTGTAGTATCAGACTTAACTGATTTAGGTTAAATCAATTAGTTGAACTTCTGTCCCAGGGTGCTTTGTACCTCCCCTGAAAGAACCCCTCATAGGGTGGGTGGGCTAGCCTTTGCCCAAGCTCTCTGCTCCAGCTGATCCAGAAGGCTTTAGCCTGAGCCACTGCAGGCATGTGGCTGCATTTCTGGAAGCAAGAGTGAAAGTCTGTTCACTTGTTTATCAGTTCAATCTACACAGCTTAAACTAACCTGCAAAGATTGAATCAATTCAGCCTTAGGCTTCTTGACCATCTGTGCTGAGCCTTAATGAAGCACACCTCTAGTAGTCTCTGATCACTTATTGGCCATCACAAGATGCAGGAACAGTTTAATGACATGCATCCAGGAACTGATGCTGCCATCACTGTAGTAGAGTAGTAGATACTCTGGAGAGTAGGGCTAGGATTCAGAGAGACAGCCATATCTGGCGTACTGTGTCTACTTTTGCCCCCCTCCCACTACAGAAAGGATGTGGGCAAATTTTGAGAGTGTCCAGTGAGGGGTAACAAAAAGGATTAGGGAGCTGGGGCATATGATTTTGGAGAAGAGGCTGTGGGTACTGGGCTTATTTAGACTGGAGAAGAGAAGACTGAGGAGGGAGTCAAAATCAGCCTTCAACTATCTGAAGTGGTGTTTCAAAGAGGATGGAGCTAGGCTGTTCCCAGTGGTGGCAGATGACAGAACAAGGAGCAATGGCCTCAAGTTGCAGCAAGGGAAATTTACATTAGACACTGGGAAAAACTCTCTCACTAGGAGGGTAGTAAAACACTGGTACAGGTTACCCAGAGAAATTGTGGACTCTCCATCCCTGGGGGGTTTTAAGACCAGGGTAGACAAAGCCTTGGCTGAAATGATATATTTGGGGGTGGCCCTGCTTTGAGCAGAGGCTTGGAATAATTGACCTCCTAACATCCCTTTCAAACCTAGTTTTCTATGATTAGGAGGATTTCTCCAGTTTTCACTTCAGACATTTTTTTCTCTGTAATAGTGCTCCTTTCCCCTTCACATAATATCATCACCTTCGCTCTACCTTTCTTTCTTCTTGCCCTGCCCTATCCCCCTTGTGTCCCTTCCTTTGATTTTTCTTCTCCTTTCTTTGGCTTTCTAAGCTAAGTATCTCCTCACAAAACTGCATAGGAACGATTTAAGTAACAACATGAAAATATCACAGCATCCCTATGACTTCTGGTCACCATTCTGCTCATACATCCATACCACTCTCCCCCCTATCATTTCTCTGCCATCCCTATTAAACTTGTGCACTCTTTCAGAAAGTACTACAAGGCACTGTTTTAGTTGATTTCTTCAGACAAGATAGACAGTGTTTTCCATATTGTTTCACATGATGGATATTTAGGTCACATGATGAATACTCAGCTAATTCACATTTTAATAAAAAATGTGAAATGCGTTCTTGGTATCTTAAAGTACTGCCTTCTTGCTCTGGGGCTTCAAACACTGAGTAATATCCTAGCCCCATTGAAGCCAGTGGCAAAGCTTCCTCTGACTTCTGTGGGGCCTGAATAGCACTGTGTATCTGTTCCAATAATAAAGTGATTTTTTACTAACTGCAGCGTCCTCAAGATGCTTAAGAATCTTATAACAAACTTTAGAACAGGGATTGTCTTTTTGTGGTGTGTTTGTACAATGTCAAGAAATCAGAGAGGAGGGTGAGGAAAGAGTCCAATAGCATTATTACAATGCTATAAAAATAGAGTTTTGCTATAACACATCTTTTTAGCTCAGACATGCCTCTTTCCTCCTTGCTCTTTCTTCTCCTGCTTTGTTAGAATAAATTACCCTTTCTGTAGGGTGAACCATCTATCCCAGTTGTAAATACAGGACATCCAAGACACTGCCCCCTCACCCCCCTTCCTCACCCCTCCTCCCTCCCACATCAGTGGCCCGCTGCAGGGAGAGGCGGAGGCAGAGTGGCATGTTATGACAGGCAGCCTGCCTGGCCACCTTCCTGGGGTACCACACTGCTTCCCTTCCCCACCACACTGAGCCCCACACCCAGGATGCACATTTTAATTTGTGCCCTTTGCCTGGGACTGGCTTCTAAAATCCAGGACTGTCCCAGGAAAAAACGGACAGATGGTCACCTTATTTTTCTATAAAACTTGGAGTAACCAATTTTCATTTATACTAAGCCTCTTTAAAGGGACTTTAAAGTAGGCTGCCAAGAGAGGTGGTACTCTCACCTAACTTGGAGGTCTTCAAGAGGAGGCTGGATAGGAGCCTGGCTGGGGTCATCTGACCTCGGTCCTCTTTCCTGCCTGGGGCAGGGGGTTGGACACAATGATCCTTCAGGGTCCCTTCTGACTCTACAATCTATGAATCTAGGCAAAAATGTTATTTATTCCATAATTAATAAAACATGAGAAATAGGAGTTTTAAAAGAAAACTTAATAGGCCCAATTGCTTTTAGTGACTGAGGTAAGACTCCTGTGTAACTCCACTGATGTCATGGGAGTTATAGAAGGGTCATATCAAAGAAACTTAGAACCATATGTTTTGCATCATTTTTAATGTTTTTATTCATTGTCATTTAGCTCTTTTGTTCTTGTTTCACTGGCCTGAGTCATTTTATTGTACATGGATTTAGAAAAAATATGTTGACAATATTTTGCTGAGTTCTAGGACCACAAGGTGCACTTCATAGCAATTGTACTAGCCTTGATAAAAGTCACTGGCTTGCAAAGGCTGTTATTATGCAAGAAATCAGTCTGCTTGTAGCTGACAATTAAATAAAAGATAGGTAGAGACAGTGAGAGGCTTTACATGTTACAGTTAAGGCTAAATCATCACTCTCAGCCTCCATTTTGTTTGCATGCAAAACCTGCATCTGCCCCTATTTGCATGCAATGGCCAGGTAGTTATTATTTGCCTGTGAAGAATCCCTACACAAAGTGGAAGCAGGAAGACAGTTTGGCCCTAAAGAGATAAGCCATTCAAAACTTACTCCTGAAGTGCAAATTTTTATCTTACTTAATAGTCATTTCCTACAGGGGAAAGAGCTATGTCCTGAATATACCATAGACCACTAAAGGAAAAAAGGGACATGTACAAGGAAGATAGCAGAGGCAATACACATTATTTCCTACAGGAAATAATATCTGGCATGCCTCAGTTAAGGATCTGATGGAAGTGAGCTCCTCCTGCCCCTTTGAGAAATCTCTGGCAACCAGATTTATGAGTTTATTATCTTTTCCTCTTGCCTCCTTCTCTAAGTTGCTCATGGCCTGTATTCAAGTACCCCAAGGTCCACAACTAGCAAGTGCTTAAACTGGGTATCAATATGTTCCAACTTTTGTGCTGGAAAATAATAACATGGTCCATTCTTTTCTTAACTTTCCCTCAATAAACAGTATTAGAAAGTACAGGCCTGACATAAGCATCAACAACATGGCCCTATTCAAAGAGCTTTTACCTTCCTCTCCCCTTCTAAGTGGCCCCATAACAGCAATGATGCAAATGTAAATGCAAACCAGGCTAGTCAGCATTTTCATGACAGGGTGTTGAAACACTAAGCATATCCTTCCAGCCTTTTTGGCATTACACAAATATAGCACATTGGTAGCTGTAATCCCTTATCATGATGTTATTTTTTTCAGGATACTTGGCTCATGTGCCGTGTACTTGGACACCATCCTTTACTCCTTCAACACTGACTGCAGATGTTTTCCCTTGGTTCTTCTCCTTCAGTTCCTGTTTTCACTGACCCCTAAAGTCCCACTAATTTTTCTGAACTTTTGTTACAAATAAACCATAAGAGGCACATTTACAGAAACGTAAACGCTGCCACTCTGAGGGTAATTACTTCTTTCTCTGAGCCTCACAAATAATAGAGTTATTGTGAAGTAGAAAAGGAGCACAGAGGCTATGCCAGGTGCTATACCAGTTGTCCTCCTAACTTGTTTTTGCTTGACAAGATGCTTCTGTTGCAGATTCTCATGTTTTGTTTTGTTTTTCCTGGCTGTAGCATAAAAAAATCATGCATACAAATGCCAGAGAACCATATTTTTGAAGTGGAGGTCCTGACCACCGGGCTCTTTTCATATTAATAAATGGGAGGTGAGATACTAATATGGAAAAGATCAAGACTAACTGGTCTATTGTATAAAGCCTCCACAGCACCCACTCTTTCCCATAAGCAAAATCTATTTTTTAATACCTTTTAGTAATTACCATTATTTGTAAATTTATCAAATTGTTTGAAAGGATTAATTAAAAAATAAACACACTGTCTTATTTCCCAAATGTAACATTTTTTATGCTTGGAGCATATTTTTTGTAGAGCACTAGAGTTTGACACACAAAAAGTTTGGCTACAGAATTTCCCAAGAGCCCTCAACATTTTGTTGCTATCAACTAGATAATACTAGATTTATGATAAAGACTACTAAATGGATGTCCAATAATGATTTATTGGACATAACAATAAAACCTGTGCTTGTCTAATTCCACACATTCATCATCAAGAATAGTAAAAAATCTGGTAAAGACTTAATTACTTAAAGGACAGCAAATATTAAACATTAAACAAAGATTTCTAATGAAATTTTAGCTAATGAACATTACTCATTAGGAAAGATAGGACTTTGTTTTAAAATCTTCAAAAACTGGGAGTGTTTACACATGCACTTTAATGCACATCAGTCTATTTAAATGTGCATTAAAGCAGCACTAAACAAGTGGGCACTTATACACACATTCTTTTGTCCCATGACGCACCAGAGATCTGCTGTTTTGGAGCAGGCTTGATTAATAAAGTCTGCCCCATATGTGAGCTGAGGTCAACTGCACTGCGCTGCACCGTGTGCGATTGTACAAGTGTGCAATGTGCACCAGTGCACAGAAAATGGTGGTGGGTGGGACACTTTTGAACTAAAGTACCTCAGATGCGTTTTAGTTCAAAAGGACACTGCCACCATTTTCTCAGCACTGACATGCATTTCAACACTTATACAACTGCAAGTGTCACAGTGCCAGGTGCTTTTTAAAGTGCCCAGAACTGTAGTGCTTGCATGTGTAAAAATGCCCCATGTTATTTAGTTAATGTGCATTAAAATAGGTTAATGTACATTAAGTGTTCCTTAAAAATGGTCCCCTCCTATATGCATGCACAGAGCCTGCTCCAACACATTGGAAATCCAGCGCATCGGAGCAGACTCAATCAAGTCTGCTGGAGCACGGAAATTGACACACTCTGGCAGCCTTCTATGTCATGTGTATCAGCGTCCCTGCATATCTCCACACTGAAAAAATGGTAGTAGTGGGCTTTGAAATAAAATACATTTGATGAGCTTTACTTCAAAATTTTCTGCTGCCATTTTTTCAGCATAGGGACACTGATGCACATGATGCATGGGTGCTTTTAATTAAAGCTCCTGGTACCACATCCCACAGCATTTGTAAAAATGCCTCATGTTCTTTAGTTAATGCACATTAAGACAGGTTAATGCACATTATTATAATACTTCAGAGTGGAAGTACTAGATTTAATGTGCATTAACTAACGCATGTTAAGGCACAAGTAGACACACCCAGATCCTAACTTTCATTGTAAACTTGTAAAAATTTACACACTTGTAAAAACTTTACTTTTGGTAAGAAAAAATAACACAACAACAACAAAGCACAGACCACAGCAACAGGTTGTGAAATCGGTCTAATTATGATTTAAAAGGGTATTAATTCTCATGATTCAGGGCATAATATTCACCTCTAACTAGATTGTTCCCCATATCCCATGATTATTGAGTTATCTGTAAATATTATATCGGGGATAGAAAATACAGTTTCCTACAAAGATTCTGGCATTTATCATTCCAGAAACAGAAAACCACATTAGATAGATCTTTGATCTGTTCTAGCAGTAGTTCTTATGACTCAAGAGTCAAGAGAATAAATGAGAATTATGACCAGAGCTTCCATTTGATCATTAAACTTATTTTAGGAGAGGCTTATTGTCAGTGAACTAGTCTGTTGAACTGAAAATGACCTCTCTTACCTCCTCTCACAAATCTCATTGCTTAAGGCTAGCATACAAAATTAAAAACAGATATGGTCAGCTACGTGTGTACTCAATGGAAGCATCTGCAAAAACATACCACTTGTTTTAGTTATGGTGAACTGTAAGGGGAATCCATTACACATCAAATACTGGTCAAAACAATCTTTCCATTTTCCTTTCTTTACCTATCAATGTTCAATTGGAAGAAGTTGATATCACAAGTAATGGGGTATCTTATGGCATTCTTATTGCCTAACTGATTGATGCAAGACTTAAATGCTCTGTTTTCCCTTTTAGCTGACACTAGTTTAATTATGGAAGGATAAGCATGGGTTAGAAATATATTGGAATGACACCAGAACATGTGGGATATTGAAACATTTGGCATGGAGTCATCTGTTTTTTTCCATTCCTGCAAGTAATGTGATGTAGGAAATGATCAAGAATGCTCTGTAGCTGCTAACAGAAAAAAATACATAACTTTATACATATAGGGAAGCTCCTCTCCAAAAGTCATAATTCACTGTGCAAATAATGATTCACTTAAATAGAATAATAGATAAATAAACATGATGGAAATAAGATGGAAGGAACTTCAGATGGGTTCACTGTGAAGTCCAGGATACTGTACAATCCGTGGTATAGGATTTTCTTCCCTATTTATTGCTTCACTGTTCATGGAATAAGCACTATCGGTGTTTTGAAAGTTACAAATTAAGATACAAACCCACACCCATGGTAGTTACCATCTTAAGTCCTACCCTTCAAATACTTACTAATGTAAACTATTCCTTCTCAAGTGAGCAATTCCTTCAAAGAGCCACTTGTGTGATTTGCAACATCAAACACCAAAGAATAGGCAAAAATCTAACAAAGCCAGATGGAAAAACCCAGAAAATGCTGAAAATATTATGAGTTGAAAATTGTACCATTTCCTATGCAATCATAGATTTTCTCCCTGGAAGCCACTGAGTAAAATATAGCAAGACTTGGTGGGCTGTATGGTTGAGGGGTAGTTATGCTGCATCCTAGAATTAGGCCATAGAAATTCTCTTCATCCCAAAACAATCAGAGATCCCTGAAAGGGCTTGTTTGACACACTATTATGATACATATAACATGGTGAGGCAGTTATGCTTATGTGTGGTGCTACATCTTCACTTATTTCAAATGAATGATTTGTATTTTATCCTTGGATGTAGATAGCATTATTAGAGACTCCAGATGGCTGGATGTGGCCATAAATTGTTTTGCAAATATTTTTATAGTCATTTCTTTGGGTTTTGATTTGATATTTTTCTGACTTTTTAAAAAAATTTTGCATTTCATTTACTTCAGCTCCCCAAGGGTCAGCAGATCAGTCCAGGCAGAAATTCTGTATTTCAGAACTATCAACAACCTGGATACCTGATATTTTAGAACTGGCTTTTTTTGCCCTAATTGTTTTATATTAAGGCATATGCCTTCAACACAAAGTAAGAAAAATATCATCTTTTATTATTTCACAGGCACTCATCCTGGTTAACAACAAAATCAGCAAAATAAGCCCAGCAGCTTTTGCTCCCCTGAAGAAACTGGAGAGACTTTACCTCTCCAAGAACAACCTGAAGGAGCTACCAGAAAATATGCCCAAATCCCTACAGGAGCTACGTGCCCATGAAAATGAGATCACCAAACTAAGAAAAGTTGTCTTCAATGGACTAAATCAAATGATTGTTGTCGGTATGCATCATAAGAAATTTTGGCTAAAGCAACATGATGTAAAATAGAATTTCTAGGTATAACTCATAATTGACTGTATTTGTAATACCTTCTAGGTAGAAAGCCAAGTGTCCTGATATACTTCAACAATTTGCCAAATTAGTAAAGATTCAGTTGAGGAAAACTGTAAAACATGCTCTGAAGTCTAATAGTATGAATATAAGCTATTGCTAAACTCTTTTTTTTTTTTTTTGGAAGAACTGGGAACCAACCCACTCAAGAGCTCAGGAATTGAAAATGGAGCCTTTCAAGGAATGAAGAAACTGTCCTATATCCGTATTTCAGATAGCAATATTACTGGTATTCCTAGAGGTAAGTAGAGCTATAAGGATTTAGGAAATTCAGGCATAAGAAATATTGCACTTACTCAAATCTAAGATGACTGAATGACTAAGATGACAACCCAATAATTAGAGTGTATATATGGACATTTAAAAAATATGTGTTATAATTTTCCAGGTACAGAATCTAAGTATCAGAGGGTCACCAAATGCTACAGCAGGGAAAGCAGTGACTGGAGGACAGGGTTTGCTGAACTATTTGCCCTCTCTCTCTGCCTCTCCACTTCTTCCCCCTCTAGCCCCCTTGCATCCCCAGCTCTCTACAGCCTCTGCTTCACTCCTCACTGGCTCACCCTACTCTACAGTCTCTGCCTCTTTCCTCACCCATCCCTGGATAGACAATCTCTCACCCTGTGGACCTGACAACTCTCCCACAAACCCACTTGCTCTCTGATCTCTCCAACCTCCCCATATACTGCTAAACCCTATGATCCTAATGAACCCCCCGGTAGACCAGCTAGCTCCCCTGATCTCACCAACCCCTGCCCCGCCCTGGACCCACCAACCCCCAAATCCTATCAATCTCTACTGTGGACCTCCTAACCCTCAAGCCTGCCAAACTCTCCACAGACCCACTAGCCCCCTGTGGACCTGCAAGCCCCTCCAATCCTGCCAACCTCCCCCTGCAGACCTGCTAGCTCCCCCTTATCCCCTATACTCACCACTCCACCCTGACTTAATTAGATTGTTTCCTAGCATTGGCAAACACCTGAAAAATCAGGACCTAATTTAGTCACGTCACTTAAAGTACACTGCATGGTCATTAATCAGATCCTGGGAATGTTTGCAGGTGACCTGAGAGTTGCACATGGTTTTTATCTTCACTTTTCTCCCATAACCTCTAGAAATTGCTCTTACTGTATTTCTCATATATAACATGCACTGCAATTTCCAGCAGCTGTTTCCAGGGGTGGGGGGGAGAGATGAAAAAGTATGTAATTCACTGTAAATCACTGTGAATGATCTCTAGCATAACCCAGATAAATAAATGCCAGTGTCTGCAAACTGCAGAAAATGAACATAAATATTTGAGCCACTATGCAGTGAAATTGCAAAATATTTCAGAAAGCTAATACTATTTTTCATGCCCTCATTTCCCATTTTGGCTGGTACTTTGGAAATACTGATTGGGTCTAGACAGAGTGAAAATACTGGTCCTGAGTTACTTTTTTTGAAAATTAGGAATCCAGTGCTAATGTTTACAGTCAAATACACATACCTATTGTTTTAATTACTTTTCCACATTTTAATTATTTATTTTGCCAGTAGCATTCCTAGGTATTTGGCCACAAATTTTCAAGCACCTGAAAAACTAAGAGCATGCATAGTTTTTCATAGGAAGACTCCGTCTTTCTCTCTATATATGTTCCTGCCATTTAACCTGTAGATTGAAAGTTATTTCTGTGCAGGCTTCCATTTAAACGGTATTCTGAAATAATGAAGGCTGGCCCTTTAGCACAATGATGCATTCTAGAGAAAACTGGTATTTAAAAATCTTAGAGTATCACCTTTCTCTCATTGTGAATTTTTATTATTAAAAATTAACCTTTCCAAAGCATAAATTATAGGATTCATGTGTCTCTGATGATGATGTGTTTCTATTCTGACATTAATGAGCTGGATAGCAGCTACACTCTTTTATACCATTATGGCTATGTACACAGAACTCACTATCACTAAAAAATAAGCTCTTTTTTTCTAATTAATAGCTGGTATACTGAAAGGCTTTTTTGGATATTTATTTTGCAGGCCTTCCTCCCTCGCTTACAGAGCTTCATCTTGATGGCAACAAAATCAACAAGGTTGATGCAGAGAGTCTCAATGGACTTGCCAACTTGGCTAAGTAATAATATTTTCCCATTGTGTACAAGTATTATTGAAGTAAAATAGCTAAAATACACAGTACAAAAATATCATTCTAGACTTAACAAGCATAATCATCTTCTGTTTGAAATGTAGTTATCAATTTGGCAAGAGACATTAGCAAGCATATTACACATGTTGACTTAACTAAACAAAACAGCAGATTTTCATTAGCCACAATGAATATTTAACTTGGTCTATTTATTATTGCTGACCATTTATTGCCAAATCATAGGAAAGTAGGGCTGGAAGGGACCTCATGAGGCCATCCAGTCCAGCTCCTTGCTCAAAACAGGATCATTCCTGACTAAAAACCATCCAGTCCAAGGGTCTGTACAACCTGCTCTTGAAAATGTCCAAAGGATAAGTTCCCTGGGTAGTCTTTTCCAACGCATGACCACTGTCCTGGTCAGAAAGTTCCTCCTAATCTCCAACCTAAATGTCCTCTGTTGCAGCTTGAGGCCATTGCTCCAAGTACTGTTCCCTTTGGCCAAAGAGCAAAGACCATCTCCATTATCTCTATAATCACCTTTTAGGTACAGGCAGACTGTCATCAAATTCTATCTCAATCTTCCCTCCCTCCCTTCCCAACCTTCTCTGTCTTTGCTACCAACTGCACTCAGATATCTCTATTTGTGAAGACTGAAGTTAGAAAAGGCATTGAATATTTCAGCCTTCTTTGTATCATCTGGAACTAGACTGCCTTCTGTATTCCATAATAGTTTCTTAGAATGTTTAAAATAGTCAAATAGAATATGCTTTTCTAATTTTACTTCTCATCCTTCAATGAGTTTAGTTATATGATTTGAAAATCAATTTTATTTTATGCAGGACTCTGAACTGTTGAATTCAAGACTCTGATATATTTAAGTCAAATAGTTCCACAGAGAGTTAAGTTAGGAGAAAGAACCAGATTCAACCCTCTATTCTTATTTGTATTAAGAAACTCTAGACTCTTCAGATATATGTTTGCTCTTAGCTAAATATTGATGCCACATTTTTAATCCTAAAATGTAAGTTGCACAGATATAAAAATTAACCTCCTTTGACAAATGGTTTTTTAAAATAAATTTTGCCATTTAAAAAAAAGGGAAATTCATAAGGAAACCTCCATAATAAGCCATATTAAAAGGTAAGGATTTAGCCTATAGTTATTTTCATAATGAACATGCATGAAGATGACATTTTATGATGATGATGATGATGATGAGAAAAGGGAGAGTTAAAACAAAGGTTTTAATAAAGGGTTAAACACAAAGGGATTAAAAAGGATTAAAACAAAATAGGAAAAAGTACAGATTATTATTATTATATATTATATTATTATTATTATAATAATTATTATGTCATCTTTTGTTGTTTTCAAACTTTTGAAGAATGTTTGTTCTTCATAAATGTCCACAAGGGACTAATGCTACAATTCAGAAGTATTTCTTGGAATCAGTGCCAGAATAGAACTGATGAACAAGACAGGAACATCAGAACTGCCACACTAGATCACAGTCATTACTCCATTTAATCTACTTCATGGTTTCTGAAAGTAGCCACCACCAAAAGTTTCAGAGAAGGACTTAAGCATCCCACATAGATAGTGTTTTTTTGCTTGCTCTTTTTGCACTTTCAATCAATGATCTCCCCCTCACTGGTTGTTCAATAAAAGCTATCTTTCTAACAACCAGATATGTCTGCACTGACCACACTCCTTCATGTCTCCCCAGTCTCAGGGAACCCAAAGCATGGCTTCACGCACTCTCCCCTTCCCCCTTGACCACTCCAAGTCAGGTAATCACACTTCAGACTTCAGTCCACATTTAGAAGAGAAGAGAACATAGAAAAGGGAAAAGCTCCCAGCCACAGGTCACCCATCATCTGTCATTCCCAAAGCATGGGTGAAAGCACTACCCCAACACTCACCCACTTTGAGACAGTGGTGAGTGCTCACTCCTACCCTCTGGTGTCAGCAAATGATCAAGCACTGAAGTGGTGTGACTATCTAGATTGGTAGGGTACTGTATAAGTGGACACTTCTGACCCGCACCAACTGTGAACTGTTCTGGATAAGTAACATTTGGGAACAGTTTAATTGCTACATATTCCCACACCTATGATTCAATTTGATAAAGACAGCCAGGGGCCTGTGAAGTTAATTTCCTCATTTTCCAGAGAAAGGTAAATCATCCAGTATTCTGTGTTAAGAACACAATTCAAAATAATTACATAACACATAAGAAAGCATTCTGCTCTCATCCCACAAATAACATTACATCCGCTTATTGGGATACGAGGGATTCAGTACCTGAGTACAGGATGGTATAAACATATAGAGTCATTTATGGATGCAGACAGAACTGCAGCTCCATGGTCTAACCCTTGGCACTTCACAGAAAGAGCCATGAGTTAGACAAATCCTCCCAACCCAACAGACATAGGCTGTTAGGTCAGAAGGGTGGGAGATCAAGCTCCAATTTGGAGTTGATCCAGAGAAAGAGGCTGCATATTTGCAACCTCTTCCCCTAGCCCTGCCTCCTTTCCCCAGCCCCTTAGTGGTGTCTCAGGATGGGAAGGAGAGAAGGTAGGGGAGGGAGGTCTGTTCTGGGATTTCCCTAGCCTGTGCTGGAGTGAGGAAGGGAGGTGGATTGGAGCCCCCCACCCCAGAGGCGGCTCCAATCCACCTGCCTCACCCTCCAGCACCAGCTGGGCAACTCGCAAAACTATCTCCCTCTGCTCCCTCCCCTCCCCTCCCATTCTGAAAACAGTGCTGGGAGCAGGCATAAGATAATGAAGGTGCTCCACTTTAGCATCTTCATCTGAAAACTTATGTAATTAGGGTTCAGATTATTGCAGGATCAGGCACTTTTAAAGCACTCTGCAGCCATGCACTTGTGTTGGGTCATGGCTGAAGAGTGCTTTCAGGGGTGAGATCATGCAAAAATTGTCACTTCTGTCTGCACCCTATGAAAGGTCCCTTATCCCTTTAGAAACTAATATGGTCTGTTTATAAGTAATAGATACTAACTAAGATTTTAAGGCCTCATACAGAAGTTACAGTGAGAAGTTTGGGGGTTAGGTTGGATTAAAAAATAGTCCCTCGGTCTAACTCAGTGATTAGATAAGTACCAAGTGCCTGATCTAAAGTAAGCCAGGATAAGGGGATGGGTGGGCAAAATCAGGGGGCCTAGCAGGGTCCGTGGAGGCAGTTGGGGTGATTGGGAAAATAGGTGGGATCAGAAATCCACTCTGATCCTGTCAACCCCTCAGGCTCCTTCAACCCCTATCCCTGATGCTTCCAAAATGCTTCTCATCTCACAAACATCCCCTGGGGCTGGTTTTACCAATGTTCATTGGTGCTAGGAGTCCAACTGAAGTAATTTGGAGGGGGGGAAGTGGGGGGTAGATTGGAGGCTGGCAGCTCTATGGGGGGGAGGGTGGCAGGATCAGGGTAGCTAATGGCTCTGGTGTGGGGGGTTGGTGGGATCAGGGGACCTCTCTCCACCCTGATCTGGGGTTACTTTGAGGCCTCCCACCACCTCTAACACCAGAAGAACAATTCTACTCTGTGAACCAATCCCCACCAGTCCCACCAGGCCCTCCTCCCATGCCAGTTTGCTTCAATCAGCTCCCAGCACTGTTAAACACCAGTAAAACTAGCACTGGGAGCAGCTTGTGGGATCAGGGTGTTTGATTGCCTTGGGGTGAGGGGCATCCAACTTGGGGTTGGGGGAGGGTCTGGGAGACTAAAATAGTCCAGTGGCGGGGGGGAGTAGGAAAAGTGTAGTGCCATGGCTGTGGCCAGTAGTTGGGGTTTCCCAGCACCAAAGCTAGCTACACTTGGAAAATGTACAGAAGTTCATTTTTACCCACCTTAACTTATAAGACTGTGATACTTTATGACTCTTTATGAAGATAAATGTTTAATTTATCAAAGCACTCTTTTGATATTGAAATAGTTAGGTGTCCTTCTTATTCAAATGACTGGCAAAATACAGGCAGGGAAAGTTGGGAGGGGGAAGAGGCAGATGGAAGACACATTACAGGCAAAATTGCCCTCTGTTTGTCTTGAAATTCCATTCACTGGAGTATATAATAATTGTTTCAGTAAAGTCTCTGGAAGTCTCCATGTTTAGTGCCTTTATTCCTTTTTTTTGGAACTGGTGTTGGAAAAGGTTCCTAGGCCTTGTAAAATCCAAACAGAACATTAAATTCTGAAAGTATTCCGTCTCCTAGAATGGGTTCTGTTTCCTCCTAGGTTACCACAGTTCGGCCTTCCCTAGAAAAAACATTCAAGATGTTCCGACATGAAACAACTTTCATAAAAATAATGAAAAAAAAATGTCTTCCAAGTGAAATAAATCCTAAGTTGTTGAATCAAAGTGAGGTTCAGCCATTCCATTTTCATCCCAAACACTGCAAAGCTATTGCAACATTTCTAAGCAAATTTAGTCCAGAAGAGGAATTAATTTCCAAGCTCCTCATTATGAAGAACCACTGTCCTATTTCCCCTTTCACTTCTGATCTGTATGATTTTGATTTTGGCCAAGGGAACAAGTATAGAAAATGCAGCTACCACAAGAAATGGTGGTGACAAGAGCTCCTGTAGAGGACACTTTGTAGGTCAGAAACACATGCTTTGTTGTTTCTATGATTCTACCTAAAAGCTACTATGGAAGAAGGTATTAACATGCTTTTATCTTATTGTAGCAAGCATCGAGAACACCAGGCCAGGGGTCAGCTGGAGGGATGGATTCAGACTGTGAGGCTGGAGGGCTTTGCCTGTGCCCATACCCATCCCTATGCTGGCTCCGGGCAACAAGGAGTTATACCAGGACAAGGCAGCCCTAGCTGTGCCTGAGTTCTTGCCAGCTCAGCTCTGGTTCAACATGGGTCAAGTGATTTTGTCAGTGCATCAGCAGTGATGGGCTCTGACTGTACCCACTCTGGGGCCAGGCAGCTGGGACCTGCGTCTGTGCTGCCACCAATTCTCCCAATCTCACACTTCCCAACTGTGGTGCAAGTGCAGCTTCCAGTCTGTGAGCAGCTGCTCGAGGGCTGGGCAGCTGTAAACTGTGTCTGTGCAGCCACTGCTTCTCCCCGCTCTGCCCCTGCAGCTGCAGTGGGGAGCTGTAAAGGGGCCATACAGCTGGGGGTCAGGGTGTGTGGTGGAAGGAACAGCAGCAACACAGATATGGTTTGCACATACCTGGTCCCAGAACAGCTCAATTGTGGTTGAAAGTGGCACTTGTGCCCCAGCTGGGGAATGGGAGGTGGAGAAAAGCAGCTGTAGTATGGGTGTAGCTGCCAGCTGCCTGGCTCCAGCATGGGGAAAGCCCAAGGTGCTGATGTGCCACCGAAGCCATCTGGCCCACGCTGGACCAAAGCCAAATTGTTGCAGCCCAAGATTCATTAAAAGTTGCTGGCCCCTGCCCCAGAGCACTAGATTCAAATAATCTCATTAGCCAATTAAATTAATTATTGGTTGTACAAGGGATACCTTTCCCTCCTACAAAATATGAGGATGTGCCACAACATTTCTGCTTTCCAGTATTTCCTCTTGCAGCCTACCATGCTTCTGGGCTAGGGACAGATATTCAAAAAGTCTGAGCCTGAATTGATTCAATTTTTGCAGGTTAGTCTAACCTGACTAGGCTAAACTGGTTTGTAACTGGACAGACATTCTCTCTGGACTGAGGAAATTTAGGCACAAACAGTGGCTCAGGCTAGAAGCTAGGGCCTCTGATTACGGAGGTCTGCCTGCATGGTCCCAGGCTTTTCCCCACTGGCTGCTCAAGGGGTGGGAGTGTTGCCAGCCCCCAGCCCCGCTGCTAGCACTCTGAGGCAAGGGTGTGTGTTCAGTGCATGCATGCATTGATGATACAGAGCTTTTCAATCTCACTCTCCCTGCTTCTTTATACTGTGTGCAGCAAACTGATAAGTGAGCAAGCCAGCAGGAGGCTGATAACAGTGATTATCATCACCTTATCAGCAAAACAATAGGCTCTCTCCATTACTTCAAACTCTTCTTAAACAGCTTACCAGATGACCTGTTGATTAGCTCCAAATAGCCCTAAGTGTTCACTGTTCTGTCTGTCTGTCCCAATGAAATTGAGGTGAGACACACATAGAGACATCTCAGCATTAGCTAGCATACCATATGTCTAGGGACTGTGGAACTGGGGTCCGTGTTGTGGGAGATGGGAGCAGGGGAGGAAGGGCAGGGATTCCTGCTTAAGCAACAAGCAGCGACATCTTGCACTTGCGACATCTCCCTACATCTTGCAGATTCTGGTTAAGGATCAGACAGAGCTGCAAT
>NW_017728931.1:64168122-64238982 GCF_001723895.1 Crocodylus porosus
CAAGTCTCTGCCAGAGCTCCAGCCAGGGAGCAGAGGGGAGGGGCCAGCTCTGCTGTAGAGCAGAGAGCCCCACCCAGCCCAGAGAGGATATCATGATGCTGGGGCTATTTGGTTTATCTTAAACCAGCAAGGGGTCTGGGACAGACATTGCATAAACCGGTTTGACCCAAATCAGTTAAGTCTGATGCTACATTCAACTAAGTTTATCTCAAACTGGTTTCAGCCATTTTCAAACTGGTTTACATGCACTGAATATCTGTTACAGGTTTAAACCAGTTTCTGATCATTTAAAGTACTGTGTTAATACCATGTGTAGACATTCCCACTGGGTAGCAACCATGGCATAAACTTAATCTTTTCTTCTGTAAGACAGATGAGAAATACAGAGAATTTATCAGGGAAAAAAGAGGAGTGGAAATATCAATGGGGATATGGCAGATAAAAAAAATCTAAATATTCACGCACAGCTACTGCAAGGAATTATTGCTCACTTAAAACTGAATGATGGTTCTGCAAATTTAATGCTACAAAACATTTCTATGGTAGAGTGCATGCATTAGGTATTATGACAGCATTAAGAAGTAGCTCCCACTAAATTCAGTGGAAATTTTTTTATTAGATATGCATAATGGAATCTACATGTAGCCCTGAGGGATGATAATGTTTAGATTTGTGTGGTGAATTTAAGCCCATAGAAAAACCAAAATGAAAAATGCCAGAAGAAAGTTTAGAGACTACAGAACTTGAACAAATACCTTAGAATTTCAGTGCAATAATCATTTCCATGGAAAAATATCTGCTATTTTAGTCATGTTTGTAAATTACACAATGACAAAACTTTGGTATGGATTTTACCAATTTACAAATATAAAAAGCTATATTGGTTTAATATGCAAGAACCATTTCCTAACTTTCCTTCTATTCCCATAGAAAAAAAATGAAGAGATGAAAACCTATTATACTCCATTCTAATGTGCTAAAACTGTTTTGGATTATGATTCCATCTCTTCCTTGCTATTCTTCCTAGACATCACAAATCATTATAATGTATGATCCATTTGGGTTTTATTAGAATTTGTTCACAGATATGTATTATGTTTTAAGTTTAGGTTTTAGACCCATCTTTGTTCATAAGCATCCAGTCAGCTTTCCATTCCCAAGACTATTGTTTTAGTGTATGAATAATTTTGCAGATGGATTGTCTCTCTCTCTGCAATGCCTAGGAACATTCTTTGTGCTCACAATAGAGAGAAATCTAATTCAGCTGTTCCCCTTGAATTCTCTTTAGCTGAGCCATGTCTGCTTTGCTTTTTATATTTGTGTCCAAATTATGTTCACATATGTTAATCAAGAATTTGTCCAGTCTCTTGCCATTTCTCACTCCTTCCCAAACATCCCATATAACTATATAGGACATATATGAAATGTAATTGACAACATTTTCCCAAACAGCTTCACTAGGTTATTAACTCACAAGAGCAAGCTGTTTATAAGAAGCTAAATTCTGAAATCCTCACTAATTTACTATGGGTTGTAATCAGTGGGGCCTTAATTTAAATAAGAATCTATTAAATGAGATTGCAGAATCTCCAATAAAGATACAGGATATTTTGAACTGCTTTGAGGCTGATTTATATTTGTTGTTAGAAGTTCTGAGTACGTGAGAATCTTACATTCTCATAGTGGAATACAGCAAATATTTTTTCCCTGAAAATGGCAGTTAAAGGATGATGCAGACTAGCTATAGCAAATTACATTCTAGGAATACTGATAAAGGCATGTTTTGTAGAATAGTACTCCTGTTGAGAAACAAAATATGTAAAATTGTATTATCAGAGTCTCCCAAAATAAATGCATGATCTAAAGGGGAAAGATGTGTAGAGACACAAGTTTTCTTAGCTGGATATACAAATTATGGAGTGGTGTTACCAGATTTGCCCGTCACTTTCGGGTGTGCTTATTTATTAGGGGTACGTTTATGGGGGTTTCTGTAATTCTATCAAGGTACTGCTTGTGTTACTTGTGTTTCTATATGGAGCTGTATCTGTCCCTTCTGCAAGTCTTCACCCCCTATGGAGCTATCTTGCAGAACTCAGTTTCAATGGGGCTGGGTTCCTCCAACCACCAAATCAGTCAAACACATGTATGCACATACACACACCAATCAACAGGACATGCCTGTGTCAGGCCGGGTTATTTAGCATTGGCACGCTAACACCCTCATTTGCCTTGAACTCAGTTCATCAGGGCAACAATAAAATGCAGCCAGACACTAGTACATAGGTTAACAGAGCACATCTGAGTCAGGCTGGACTATTCAGCATTGATAGGCTGACACCCTCATGTGCCTTGAACTCAGTTCATCCCTTATGCAGGACAATAATAAATGCAGTTACTCACACACACACACACACACACACACACACACACACACACACACTAACAGAGTACGTCTGACCAGGCTGGGGTCAATCAGCACTTTCAGCTGATACCCTTATGTGCCTCAAAACTCAGCACATCATATTCTCTTGTCACAATGGTCCTAGCAGTAACCCCCTTAATGAGCAAACCCCACTGTGGGTTTGGGCATTACAGGGGTCAGGAAAGTATAGCAGCCAGTTTAACCATAAAAGTTATTTATTGCCAGGTATATGAACTTATGATGATACCAATATTAATAGCCATACAAACACAAATAAACAGTTACAATATTACATAGTTTCAATTAGGTTTTTGGGGAACTCTAGCTCAGGTTTGATTAGCAAAAGTCAGGTTTAGAAAGCTGAGCCTGGAGTAAGAAAAGAAAAGTTAGGTTCCTGGAGTCAAAGGGAGAGAGAGCTGGGATCTCATCACCCAGTGAAGCCTGAACCAGTTGAGGTTCCCAGGTGGTGTTGGAGCTGGCAGACAGGCAGAGCGCTGAGCATGATCAATGGAGAGATTCCAGGCACAAAAGGAGGGGAACTGGCACAGCTTTTGGATCCAAGCACCGGGACAGAACTTGAGCTTGGGTAGGGGTTTTTGTAGGGAACTAACAATGGCTCAAGGGAGAACAGTAGGTTTGTTTATGGGTAAACGATAGCTTATATGCTGGATAATAGGAACTTATCGCTCCTGGCTATGGGTGGCATTACTCTGAGGGAGTTCACAATACAGACAGGAAGATTCAACGTTTTGGATACCAATAGAGGAGTCATGACTAGAATTGGTCTGATAAATGCTGAGCTGGGCATGTGTAGATGTGAGTTGATTAGCCTCTGGAGCAAGGATTCCCCATCATGCAGTGCTTCCCTGCTTTTCTGATCTTAGAATTTAGTGCGGTCCTTGCCTTGAAATCTCTGTTCTCCATCCTGAATGCTAATGAAGGTGCATGCCTGTCCCATCTCTCATTTAAATGAGCTGTCATATGGTTCCATCTTGGATGCAAATGAGACAAGGGGAGTAGTTTCACTCTCATCACCCTTGTCTGGAGGGCCTTAGGTGTGTCTCCCACTGCATCTTTACTGTCTTTTGTAAGTCCTTCCTCTAATCAGTTCTTGTTCAGGCCGAGGTGAGGAGGAGGAGAGTGTTCTTAGGGAGTCAGACAGGCTGCGTACTGCCTGTCAGGGTTCCCCAGGAACACGGAGCTGAGAGGTAACAGTGATCTGCATGGGATGGCACATCAGAGTAGTGGTGAGCTACGGCAAAGTAGCTCATTGCTATGGCAACGTAGTATCAGCAGGCAGGAACCGTTATGCTGCTGCTACTTTGCAGTAGCTCATTGCTACTGCACAGTAGGGTCAGAAATGACCAGTGTGGCACTGGGACTACACAGTCATTTAATACTTGCCCAAGTAACAACTGCGCAGTCAGGTGCACTTGTAGACATGCCCATGAAGTTCTACATTTTGGCACATTTAAAACAGAAAAGATGAATTTATTCAAGCACTAGACTACAGCTCAAGAAGTCTGTGGTCATGGCACAGAACTCCCCTGAATTGCTGGACAGGTCATTATATCTTTTTTTGTTTCAAATCCCAGCCTGTTAAATGGGTATAAATGCATCCCTCTCTCATAGGGATGTTGTGAGGGTAAAGGCTGATGAGACTAACTATCCTCCCACCTGATGTGCTAAATTTGAAATACCACCTAGTTTCTTGGGAGGGGAGTGGGGACCCTACAGGAGTACAAACTAACAATTAACCATGAAAGGTAGCTACCTGGCTAACATTTACTTAGTGACATTTTCTCTTGCAGACTGGGTCTCAGTTTCAACAAAATCACTTCTGTTGACAACAGCACTTTAGCTAATGTACCTCATCTGAGAGAACTCCACTTGAATAACAACGAACTATCCAAAGTGCCCAGTGGGCTTGCTGAACACAAATATATTCAGGTAAGCTATATCCTATAAAATCATAGAAAGTCTGAATAATATTTCCATTATTAAGAGTTTACTGTATTACTGTTATTTTACTATTAGTAATGCCCATGTTTGAACCATAAATAGCAGTTTAAAAATAAATAAATAAATAACAGTTACCACTCAGACCTCTTGTATTTGTGCGCACCTAAAAAACTTCATGTAATTGTCATATCTTCAGTTTGGCAGTATTTTGCTTCAATTGTTTGTGCTAACTTGAGAAATAAAGCATACCCTATAGGACAACTGTCATTTTAATTCTGATTTTACGGAGGGTGCATGCACTCGTATTGATGATAAATGTGATTGTTGTCACGTACCCTTAATGCTCTTTTCTGACTAACCCATCTTCCTAAGACCACGTCTTATAGAAAAGTAGGGCTGGAAAGGATCTCAGGATGTCACCTAGTTGAACCCTTTTCTCAAGGCAAGATCATCCCTATCTAAATCATCCTAGACAAGTGTTTGTCTAACCTATTCTTAAAATTGTATAAACAACCCTCTCACAAAACTGCCAGGTGCAAAGCGCTGAAACACAAAGAACACTTTAATTTACCAAAAGGTAAATCAGGGAGACAAAGGCACTATCAGTGTCCTGCCACTGCTGTTTGCTAAAATACAGTGGAGAAACACCAGAATGAGGACAAAATTTTGCAGTGTAAAGACTGCTAGGATAAGAGTATTCACACAATACCAAGCATTAACAGTTTTACAATTTATATAGGAAAGAAATCTACATCATGGCAATACTAATGAGAATTCTTATAATTCATCACGAGATTGAATAGAAAACAACCTAATTTTATTAAAAATATATACGTATGCATAATAGAGAAATATAAAACTCTAAAACTCTTGGTTCAGAGGTGATACTTTTTATTAGACCAACTAAAAATACCAACAAAAAGGTTTTTTTTTTCAAGCTTTTGGGTACACGTTCCTGTCTTCAGGCTGAGGAGAAATAAAGGATTGTAGAAGTCCTCTTTGGTAGAAAATAAACTTCATTCTGCACAAGGGAAGTTGAGGCTGGATATATATTCCTCTGGGTCTGAGAGTCACCCTCTTGTCTGCAGCACCACATACTGCAGTCAAGTGTTTTTCTCACTGCAAGGGCACGCTACCCATGCATGTGCTGTTCCAGTTTTTTTTCCCCCGGGTATTTTTTTACCCCTGGATATCTTGTCCCCAGGGAACCAAATGTCCATGTTTATTTGGACATGGCCTATCTGCCCACTTTTGTGTCAGAATCTTGGCCAAAGAAACTCTTGCTTCATATGTTTTGAAAAAGCATCAATAATTAATTTTGATTATTTTACAGTGCTCTGTTTTCCCCTTAGTGTTTTAATTGTAGGCACTGATTTGGCAAGCAACTTTATATACATGACTAAGTGCTGAAGTATCTTTCTGAATAAAGGTCACTGAAATAGCATTTCTGGTTTACTGAATTTTTGTCCAACACAACATGATTAAAAGTCACTGGATGCTATCAGGACTTCCTTTTTCTGGGGGTCACATATCATTGGGTCTTCTTTTATAGTTCAAGTAAGCATAAATATCAAATGAGAATATATTTACAGTAGATAAGTTAGAATCCTGGGTTGTACTATACCAGGATTGTCCAACTGTTGGCTCATGGACCACATACAGTCCCACAAGTGGTCAACATGTGGTCCACAGGCTTCAGCAGCTGCCTCTCCTACTGCCTCTAGCAGAGAAGTCCCCAGAGTCTGCATGCTGCATGTACAGAAGGGGTCTGTTTGCCACTGGTGGGAGGTGGGGGATGTTGCATGCCACTGGCCCAGTCTATGTGGCAGGGGGTGAGTGTATGCATGCTTCCAGTGGAAAGGAGGGGGCATCATGTGTGGGAGTCCAGGGACCTGGGGAGGACAAGGCAGGTTCTGCAGTGGGTGAGTCTTGCTATTCCCCCCCATTCAGATTGAAGTTGGACAGTCCTCCACTATAAATTGATTGCAGAGTTTATAAATGTTCACGTTAGTGATAAACTTTATCTTCATTAAACTGATTTCTATTTTATATGGTTGTGTATATTTCAGGTAGTCTACCTTCACAACAACAAAATCAGTTCTGTTGGTACAAATGACTTTTGCCCTCCTGGATACAACACCAAAAAGGCTTCCTATTCAGGCGTGAGTCTCTTTAGCAACCCTGTGCAATACTGGGAAATCCAGCCATCCACTTTCAGATGTGTCTATGAACGTTCTGCCATACAGATTGGAAATTATAAATAAATTTAACAGCCTCAATTGTATTTCAGGTAGAAATACCTGTTGTCATAAGCCTGTTTAAAAATCTTTACTTAAAATTAAAAGTCTCATACTGAAAACTTTACTGTAGATTTCATATCATCAATTTGTGTAAAAATAGCTCAAGCATCATACATGGACAAGAACAAACATGCCATCAAAAATTGCCAGCTGTGTTTTATTTTGACTTTTTTCAGCCTTCATTACCAGTATGCTTTCTGCAGTGTTTTCAATTAGTTGAATGCTACAGGTTTTCAGATTCCACTGTATAGGAAATTTGGGGTAAATATTTGTCTAACTTTTGATATTGAAAACAAATGATAGCAACTGAGGGATATTTTTTTATAGCCGTGAATAGGAATTGGTGGAATAAAAAGGAGATGAGACACTCAATATATATATTTTTTCTTGGGCAAAGTTAGCCCCTTTAAATTTTAAAATCAAGCCCTGGAGGTTTAAAAATATCCACTATAACATGTTTTAAGCCTAATTCTGAATGTATCTATTTAGCAAAGGCAATATGAATTTGTTGCTAATGTCATTATTTTGGTAAAAAAAAAATAAACTCATATTGTATACATAGCTCCTTTTTAAGTGTGTTTACAATTTTTCTGAGCAATTCTAGTCAAGATTAGCAAAAAAAAAAAAAACAAAAAAACAACTTACCGTACAAGACACTACTAGACTATGCTTACCATTAACTATTTCTGGACCATGACAATAAAATATTCTCTGGGAAATTTCTGCTTACCCTAATTACTTCAGTGACTTCACTACTTGTAAGTGTAAGGTAATTTGGATTCAACTACCTATTTTAATCCATGTATATATCTAAAAACTAAAACAACATCAAAATTACTCATTGGTTCTGTATTGTACATTGGTCAGGATTCTGCTGTTTTCAGTTTTTACTCAATTAATAAAAAGTATCAAGTAGAAATATGCAGGCTATCTGTCTGAAAAAAGGAGGCATTCATATCACTTCAGAAAATGAAGATATACCACCATTGGGACAGACCTAGAACATCATTCTTGGAAGCATCTTCTTCTAAGAGGGATTTCAAGGCAATCCAGTAATTTGGAGTTCTCCAAATCATACCAAGTGTCTGCACATTTCTGCAGTCCTTTTCTATAAAGTTAATTGTTCTTACACATACAGGAAGGCTGCATATTTCTACTGTCATCATCTACAAAGTCAATTGTTTATACATTTGAAATGTCACATTTGCAGCCCACTTAATTCTCCAAAAGTCATCTTTTCAATTTGTAAACTTGTATGTCTTTTCTATTAAAAAATACCGTAATACAGGCAAACTCCAAACTTCTTGTCTTTATTATGTAGGCTATACCATCAGCATATAAAAATATTTAAAAAATGAATTCTGGTTGTATCCAGGAAAATAAATGCCTCTGAACAGAATGACACTTAAAATGAGCACATATTCTATGAAAGATTTTAGCCCCAAAAAGATAAGAAAAAACAACTCTTTCCTCATCAGCAGGATCTTTGAAATTTCGTTTCATAAAAAAAAAATATATGTTCTTTTTATAGCTGTTCCTATATTACTAATGAACAATTTTACAAATCACAATGACTCATCAATTCCCCCTCCTCCCTCCCCTGTCCCACCTGGGTGGACCTGCATGTCTCCACTGGCTGCTCCAATGGTGGGGGCACTGCCAGCCCCGGCAGTAGCTCTGAGTGAACTGGCCAAGGATGGGTTTAATTCTCCACCTCCCAATCCCACCGGCAGCAACCTAGAATAGGGTCCACCAGGTGCTCCCCCCTTGCTGCTGTAGTGGCAGGGCTGGGATATGGCCAAATGCTGGCTGGCATGGCCCCCTGAGGCAGAGAGGCCAGGGAGGGAGGTTATTCCCTCTGCTACCCCAACTACCCCTGGGGAGTCACAGCCAGGGTCTGGCCACCCGCATCACCACCACTGCTGCTTATTTCATGCATGAGGCAAGGGATGGGATAAGCCACCTCCTACACCCTCTATCAGATGCCAGAGGGAGGGGGAGCAACCCCTGTCCTGGCCCCCTTGTCTTAGGGGCCCTGCCAGCTGGTCTGTAGCCAGCCCCCATCTAGCTGGCCCCCCATCCCTGCCATTGGAGCAGTGAGGGGGCAGGGCCCTGATGGGGTTGTAGCCCCTGTCCTGGTGTCTGGGCAGTGCAAGCATCTTCATGGGAGGGGGGCCACAAGTGGGGCTAAACTGCCATAGACTGCACAGGGTGGGTGGTGGCACCAGGGGGACAGGATGGGGCTTATCCAGCCACTTGCCTCATGGGCAGAGTGACAGAGGTGGTGGCAGTCAGAGCTGGCAGACTCCTTTGGTCCCCAAGGGCCAGTGGGGCTAGAGGGGGGAATAATCCCCTTTCATGTCCCCCCTGCCTCAGGGGCCATGCCAGCCAGCATTTTGCTGCACCCCCAGCCCTGCTGCTGTGGCAATGAGGATGGAGCACAAGGCAGACCCCGGCCCGCTCCATGTGGGTGGGAGAGGTAAGGGGGAATTAAACCCCTCCCTGTCCTGTTCACTTCGAGTTACTTCTGGGGCTGGCCATGCCCCCACAGGACAGTTCCCCTGCAGCCAAGGGGTTCTCTAGTACCCCCCAGTTCCTCACCTGAGTGGCATTTACCTGCATTTCTTCAGTCCAGACGGAATGTCTGTGAGGTTGCAAATTGTTTCAATCTGGGCAGGTTAGACTAACCTGCAAAGATTGAATCAATTCAGGCTCTGGCTTTTTTAATGTCTGCCCCTAGCCCCTGTTTCATAGATACACTTCTGTCAGTGGACCAAAGAAAGAAAATCAGCCACTCCTATATAATGTTCTATGGGAGCTGTTGATATATATATAATTGTTTGGATTAAAATGGGGCAGAAGGCTACAAAATAGCATCTCACCAGTAGGTACAGACATGGGTAGGGCTTTGAGGACTCCACACAGATAATATGCACATAGCTGAAATGTATGTCTGTAACATTCTGTTACGTATAACTGTAACAGGACTCACCTCAGAGGGTATCCATGGCCCATCCCTGCCAGCTGTAGTAATCTTGTACTAATCTGGTCTCCTTCTGGGCACTGTCCTCACCTGCCATGCTTTTGTTGTTATTGTGAGTTCTGGGAGGCTGTCTCCAGAGAACCAGAATGTTGCTTGGGTGCCCCACTCAATCTGCTGGGTCCTTGTCCCTCATACAGTTCACTGGGTCAAGTAAAAGAAGTTACACATAAACTGGGTAAAGTGATCAGAAACTGGTTTAAACCTGTAACAGAACAGAAGCTCAAGTGCACAAGAATCAATTTCAAAATGGCTGAAACTGGTTTAAGATAAATCTAGTTGAAAGTAGTATCAGACTTAATTGATTTGGGTCAAACCAGTTTATGAAACTTCTGTCCCAGACCTCTTCCTGGTTTAAATTAAATCACAGACCCCCAGCATCCCAGCATACTTTCCAGCCCTGGGCTGGGCTGTATTGTCTGCTCCACCCATCCCCACCCCCTACCCTAGAGAAGGGGGTGGGGAAGGAAGCAGGAACTAGCATACCCCAACTGGGGTAGGCATAGGAACCATCCTAGCATACCCCAACTGGGGCGTGGGAGGAGGTTTAAACCCCATATACCCCAGTTAAATCCCTATTCCCCCAAGCCCCCTGCCCTGCTAAACTTGCTGAAAGATACTGCTGGCTGTGACTGTGGACTACAAATCCCAGAGGCACCTGGCAGCAGGAAGTAGATGTGATGAGCAACACCGCAGATTCCTGTTTCTGTGATTCTGGACTGCAAATCCCAGAGACCTCTGGGGCAGCACGAAGAGGAAGTGAACCCACAGCCCATGCTGGCTATGTATCAGAGAGCTGTGCTCTAGTGCGCCCCTGCTTCTGGCCTGAGTGAATGCAGGCATGTGGCTGCATTTCCTGAATCAAGAGTGAATGTGTGTCTAGTTGTTTCTCAGCTTAAGCTTTGCAGGTTATTTCGCCTCAGGCTTTTTGACTGTCTGTACTTAGCCTGGGTTTCTAGCAGCCCATTCTCAAAAGTCCTGGGTCTCTGGGCTCTGTCACTCCATCACTGTGTTCAATGGGGTGCACATCTCCCTTAAGCAAAGTCTTAGCAGACTTCTTCCCGGGGCACTCTTTGTGGACTCCAACCTCCCTTATAGCCATGCCCATGCCTTGTGGGTAAAACAGCAATATAACCAACATGAAACATATTCACATAGCTTCATTCTGAGCTCTTCTCCCTGCAGATTGTCTTTCTAGCCAAAGCCTACAGTGTTCCTTCTGCCAGCCCAGCAAAGGCTACTATGAAGCTCCATCCTAGTCACCTGACCTGGAATCCTCTCGTCAGACTACAAGAGTTTTCCACTAGCTGTCTCTGCTGGTCCTTATTTCACTATCTAGTTATGTAATTAGCTGCCAGCTCTTTACCATTGGGACCTTTGCAGTTTTATCTCTGCTGCCCAGCCCTACTCTCAATAACATGGACAACTCTCAGTTGGGTCCTGTTACAATTATGTGCATTTCTTCTTTAATTTGTAACTAAAATATTGTATTTCTTTCCGCCTGGCAGAAGAATCTCTCCAGTTCAGTCTCTTCCTTTCACACTATGAACAGAAGATATATTCAGCCAAGTGATACTTGTCTCCTGTACTGGTGAGATTCAGCCCAGATGGGAATGTCCCAGCTTGACCCCTTCCTGTACTAGGTTCATTATTCAGTGTTAAGCACATCTTGATTCCCAGAAAATACAGCCCTTCCACCATCCACCACCCGTTTTAATGTCTTCTCTCTTGACCAAAAACTGATGAGAAGACAAGCACAATTAAAGCCCTGCCTTTTCAAAAAAATCAAAAACAGATTGTACTGCCATTTCATCAAACAGAAAGAGGGAAAGAAAAACCCCAAACAAATAAATAACTCAGTCAGAAACGAGTAAAGCAAACAGCACAGAACGAAAGCTTCCTAACCAGTCATGGCAATGTCTCACCACCATGACTGAGAAGGTACCCAAAGATAACACTAGTGGCCAGTGGTAATCTTTTGAATAAGGGAAGGCATTCTTCACATCCGTGGTATCCTTACTTATCTTTGCTTTACAAATTCTCTCTTGTAAAGAGAAACGACTACATAAATTAAAAGAACTCTGTGGTCTTAATTTTTTTAAAGTATAATATAATAGATTAGCGATAGCAAAGTCCTTTGGCATCATCTGAATCTAACAATGTAGCAAATCACTTAGACATATGTCTAAGTACATGCTAAAGTCTCACTGATGTATGTGTGGGACATATATATTTAACCATTATGCAGAATTGGGGCCAATGTCCCTGTAAACATGATACCAGAATATGTGTTTCCCTCAATCCACACATTTCTGTATAATGGTAAATAAATAGTCTACATAAATGGCTATTAAGAAAGGGAAATCTCCTTTCACTGTCTTACTGAATCATCAGTGGCAAGGTGGGAAAAATATTTGCAATTTAAGGAGAGTTTATTCAATAAATTCTAAATTTGCTTGATTACTCTCCAGTGCTTTTGTAACTTTCCCCTACCTATTTTAGATAGGGGGAAACATAAACCTCCTTAAACCTACATTATAGAGGTAAAACAATAAGTATCTTAGAAAATATATGTAATTTCTTTGTTAGCAAAATAAATACCACTAAAGGACATTGACATTCAACCATAAAAACTAAAAGTAAAAATAACCAGTCACATTTACATAGTCTATAGATTTTTATGGCCAAAAAGAACCATTATGATCAGTTACAAAGTTAGCTATTTTCTTTTAAAGTGCAACAGATCATTTGCAGGTCCCATAAACTCCCTGGCTGATATATAAGCAATATCAACAGTTCTAGCCTCAGAGTCTTAGGAAAGGATCAACTCTTAATTCCCTAAAGTCAAATCAAGATACTACACAGACTACATTGTTCCAATTTCCAGTTTAAAAGTTTCCTTAAATCCCTGTTGCTTCTTTGTCTGTGTCCAGAATCTTCCTATCTGGCAATTGCTCTTAGTCCCAAAACCTAGCTAGTCTAACCTATTGGTGAACCCTTCTCTGTCATAACCTCTTTCTCCATTTATGCTCTGTTTCTTTACACAGATAATATTGTTTAGTTTCATTATGTTTTATATATACAAATTAACAGAGATCTAGGGTAGCAGTAACTTTATATAACTATCATATCACAAATAAATAACTATGAAAGATTACAAAAGGATTCACAATCCAACTACTACTCTGAAGTGCCATCTAGTGTCGTTTACTGCTGTACAGTAACTTTGTTACTGTTCTTTGCCAAATGTTAAACCAGACATAGTAAAAGAAAAAGAATTAAGAAAACAAAAAAAAGCAGTAGCTGCATGGATTATTATACTTATTCTACTCACTGTGTTTGGATATTTTAATCAGAAAGCACAGATGGAATAAAAACAAAGTCTTTGAACATATATGGACAAATATTCAAGATGTGACTATCTGTATGTGGATGTCTTTGGGCCCCCAAGATTTTGCTCATCTGAAATAAGTGATTTCCACAAAGTTTCTTTTCAATCTATGGTTTTAGACAGTAGGTATAAATTAGGCCCACTGACATTTCACTAAAAATACAGCTGCAATACTTTCACAGCCATCAAGAAAAAATTATTAAAGTCCTTTCTTCTCACTGTAAAATGGAAGGAGAAGTTAATTAATAGGCTCTAATTTGCTTATCCATAGTTATCGACTAATTAGCAAAGAAAAAATAAAGTTGCAATGTCCCACAAAAGCTTGTACAATATTTTATAGCAGTGGTTCTCAATCTATTTGCTACAGTGGACCACCTTTGCAGCTCTCAATGTGTCGTGGGCCACACCCACACAATTTACTCCCTGTGTATCCATTTAAACAATGTTTTGCATGTGTTATCTGACAGTAATGCACAGGCCATGGGTTGAATACCACTGCTTTATAAGATAAAGCCTGACAATGGGGAGATGAGTGAGCATTAAGTCTTTATGAATCAACAGTAGGTGTGTCTACCCGTTCATTAATGCACTGCAGTTATGGTGCATTACGTTTAGTACTTGGATAACAAAGAACTAAATCAATGTACAGTAATTCATGGTACTGCACAGTAGCACCGGTGCATGGGTTTTTTTGGATGCTAACTGCACAGTAGCTTAATGCTACTGCACAGTAGCATATTAGCAAGGGTTTTGCCCAGCACATTACTGCACAGTGTGATTAGGCTACTGCATAGTTAGCATCTCGTGTAGATGCACCCACTGCCATACAAATGGGGAAGTTTAACTATTTGACAAATATGAGCCATAAAAACCCTAGACTACATGCTAGACATATCTACCCTCTGACAGGGTTAAATAACAGAATAAGGCAGCTATTGGCTTCTACACTTCCTCTGAAAGTGCCAACAGAAGTTTTTGTAATTGTAGGAGGTCCATCAATTTGCAAATTAAAAAGACAGAGCAGTGATTATGTCTCACCCATTCCTGACACTGTTTATGTACCACAAGGGTCTGGAGGAGCAATCAACATAAAGACAGGGTCTCACTCTTCTCTTTTTCAGGGAAAGGAAGGAACTGGGGACTTTTATATGAGGTTTTTCAAAACTTCCTTGTCAGCCAATGATTGTATTTAGCACATATATGATGCCAGTAAGAAGTTTATGAAGTGATACCATATATGATGCTACTGATATTCAGATGCCACTCAATTTTACGTCTCACAATTCAGTAGACCCAGATGGTTCAATGCCAATATTTTCTCAACGCCTAGCTTTGACTGTGACCTGGATGAGTCTTAGCTGATGGAAATTAATTAAAGAGAATATAAAGTGGCTGTGATAATATAGCAAAGGTGAGCCCTGCTCATTTTAATTGAAAAGCAGCTTCATTGTTTTGAAAAGATAATTATGAGCACACATATAATATACATAGAGATTCAACAATATTAGCATATTAAAATACTGTCTTGAAAAGAAGAAATCAAGGGATAGATAGATAGATAGATAGATAGATAGATAGATAGATAGATAGATAGATAGATATAGATGGACAGACCAAATACTTCCTGAATGAAATCTACATTTAGGATTGTTCGAAGAGTAGCAAAGTATTGCAAGACAGGAGTTCAAGCATTTTTAACAAAACTAAAAAATATCCAACTTAGGCTTCAAATCTGCAAATGCACATGTGAAGACTGCTAATTATTTCAGTCAAACTACAAAGTGCCTAAGGTTAGAGAAGTGTGATCACATCTGTCAGGACAAACCCACCCACTTTTCCTTTATCAACCACTTTTAATCCTCAGTAGGGTCTGCTCACTGAGTTCACTGCTTTTGGATGAGGCTGTGGCCAAGGCAAGTAGAGAGGATAGCATAGACTAGGTTATTTTTTATCATAAAATATGTGAAGTGCTGTTTAAACTCACACTTTTTCTACTAGAAGTTGTTTTCCATAGAACAACTCAAATGGAATACTAATACTTTTGTACATTTTTTTCTGCATTATTGATTATCCATGAGGAAATATGCTGCCTACACTTATATATCATATTCACTCCCCATTTTAATCGACTAAATTAATTTATCGTTGAATTTAAGGAAAAAGGATTGTGCTACTATCCAGACAAGTTAGCTTATTGCATCCAGATGAAAACTTTGAATGAAACCACTTAGACTACTGCCTCTTTACATTCTTTTAGAAAAGGTTTAAATTCCAGCCAGTCCCCATATGCACTGAAAATAGGGATCATATGTATCTGCTACCAAATGCTAGCATCTTAGGAAGATACTTTAAAGAGGAAAACACTCAGAACAACTAATTAAACTAATCATACAGCATTTTATTGATGGCTTCTTTTATCTGTAAGTGTAAAGCATTCTTTAAAGGAATCAAAAGATTATCCCAGATAAGCATAATTCCAGGGTAGAGATGGGGTTTAAAAAATCCATGAAATATGGGCATGTAGGAACATGAATCTGAACCTCATGCTGAAAACCCCTATGCACTCCTAAAATAAACATTCACACTTTGTTAGTGCAAGTCTTTCTAACATGCATGGAAGAAATCAATACATTGTAATAAGGTCTCAAAAACAAGCTGTACCCTCTAAATTTCTAGCAATACAAAGAGTTCCAGAGATGTTAGATGTCAGGAGCTTTAATAACACATTGTACTGTCACCAGTATAAACAATTAACAATAAACAAGAATCTCACAGTGCATGAATCCAGGAGACAATGATTAAAGGAAAACACATCAGGCCTAAAGAAGAATGTACTACATTCAAAAGCTTAGGTAAATCTATCCCTTCTATCCCTATTCATCACTTCCTGTATGCATCCTTCCCTCCTAGGACCATGGCCTGTGCTCCAGTTGCAGGCCATGATTCTAGGAGGGAAGGATGCATCGAGGAAATGAACTGATGACTCTTAAGTTGGTGCCACCGAGCGGGCTTCAGCTTCCTTGCCCACAGCATGCAATTCAGGGAGAGAGGACTCCTGGGAAGGGGCAGCATCCACCTCATGCGCAGAGTTAAGTCCCTGTTCTCAGCCAGGATGGCCAGTCTTTTAGATAGGGATTTAAACTAAGATTGCTGGGGGACAGGGAAACACTGACTGGAGCTTGCCTTGGAACTGACATACAAGAAAACTCCTCAGATAAGGACACTAGGAGAGTCACTCTTGTAGGAGCTGAGGGAATAGTTCTCTTTCAGCATGACAGGAAGCCAAGGGTCTCAATAGGAGGACTCAGGTGCCAGGAGCATAGGGAACAATCAGGAGGAGCTAGCCAGCCTGCTCTCCAGAGGGCATTATGACCTAGTAGGGATTACAGAGACCTGGTGGGACTCCTCACATAATTGAAGCAAAGCCATAGAGGGCTACATGCTACATAGAAGGGATTAGGTAGGGAAGAAAGGTGGAGGCATAGTTCTCTATGTGAAGGAGCAGTACACCTCCTTGGAGGCTGAAATTGGCTCCAGAGAAGAACACTGAAACTCACTGAGTCAAGCTGCAGTGGGGAGGCAAGGAGCAGGGGCACAGCAAGAGAGACCTAACTGTAGGTATATACTACAGACCACCAAACCAGGGAGAACTCGATCTAGAGTTCGCCCAAGAACTGACAGAAGCTGCACGTGCATGGGACATGGTTATTGGGGCAACTTGAATTATCCAGACATCTCTTGGGAGGAACACTCAGCCAAGTCATACCAGTCACGTTCCTTCCTGACCATCACTGAAGAGCTCTTACAGGCTCAGGAGGTGCACAGGCCAACCAGAGGTAACACTCTCCTAGACTTAGTCCTAACCAAAGGAGATGGCTTGGTGACTGACTTAACTATAGAGGATAGCCTGGGTGACAGCGACCATGAAACCATCATGTTCACTGTCCATTGCAAGGCAGACAAATCAGGTAGCAGGGTTGAAGTTTTGGACTTCAAAAATGGAAATTTCAACAAGCTCAGGTCAGTAGTAGGGGTAGTGCTGTGGGACCAGGGACTGAAGGTAAAAGGAGTGCATAAAGAGTGATTATTCCTTAAGGACATGATCCTTGAAGCACAAAGAAAGCCCATTCCTATGCAGAGGAACGGTAACAGAAAGGCTGAGAAGCCTTCTTGGCTAAACAGGGAAATCATGGTCCTCCTAAGAAAGAAGAAAGAGGTGTAGAAACAATGGAAGCTTGGGACAGGCCCCAAGGAGGACTATACAACAATGGCACACACATGCAGGGAACAAATTAGAAAGAATAAGGCAGTGACTGAACTTAAATTAGCAACGGGAATCAAAGACAACAAGTGTCCTTCTTTAGGTAGGGAATAGAAGGAAAACAAATGGGAGTGTGGGGCCATTGTTCAACAACTCAGGACAGCTGGTTAGCGACACTCAGGAGATAACTGAACTGCATGACAACTTTGCTTTGGTATTTTACCAGGCCAAAGGGAAAATCATGCCAGATAGGGTACAGAATGGGCAGGGAAGGAATGGCTGCCTTGCTACTACTCTTGTATAATTGGTGTGTGATCAACTAAAGAAATTAGACATATATACATCAGCAGGACTGGATGAACTCCATCTGAGAGTACTGAAGGAACTGGCCAAGGTCATAATGGAGATCCTGGTAAAACTCTTCCAAAACTCGTGGTGCTCCGGAGAGCTCCCTGAGGACTGAAAGAGGGGCAATGTTGTAAGAAGGGAAAGAGGGAGGACCCAGATAATTATAGGCCAGTTAGCCTAGCTTCTATCCTAGGGAAAATCCTGGAAAAATTTATTAAGAAGTCTATGTGAGATAGACTCACAGAAGGTAGGATTCTGAATGACAGACAGCATGGCTTCATCATGGACAGGTCTTGTCTTACCAACCTCATCTCTTTTTAGAATCAGGTAACTCGCCACCTGGATAAGAGAAAAGAAATCGACACAGTATACCTTGACTTCCAAAAAGCCTTTGATCTGGTATCCCACGATGTTCTTACAAGAAAATTGCAAGATTGTGGGATTAACTGTGAGACAGTTAGGTTGGTATGAAGGTAGCTGTGGAGTAGGGCCCAGAGAGTCCTAGTGAATGGTTTTATGTCGTCTTGGTGAGAAGTGATCAGTGGTGTCCCACATGGTTTGGTGCTTGGTCCAGTACTTTTCAACATCTTCATTAATGATTTGCATGTGGGGGTGAAGAGCTCACTGACCAAGTTCACAGACCACACCAAGTTATGGAAGCGTGGTCACGCTTGAAGTTAAGCTACAGATAAAGGCAGATCTAGACAGGCTAGCAAGGTAGGCAGGTCAGAACCAGATGAAGTTCAGCACTGAGAAATGTAAAGTGCTCTACCTCAGGACGAACAACCCCCTACACACCTACAGGCTTGGTGGTGCCAAACTGACTAGCACCATGAATGAAAGGGACCTCTGGGTAATAATAGACCACAGTATGAATATGAGCCAGCAGTGCAACACTGTAGGCAGCAGGGCAAATAATACTCTGGAAGGCATCAAGCAATGCATCTGCAGCAAAACCAAGGAAGTGATTCTTCTGCTCTACTCGGCATTGGTGAGATCACAGCTGGAGTACTGCATCTAGTTCTGGGGGCCACACCTTAACAAGGATGTAGTAAAGCTTGAGAGAGTCCAGAGAAGAGCTTCCCATATGATCAAAGGCCTGCACAGCAAGTCATATGAGGAAAGGCTGAGGGACCTAGGACTCTTCAGCCTGGAAAAGAGAAGGCTGGGGGGGAGGGTCTTGGTAGCAGCTTACTGCTACATTGGGGAGGGGGGTAACATCAAGGGCTTGGTGAACAACTGTTTACCAGGGCACCCTTGGGGAAAACCTGGGGTAATGGCCACAAACTCCTGATAGACCATTTCAGGCTCAACATTAAGAAAAACTTTTTCACAGTTAGTGTCCAGACTGTGGAATAAGCTCCCTCCAGAGGTGATGCAATCACCTACCCCGGAAATCTTCAAGACTGGACAGTCACCTTGCTGGGGTCACCTGACCCTAGTTGCCTTTCCTACCTGGTGCAGGGGGCTGGACCTAATGATTGTCTGAGGTTCCTTCCAGCCTTACAGTCTATGAATCCCAACCATGCAGTTTGTCCAATAAAATATATCACCTACAAAATACCTTGCCTATACTATGATGTTCTCAATAAAATAATACAAATTTCTTCCCACAAGGCCATATTAGCAGTCCACAGGCATATACTAGTATTCTCTATAATAGGGAAGACAGACAATCAATGAGCTAGGTTCCTAAATCCTGGACAAAGCTTTTTCTAGCTAATTGGGGATCAAGTCCTCACTCCCACTGGGCTGGGTTGCTCTGTCAGAGGGAATAAAGGAGGACTAAAACTCCATAGGCACTTCTTTGTGAATTGTCCACACCTAGTTATCTCAGAGGGGTAGTTCCTGTCCCCATGCACATCCATGCTGTGTATGCCCTGTTGCCTACTCCAGGAGGTCAAGGCCACCTGCTCCCTATTGCCTTCACCTACATCAACCAGTGCTCCACAAGGGCAGTCTCTGCTCCCCAATGTGCCTCAGCCCTCTGGAGATCATTATGGGGCCTCTGCCTCGGCAGGTCCCACAGCACTTTTTCCCTTACCACCTTAACAGGACACCAAGCTGGTCTACTTTCATACCGCCACCACTGCCAGCTCTACACATTCATGCTCTGTACTCTCCACCATTCTGTCTTCATGTCCTGCCCCACAACAAGTGGTGGCACCACCCTAGGTATTCCACACTGATCTCATGAGCCACAAGGGACCTCAGCTGGCAGCTCCTCCATGAAGCTGTCACCACAGGTGTGCATCTGATATGGTTCAAGGGTATCTCTGACACCTGCCCCTTTTGTGAGTAGAGGAAGACCCTGGTGCATGCCTACCTGAAGTGCATCAGGCTGAAGCCCCTGCACTGTCTCATCTGGAACCTCCTGCTGAGGATCCTCAGGGACTGTGAGGCCACTTTCCTCAGCCTACTTCATTCCTGTCTCTAGGCATTCATCCCTATCCACATGCATATAATGAGTTGTAGAGGTGGTCTCACCCCATGAGATCTCTAGTGCTGTATGGGCTCTAAAAACTTAGCTTATTAAGTCTAATTACAGACAATTAGGAAGCACTCATGACTCAAAGTTTCTAACAGGACATCTTCTTCCCTCACCCCATAATTCTGAATGAAGGGAAGGGACCAACTCTAACTCTAGATGCACTGGCATGTGTGCAGTAGCAGCAGACTCCGTTTCCTTTTGTGAAACTGTCTAACAGTTGAAACAAGAAAAGATTTCTACTCACCTGGTACAAGGAAAAATACAGTGCTATGCTATCAAAACAAGGAGAGCCAGAAAGAAGAGCCCAGTTTCCCTGCACTCACAGGGAAGGGAGTGGTGAATCTCCTTTTGCCACAGATGGGGAAAACCTGGAGGTGGAGGATAGGATACCTATCACATTCCCTCCCAATAATGGAGGGAGGCAAGACAAAATGTAGGTAGGACAGTGTAGGGCAGAGAGCATTCTTTGTTACACACAGAGGTACGCATGCAAGAAGCAAAATTTTAAAAATACTTGTTACTGAAAACCCCATGCCCCATTTTCAAAAGTCATTTTGAATCCTAGATGGCTTTTGAAAGCTGGACCTGAATCCAAAGCCAAGGAAAATGCATGCACCTAAAGCAGGGCTTAGATGGACTTTAGTTCCCTAAGTATCCAAAAATATTGTGCCTCAGTGCCACCTAACTGGGCACATCTTTTTTAACCTGAAAGCTCCCTGTAGTTCTGCCTTTTGCCTAGAACTGCTCCAGTATGAGCAAGCAAATGCCCAGTTTCCACCTACACCAGGATCTATATTCAGTTTGGTGCCTAAGTGTCCTTAGGGGCAAAATGCTAAAGACATACCCAAAGCATGTTCTATGCACATCAACAGCATTACATTCAGCACAAAGCATAGCTCTCACTCAATCATTTTCATTGAAGAATATAGCCCAGGAAGGACATGGACCCTTCATTGAGAAAGAGAGAAACCTGGGCTCTTGGCCTTTCCCAGTCTCAGGGATCATCTCTCACATTCTCTGTAGCAGTTCCCTAACCATCAGACAAAATGCTAGGCAAATGGGGGAGAATGGGTATCTTTTATGCAAATTAAGTTTCAAATAAAAAAGTCTTAAGCCAGTTAAAGACTGTGGAAGAAGACAAAGTGAATGTACTTTCATGATACATGCAGAAAAAGGATTTTGTTATATCAGCATTCCCTAACCATTTGTAGTTTGGTAATATCATTATGGTTATCTGTGGGAAATAAGTTATGATTTAAATTATAGTGCATCTCACCAGCACTGTTTTAGTTAAAGTTGTATCAGTATTTCCATGAAAAAACAGCATTTCCATTTAAAAATTACCCCTGTGCTAAAACTTAGGATATGACATCTCATTTCTGGAACATATTTGTTTCTTCTCCTGCAGATTAAAAAAGAAAGAAAGCCTGGTCATTTATCCCCTGGAAGTACAGACAGGGGGACATCTAGCATATACTGTACTGAAAGAATTATTAATCCCCTGTCAAATTAGAAATTGGGTACTGGTTCAACAAATATTCAGAGTTATAGATCTAGTTCCTCATTCACCACTCTCATTGTCTCACTCAGGTTCCCCAGAGTTTCAGGGGAATTTTTTTTTTCATTTGTTCATCTGTGTGTAATTATTTTTTAAAAATTTCTATTTGACAAGTTTTTCATAAAACTAGTGTACATTACCAGGTGTTATTAAGACAGATATGTTCTTCCACCTTCTCATCCTTTTTTTGTTTTTTTTTAATATTTAGCTGTAATACTTTAATTTAAATTGAAGGCCTTTGTGAAAGGGAAAGTGATTTGTAACATCATTAACGTCATATGGCACAATTTCCTGATTAAAATTTTTGGAGTTCAACAAAAATTCTAAAAAAAACCACACATTGTTCCACTTTCCATCCATAGACCTCAAAGCATCTTAAAAGGGAGATAAATATCATTCCCCATTTTACAGATGGGAAAAACTGAGGTACAGACAAGGTGAAGTGACTTGCCCAAGTTCCAACACAGCATTGGCATAGCTATATGTAGCAACCAGATCCTCCGAGTGTAGTACAGCATTATCACTTCTGGACAAATACTAATCTATAGCAGTAGTTTTGGTTGTAGCCATGTTGGTCTAAGGACATAAGTAGATGTTTGGGTAGATGTGATATATTTTGTTAGACTAACTAAGTAGTTGCAACAAAGTTCTTTGCAAGCTTTTGGGCACAAGATCTCCAAGGAATGAAAGAAGCTAAAAGTGTGACATGAAGAGAGAGAGACAGTGAGCATGCAAATAGGTGGAAATTAGGAAAACAATGGGAAAAGGAGGGAAGGTTGAGGGGACTGAGGCAGGAAAGGGATCAAGCAGTACTACAGGTAAGCAAGAGAAACTCAAAGTTTACTTTTAGCAACTTTCATTCCTTAGAGGTCTCAGAACAACTATGTAAGTCTCCTTATGCCTAAAGAAGGGTGCTTGACCCCAAAAGCTTGCAAAGAACTTCATTGCAACTACTCAGTTAGTCTAATAAACTATATCACACCTACCCAAACAGTCCATAGCAGTGGTTTTCAACCTTTTTTTTTATTTGCAGACCCCTAAAAAAATGTGAATGGAGGTATGGACCACTTTCAAAATTTTGAATGCAGGTACGGACTCCTTTGAATTGTAAGTGTGGATATCCACATACTTCTAATTGATCACAGTCATCATTTCCGGACTACTTAGACATAATCTATAGGCTCGCAGGAGTCCATGGACCACAGATTGAAAATCACTAGTATATAGCAATGTTTATACTAATAACTACTTCAAACAACTCAGAATAATACCACTGCTCTACTGTTCATTATTTTATTACATATTTGAAGAAAATTCTGTGTTTCCTTTTCAGAAACAAATTAATAAATTAAACACTGTGGAACAGAGAATATAGAACAAGTAAATAAATATACCTATACAAAAATAGGTATAGGCACACAAAAATCAGGGACAAATGAAAAATGAATCAACAGTACTGTTGTGCTACAAATGTTCTGTGGCGAACAGTACATTATTGGTCAATTCACTGTGCAGAGTAAGAATAAAGACAATACAGAATATATATTTCTTACACATATTTTAAGGGAAAAGAGATGGATAGTTGTGTTAGTCTGAAATCAGAAAGAAAGTAAGGCAAGGTGGCACCTTAGTAATATTTTTAAATGCAAAATTGTAATCAATAAGATAAAGCACCACACAATCTCATGCATCATAATAACAGCCCCTGACATTCACAAAAAAGCCTCGCCTTAGTTAGGAGATCTGAGCTAATTTTGCTGCCTACACTTGAGAACAATTATAGGGTTTCCTGATTTTACATTTCTTAGGCTCAACTGCACAAGAAGTGCATAAGCAGGGAGCATGGCCTGTCAGGGGGTGCACTGGTGTTCTCAGGGGGTACACGTGCACTCCCATTTATCACCTATGCATAGCCACTGAGAGGAAGAATCGAAATATTTTCTTGAAGGTTGAACTGGAGGGGCTGGATGTGTTTAAATCAACAGGTCCAGATGCTCTTCATCCGAGGGTACGGAGGGAATTGGCAGAGGACATAGCAGGGCCCCTGGCACGGCTGTATGAGCACTCATGGTGCTCGGGCTAGGTCCCAGAGGACTGGAAAAGGGCCAACGTGGTCCCCCTTTATAAGAAAGGGAAAAAGGAGGACCCGGATAGCTATAGGCCAGTTAGTCTCACCTCAGTCCTTGAGAAGACCTTTGAGAAAATCATCAAGGAGCACATCTGCGGGGGCCCAGCATGGGAGGTAATGCTCAGGGGCAACCAACACAGGTTCATTGAGGGCAGATCCTTCCTGACTAACCTGGTTTCCTTTTACAACCAGGTCACCAAGTCCTTGGATGCGGGCATTGAGGTGGATGTTGTCTACCTGGACTTCAGGAAGGCCTTTGACACTGTTTCTCACCCCATTCTCACAAAAAAAACCTAGGTGACTGTGGCATTGATGCCTACACAGTGAGATGGGTGGCAAATTGGCTCGATGGTTGCACCCAGAGAGTGGTGATGGACAGGTCATTTTCGACATGGAGGGATATGAGCAGTGGAGTTTCCCCAGGCCTTGGTCCTCAGGCCTACGCTATTCAACATCTTTATCAGTGACTTGGAGGTGGGTGTGGAAAGCACGCTATCCAAATTCACTGATGACACAAAGAAGTGGGGACAAGTGCACACACTGGAGCAGAGGGACAGAATCCAGCTAGATCTAGACAGGTCACAGAGGTGGGTGAATGAGAATAGAATGGAATTCAATGCAGACAAGTGCAAGATGCTGCATCTAGGGAGAAGGAACCTGCAACATACCTATAGGCTGGGGAACACCCTTCTCAACAACACAGTGGCTGAAAGGGATCTTGGAGTCATTGTTAACTCCAGAATGGACATGAGCCGTCAACACGAGGACACCATCAGTAAGGCTAGCTGCACCTTGTCGTGTATCTACAGATGCTTCACAAGCATGTCCAGGGAGGTGATCCTTCCCCTCTATGCGGCACTAGTCAGGCCACAGCTGGAGTATTGCGTCCAGTTCTGGGTACCACACTTCAAGAGGGATGTGGCTAGCATTGTGAGGGTCCAGAGGAGGGCCACTCGTATGGTCAACGGGTGGCAGGGCAGGCCCTACGAGGAGAGGCTAAAGGGCCTGAACCTATTCAGCATCCACAAGAGAAGACTGAGAGGAGATCCAGTGGCCACCTATAAACTCACCGGGGGGACCAATGGAAAATAGGTGAGGCTCTGTTGCCCAGGCACCACCTGGGATAACAAGGAATAACGGCTACAAATTGATTGAGAGTAGGTTCAGGCTTGATATCAAGAGGCATTACTTTACAGGTAGGGCTGCCAGGTTCTGGAATGGACTCCCAAGGGAGGTGGTGCTCTCTCTTACCTTAGGGGTCTTCAAGAGGAGGCTGGATAGATATCTGGCTGGGGTATTATGATATCAGCACTCATCCCTGCCTAAGGCAGGGGGTTGGACTTGATGATCTGTTCAGGTCCCTTTCAACCCTAGAAACTATGAAACTCATCAGTAGCTGCCTAAGTTTAAGATCATCACAGGCAAGTGCATACTGCTGTTATACTCTGAAACAGTCAAGTACTTCTGAAAACATGCTCTCTACTGTGGCTGTTTGTATATTCTACAACTATACAAATGTGACTTGAGAATGACCAAGAATTATATCCTAAACTATGCCTTAAATATTGAGGAATCATAAAAAAGAACACTGGGTGACCAAGATGATTTCCATTAACTTTGATGTGCTTTAGATCAGGCCCTCAGATGTTGAGAATTAACATGTCAATGTCATTATTTTTGGTAAAGAATTTGATATTGTAATGGTAGGAGAAGGTAGTGTGACAGATAGTCTTACAAGTTTTTTTTTTCTTACCAGGAAACCAAAGTACAGCATTGGAGGAAATTATGCATTTCTGTTGGATTTGTGGTGTAATTTTGTTCAAGGGAGTTTTTGTAACTTGAAAAGAGAGTTCACTCTCTGCTTACAACCTTTAATTAGATTAATTTATTGAAACAGAATGAATTCCTGGGAACTAGGTATTGGTGTTCTGATTGTAAGCCTAATCGAAGGGTTAACACGTATGATGTCTGACCATCTGTCCTTAGGATCTGCCATTTAAATTGAGAAAAAAAATAAGTTACACAAAGAAAATACCCAAATATAGTGACATTACTTTATCCTCTATTGGGATACCAGACTCCAAATTGCTCTTACATGGGAGAAAGATAAAATAGTATTACAGTAAGATCACAATGTTTTATGTTGTGGAATTTAATCACAGAATCACAGGAATTTAATCACAGAATTTCCTGAACTTGCAACAATGTTTATTTATCACAACATATATATTATTTTAGGACTTCTTGTACCTTTCACAGTAGTACATAAGCAAATTACAGGTAAAGCAGATCTGCTGATGACATTAGTTATGGCCTTTTTCATTAGCTTTTTTTTTTTCCTTGAAGCCCTGCCTAAAAGTGTATGTGTGGGTTAAATAATATACCAGGTTTGGCCTGATCTAATGTACACTGAACTCAGTGAATATGTTCTCATAAGTTAAATGCAATTTGAATGAAGCTTCTAGTGGAGAGCTCTAGGTTGTATTACCTTTTCAGAGTAATCTACATGATTAAGAGAAAAACAATTTATAGATTAGGCATTGGGGCAAAAGGATGGATGAGCTGGCCTCTTGAGGTGCCTTCCAGCTCAGAAGAGAATTCTTTGGGAAATTTATGGAAGATGAGGGGACAATCCTGCAGGCATGAAAGAAGTCAGGTAGGTGTGTAGTTTTCTATTGTGTTTGGAGAAAAGAGAATGATCAGGGCCAAGGTTTCAGGTACATCTGTATAAGTTTAGAGTGATTCCATTATAACTGGTGACACAAATCTTGAAATCCCTACTCAAATTCTACTCTATTTACACTCTAGTATAACTTCTAATAAAATCTGTGGAAGTTTTTCTTGAATAAGAACAAGAGTGAAAATTGATTTGATCCAAGGAAAGCAGAACACTTGCCTGAGCATTTTAATTTGACCTTTAAAAATATCTACATATAGGATTTTTTTTTTAAAAAAAGGAGAGTGAATGAGAAATATTCCTTCTGAACAATAATTCTACCTATGTTTGTCTCCAGGTTTGTCTTTCATATTTTGTCTGATGCTATTTCTCTGATATTCCCTTTTCGACATTGGGCCAGTTACTCAGTTGACATAAGTCACCAGAAATCTCTTGAACTAAAAGGAGCTAAAACAAGTTACACAAAAAAGGATGTGATCCAACACATTGTATTTGCTCACAAAGCTCACATACCTTTTCCCCTAAAATGACCTCTAGAGGTCCTTTCTAGTCAAATCCTTCTAGCCTACTCTATGTTTCTGTATCTATGCAGTAAACTTATTCTACCAGGCAAGAGCAACCCCAGGCATGAAGTTCTGTTCCCCTTTAATCAAAAGCTGTGCACCTGCACAGAAGCAGGTCTAGAGTGGATGCAAAAGCATTGCTGCACCCAGCTTTTGGATCTGAGCATACCAAGGGAGCCTCTGGAAATTTTTGAAGTCCTTAAAGAAACTGAAAAATCCTGCTCTCCTCTTCTTCCCTCCCCCACCTGCCACTGATGCTTTCCCCATTTTGCTAGGGGTGAAGGAAGCACCAGAGCACTTTCTCTCAACCCCAGCCATGTTATAGTGACCATCTTAAAGAAAGAGGAGGAGGAGGAGCTGGGGAATAACAGACTAATCAACATGACCTCAATACATGGAAAAATCACTGAGCAGGTCATTAAATATTTTATTTCTAAGCACCTGGAGGACAGAAAGATAGTCAGAAAAGCCAGCATGGATTCATTAAGAAGAAGTCATTTTTTAACAACCTGATTTCTTTTTATGAAAAGGTGACAGGTTCTATGGATGGGGTGAGAGCAGGAGATGCGATTTTATCTTGATTTTAGCAAGACTTTTAATATTGTCTCCTATTACATTTTTATTGATAAGCTAAGTAAATACAGTTTAGATGAAAGTAATGTAAGGTAGATACTAACTGGTTGAAACTTCATACTCCCTTGAAGTAGTCATCAGTGGGCACATCCACAGGTGCCCCTGACTGTGCATTGGTTATTGCACAGTCATATAGTCATTTAGCAAATACTAAATGACTACAGAGTACCTAGAGGCGCAGAGTTATTTTTAGATGTTACAGCAACATAGCTCGTTGCTACAATGACATAGGATCGGCAGCACAGTTTGCGTCCGCCAACGCTATGTCACTGTAGTGACGAGCTATGTAGCATTTTGTGTAGACATGCCAAATGACTCAGTGCCTAACTAGGAGGACGTATCAAGTGGGATTCCCTAAGAGTCCGTCCTGGGCCTGGTTTCATAGTTTCACAGTTGCTAGGGTTGGAAGGGACCTAAGTAGCTCATCAAGTCTGACCCCTTGCTATGCTCAGGAAAGAATGCTGGGGTCAAATGATTATCCAGCCTCCTTTTGAAGACCCCCAGCATAGGAGTGAGCACCACTTCCCTTGGAAGTTGGTTCCAGATCCTATCCTCCCTGACTGTGAAGTAGTGCATCCTAGTATCTACCTGAATCTACTCTCAGCCAACTTATGGCCGTTATTCCTTGTTACTCCCAGTAGGACTCAGGGGAACAGGAACTCTCCCATAGCCTGCTGGTCCCCTTTGGCCAGTTTGTAGATGGCCACCAGATTCCCCCCTCAGCCTTCTCTTGTGGAGGCTGAACAGGTTCAGGTCCCATAACCTCTGCTCGCACAGCCTGCCTTGCTGCCTCCGATCATGCAAGTCGCCCTCTGCTAGACCCTCTTGATACTGTCCACATCCCTCCTGAAGTGCGGTGTCCAGAACTGACTGCAGTATTCCAACTGCAGCCTGACCAGTGTAACATAGAGAGGGAGGATCACTTCCTTGGACCTGCTCATGATGTGGATGCATGACAAGGTACAGTTAGCCTTCCTGATTGCATCCCTGCATTGGTGGCCCATGTTCATCTTGGAATCAATAATGACTCTAAGATCCTTTTCTGCCTCTGTGCTGATGAGAAGAGAGTTCCCCAGCCTGTGTGTATGCTTCTGGTTCTTCCACCCCAGGTGCAATACCTTTCACTTGTCCGTATTGAAACCCATGCTGTTTTCATCCGCCCACCCCTGTAACCTGTCTAGATCCAGTTGTAGCCTGTCCCTCTCCTCCAGCGTGCTCACTTCTACCCACATCTTAGTGTCATCTGTAAATTTGAACAAGTGCTTTTCATCGCCTTGTTCAAGTCATTGATGAAGACATTGAACAGTGCAGGCCCGAGGACTGAGCCCTGCGGAACCCCACTGCCCACATCCCTCCAGGCTGAAAAAGACCTGTCCACCACCACTTTCTGGCTGCAGCCCTCCAGCAAATTTGCAACCCATCTGACTGTGTAGGCATCAATGCCACAGTGGCCTAATTTCTTAATGAGAATGGGGTAAGAGACAGTGTTGAAGGCCTTCCTAAAGTCCAGAAAGACTACATCCACTGCAACACCTGCATCCAAGGATTTTGTGTCCTGGTCCTAGAAGGCCATCATGTTGGTCTGACAGGACCTGCCTTGAATGAACCCATGTTGGTTGCCCCTAAGCATGATCCCCCCTGCTGGTCCCTCGCAGGTATGCTCCTGGATAATTTTATCAAAGAGCTTCCATAGGACTAAGGTAAAACTAACAGGCCTGTAATTTCCTCCTTCCTCCCTTTTTTGAAAATGGGGACCACATTGGCCCTTTTCCAGTCCTCTGGCACCTCGCCAGAGCACCATGAGTACTCGTAAAGCTTTGCCAGGGCCCTGCAATGACCTCTGCTAATTTCCTCAGCACTTTGGGGTGGAGATCATCAGAACTTGCTGATTTGAACACATCTAGTCCCACCAGAAGTTCCTTGACTAGGTCCTCACTGACCTGGGGCCTGGCAGCACCTCCCCCGGGTCTGTCAGGGATCCCAGTGGGGGGGGGGGTGGGGGGATGCCCCGGTCCCCGCTTAAAAAAATGGAGGCAAAGAAATTGTGAAACACCTTCATTAATGATTTGGTGGGTGGGGTCAGGTGCACACTTAACAAATTTGAGGATGATATCACATTTGTTGAAGTTGCAGGCAATCTGGAGGGTAAGTTTAGCATATAGAATGACCTTGATAAATTATAGAAATTGTTCAAAATTAATTGAATAAAATTCAATAAGGATAATTGCAAAACCATGCACTTGGAATGAAACATTTACATGTACAAATACAGCCTCAGGCATGGCTAATTAGGTTGCAGAAAAGGACCTAGGGGTTATAGTGGATCACAAGATGAATATGAGCAAACAGTGTGCTCTTGCTACAGAAAAAAAGGTAATAGCATACTTAGCTATATTAATAGGCATCAAGAGAGTGAGCCCTCTGTTCTACTGAGCACTGGTGAGACCTTAACTGGAATGCCTTCACAGGGGTCAGGAGAAGCAATGATCTTAAATTGCAGCAAGGGAAATTTAGGTTGGATTTAATAAGAACTTCCAAACTTCCTCACTATGAACTTTCTTACTTAGCACTGGAACAGACTAAGCAGAAAGACAGTAGAATCTCTACCCTTGAAAGGTTTAGATAGACATTATCCTGCCTTAAGCAGGAGGTTGGACCCCCTGAGATTCTTCCACCACTACTTTTCTGTGATTGTATGACCTGATAATTTGGAGTTCAAAGAAATGGGTTAGGAGCATCCAGGTGCAAAAGAAAGTGACAATTTCCTATTCACCACAGAGAAGGAGCTTCTGAATGTCTTCCCTACCATGTTGCCACTGACGAATCTCCTTGGAAAGAAAATAAGTTCCTGTGTATTCCTTTGCCTATTTCAGACATCAAGACTGAATGAATCCTTAATGAAAGGATATTTCAGAGTACATTGGATATTCTCTGAATTACAACTGTGCTGGAAAAAAAAGGCTGCCCTGAGCATGTTGCTGGAGAGGTGGGTTTCCCTTGGGTGCAGATATTTGGCAGAGGGGTAAGGGGAAAGGAAAAGGATTACTGACAATATTAATTGCCATGGCTTCTAGCCACACCAATTAGTGACACCAGTGCTCCACCCCACTTCCCTAACTCCAAATGTCTGGACCTATGTGAAGCCCATTTCCTTGTGTATAATGCGCATGCCACTTTTTCCCAACTGGTTTGGGGAAAATGTGAGAAAATACAGCATTTGCTCTTTTCCAGGTATCCAGAACCTCACTTGAGCTCCATGAGTTATCAAAAATGGAAACCAATGGCTCTGAAACTACCGGAACCAATTCATTCAGTAATATAGGGTGCATCCCATCTTGTCCTGACAAGAGGAAAATGTCCAGTATCTTTAAGTTATCCCTAATCTGTTCTTTTACTACTCTATGCTGACTATCTTCCTCATTATGTTTCCTGCCATCTGCACCTCTACCCTGATAGCTGAATTCATTCATGAAAACTGAAGTGAAAAAGGTATTAAATAGTTCAGTTTGCTGCATATCATGTGTTAGTAAATTGCCATCTCTGTTCAGTAAAGGACTTGCACTTCCCTACTTACTTCTGTTGTACTTGTAAAATGTGTTTTGCTGCCTCTTTTTTCCCTAGATAGTTGCATCTCAATTTGTGCCTTCTACTTTCTGATTTTCTCCCTGTATGTTGGTGCAATACCTAGTATTATAGCCAAAGTTCCACATTTTGTAGAATTCCTTTTTGAGTCTCAACTCATTGAAGAGTTCACTTCAAAGCAAAACTCCTGACACTTGCCGGCAGCGGCAGCCTCCTCTCATCCAGCACACAGATCCGGGGGCTCACACCCCCAAAAGGGTGTGGGGCTGTACTGGACTCCTCCCAGGGGTATGGGCCCCAAGATCTGCGCACCAGATGAGAGGAGGCTGCCACTGCCACCTGGGTTTGTTAAAGTCTTTTTTGCTGAAGTCTAATGTTTTTATTCTGCTGTTCTCCTTCCTCCTTCCCCTTAGGATCTTGGCCTCTATCATTCCAAGGTCACTGTCACCCTAGGTGCCTTCTACTTTCTCATCCTCAGCCAATTCCTCCCTTTATGAGAGCAGCAAATCAAAATGAGCCTCCCCTTAATTGGTCTCTCCCCCACCTGCACCAATAGGTATCTTTGACAAGTTCCAAAAATTGATGGACAGTTTCTACACTTCTGTATTATTCTCCTAGCAGATGTCGTCGTAATTAAAGTATCCCCCATGAGAATCAGGTCCTGTGATTTGGAAACTTCAGCTAATTCCTCCAGATTAGGTAGTCTAGGTGACACATGAAATCACTCTTTCTGTTCTCCCTCTTGATCTTAATCCTGAGGTTTTCAACAGGCTTACCTGCTGCTTTGTGCCACACCTTAGAAGCACCCTGTTTCTTTTATAGAGAGAACAACAGCACCTCCTTTTCCCCCATCTGTCCTTCCTTTACAAGTTATACCCAACCATGTATAGGATCTTTCCTCTAAGGTCCATACCTTCCTTTTCTACACACCTGATATTTGACCCTGAAAGTTCATCTCTACGCCTGTTTGTCAACCCTCTCTTTGATACTTTACAAGACGATCACAGCAAAAACAACCTCCTACTGCCAAGTTATTACTCACTTAGCACAACATAAACTGATCTGAAATAAGTATTTTAGGTGGAAGAAAGGAGGAGAAGGAGAAGAAGAAAGTTGCCAATGGACAAAATGGATAATAAGCATCCTGGCCCTTCTTAAAACGTCAACATGAGGTCATGAAAACTATCACAGGAGGAACTAGACTATCTAAAATGGATTGTGCCTGTAGAAAAGATTCTGCTACAAACCCTCACCTCTTCCCAAAAAAGGTCTCTCTCAATTTGCCCTTCAGTTGTTTACATACATCATTGTTATCTTTACTTCTTAACCCCATGACATTTCTATTTAATTCATCATTTTAGGGTTCTATTTTGTATTTTAGCACATGGAAACGTCCATATCCTAGCATGTCTTTAAAACCTTCTACAGCAATAGCACAGTGTTAAAGAAATAAATCTTTGTTTTGGTATCATTTTTTTAGATTATACTTCAGAGGATCACCTTAACCTAACCCATAGTTTGAAGGTTGAGTTTAAATACTCCTCTGTGGTGTATCATAAAAAATCTGCAACAAATCATTTATACTAGTTAAATGAAAGAAATCAGAACAATAAATAGTTCTATAAATGTCCACTGTATCTTTGAAAAAGCCACCCAAATGCTCAACAGCCACCCTCTACCATGCACGAAGAAAAGCTACATTGACTTCAAACCCTTAAGGTTGCCTATAGCAGTTTGAACAGATAAGAAGGTTCATTAAACAATTACAGCCTATAATTCAAAAGGAGCAGACATTGAGAGAAATATTCCCAGTCCCCTGGCTCCTGTTTTACAGACATCTCGCTAACTTTGTCTATCTCATCATCAGAAGCAAACTCCCTGCTGATAAACAGACACTTATAATGGGACACAAATCTGGCTTAACAATAAATGTCATACCCCACACAATGAAACCACCATAATCCACAGATCCTACACATGCCTATGCTTGAATATGACTACCAGGACTCCTGGGGCTTGAACCCAGGTTTTCTGGGCTGAATCATGGGCTGTTACACCACTGAGCAACTGGCATGATGCAAAACCCAGCCCTGCCTGGGCCTTCCTGTGAAGTTCCCAGTGAGGTCCCGCATAATGCAGGGGAACCGCTGGTAGCCACAAGGCTCTGATGGGAGTGCTATTAAACCCTCCCACTTACTGCAGGGACTTGCCCTTGCAACAGCACTTCCAGTGTCTCTTTTGTAGACCTCCGTGCCTACCTCTAGTACTCCTGCTCCTGCCTTGTCTGTGTCTTGCTTCTGTCCTGCCTGTGTCCTGGTCCCCACTTGACCTACCTCCAGTCATACTCCAGCCCTACTTTCAGCCTAAGGCCCCTGCACCTCACTCCCGCCTTGCTCATCCTGCATGTCAGATTTCCAAGCTTCTGACTTCTGGCCTGCCCTGGAACGAGGTTGCTCCCATGCCATAATTTGGCTTCTGGACCTGTGGTTCTGTAGGCCCTTGGTTTCTGAGCCCTGACCCTTCCAGATCCAGATCATACCGATGATAACGATGTATCTTATCTAGTCAACAAAATGCTCTGTTGGAAAATACGTTGGTGAAATTAGACAGAAACTGTGCACCAGAAAAACTGAACAGAGAAAAAAGATAAAGGACAGAGACTCTAAAAACACAGGTAGGACACTTTCCACAGAAAAAATACTCCTTTTCTGACCTCACAATCCCTGTGATCAAGGGAAATTTATAGAATACCTTCGAAAGGTGGGAGTACGAGCAAAAATTAATTCGTTTACTGAACACTAAGAACCAGGGACTAGCACAAATATTGATTTCATGGCCATTGTTATCTATCTGATCCTGCTAATCTCTCTGCACTCCACAGGTAATAACCACTCTCTTGAATAGTCTTCCTCTTCAATTTATCAGTTATTCTCAGGTTACTGCATTTTTCTTATCTGAGAGTGACCTGATACTATCTCTTGTATCTTGTTTTTATTTACATTTGAAATTGTGTGCAAGCATTTTTCTAGCTGTTATTTGGCTCTGCTGTGTCTTTTTTTCCTCAGAGGTTGTGGTGGTACATGAAAGCTCATCTATATTTCTCTCTTGTACATTACATGAAATTCCAGTGGCATATCCTATCTGTTGTATATTTAGAATAGTAACAATGGTTGATTCAGTATTGGCATTAGCTTTGTTCAATGGCAACCTAATAATAATACATTCCCATATTAAGTGTCTATGCCCTCAGAACTCAGATTCAGTCTAAAAGTAACTATAAGTAGCTAAGAAGATAACTTATTGCAACTACAGAGAGATACACAAATAAAACAGACACAGGTAACACCTATTATCACACACCAGTATAACAGACATAATTTTAGCCATACGGACTAAGAAAAAAATGTTTTTTGACTGTCAAATTGCCTCCCTAATATGAAGACCGTTGACTATCTTCTTCCAGAAATTGTACAAAGAGATGATCAGAAATTTTAACCCTCCTAGTATGGACTACAAACACTCAGAAGTCCTTCATGTAATTAGTTTTCTATATTATCTAATGTTTTCAGTACTAATGATAACGACCTTAAAGACAATTTCTTTTACTTGATAGGCAAACGGGTCTAACATGTGGTTTCAGGTTTACAGCTCTAGATCTTCTGTTTGGAGGAAAAGGGACTTCCTGGGCTTTTTGTTTGCTCTGTCTGTTATTGATTGGTTGTCTTTATGTGGCTGGAGTTTCAGACACTGGAACAGGCCAGATCAGGTCTCTTTATAAGGGCTTGTTTATACTGTATTGACTGTAAGCCCCATTACTGAGAGGCCTGAGCACACTCTCCTGCTTGGAGAAAAATGAGGATTAAACCCTGGACTCAGACCCAATATCTGAATTTTATGAATGATTAATCCCTTCCTGTCAGTTAGGTGAACTAAGATGCAAAATTTATACATTAGTTACCATGTGAACTCCTGGAGAGATTAACATAACAGAGGAGTTTGAAGGTGTTTGTAGATAGACAGAAGCTCCTTCTATTTGCAGCAGGTGGCATATATGGATGACAAGAAAACAACTGATGTGATCTGTCTTGCATAATTTACGTTTTCTTTTCTGACACAGCACCAAAGATATTTCTACTACATGAAGAGGAATCTGGGGAACACATGGAGGAAAAGATGTGGTCTGGAATGGTGACTAGGAAGAGGGAAGCGATTTACCTCTGCATGCAGCACTAGCGAGGCCAATACTGAAACATAATATAAAGTGCTAACTTCTGTGTTTAGAAAAGGGTATATAAAGGGTGTTGAAAAATTGTAAAGAGTGCAGAAAAGGTTTATAAAAATGATTTAGGGACTGGAGAACCTTACAGTGAGAGACCAAAGAGCTCAATCTGCTTGTCTTATCAAAAAGAAGAATATGAATAATTATTATAGGTACCTCCCTAGGGAAGGAATACTAACCACTAATGTCCTCTTTAATCTAAGAGAAAAAAGAACAGTCGTGAATGGCTGAAAACAGCATCTGAGATGAAGTGAACACAAAAGCATGTGGTTTTTACGTATCTTATTTAGTTAGTCTGCTCATCCGGCCTTCTGGGAACTGTAGTGAGATGCATGCAAACAGGAAATAAGACACACATTTGTAACAGGGAGGGTACCCAGTCTTCTGAATGAACTACCAAAGAATAATTATTGTGTCTCCATCTCCTGGTATCTTCAGATCAAAACACAGTATCTTTCTGGCATATACATTTAAGCCAAAAAACTAGCTATTTGGCTCATTATAGGGATAACCAGGTAAAATTTAAGAAGCTGTCATGTCTAAGTTATCTAATGTTACCTTTGTCTTCAACTCTGTGTGTCAAGGCATAGTGATAACAAGAAGGAAGGCACAGTATTCACATGTGAGAAGGACACTCTAATTTCATGTAAAGTTTGTTTATAGTATCAGACCATTCAGAGTTAGCCAATGGGCAAAGGCATTTTGTTTCTGACCTCATCTCTTTTTCTCCTCCATGCTTTGAACTGTGAAATACATGCTGAGTTGCCACTGTCATTTTTACTTCAGTGTTACCCTATCCATCCACACATTCCAAACAAAACCCCAAGGTCCTCTTAAATTCATTCTGAGTAACCTCAGCCTCCACACTCCCTTTTACAGAGATGCATATAATTTCTCTAGTAGAAATGTTATAAATGTTATAATATATGATAACATAAGGATGTATATGACTTTTAAAAAAAAAACAACTTACCTTCTTCTGTAAAACTCTCCTTTCCTGAACAATTTAAAATTAAAAAGGTCTCATCCACCTCCCAGGAAAATCAGTGGAAGTCACTGACTATAGTGCATGTTGGATTGGATGGCATACAACACAATACAAAAGCAATGCCAGTGGAACACATGGAAAGTCACCACTATTGAGTTTGCAGTGAGTAATTTTTCTAAACCTCAAAAACAAAGATCCAGACACACATAAAAAGTCTCGTGGTCTGTTAATAGGTTGAACCAGTACTACCATTTCGTAAATTTCCAAAGCCATTATTTCCTTTTTAGGAGTAAGGAAAAAAGATTTGGATCACCACAAACCCTGTAATACGCATACTATGTGCTCTAACAATTTCAGTTTGAAATGTAAGTGCAGTGCAGAGATTGGGCAAACAAAACTACAGGGTGAAAGCTTTTAGTTGAAAAATAATGAGTGCCTGCAACTCTTACAAGCCTGAACTGGGTTGTTTTTAGTGGAACTCTTTTGATATGAGTCAACATTAAGTAATATTTTTAAAACAATGCAAGATTTCAGAAAAATGCGAAGATAATTATTTTTGAAGGGTTGAGCCAATGTCATATTTTTCTCCATTCACCATACATAGATTGCTAGGAAAACATCATGAATTTGCAGTAACCTACAACATTCCTGAAAAAGGCCACTTTAATTTGCTTCCGGGTTTGTGCCTTGGCAGAGCCAGTGAATTTTAATGGAAATTATTCTATGATATGACAATTAAATGAAGGCAGCCTTAATGTATCCAGTTACCTTCAACCAGGAAGAAACAACTTGGAGGAAAGGAGCCTTTTAATGACTGTTCAAAATAAATTAAACATCACTAAAAGAAACATATACTATAATGTAAAAAGGTATTTTCTGGAAGAACAAGCAAACATTATTAGCAACATAGTTGCAACATAGGTGAAATATCTACTTTATAAACCACAACAGAAATAGTATTTTAGACTATTCTGATAGTCTCACAATACGACAATATCCACAACTGGCTTTTACTTTAAGGGTGGCACTGTTTTCAGGGTTGTTTTGTTTTTAAATGTATTAGCAGATTGTTACATTCATTTCTAGAAACTAAGATTCAGCATGCCTTTGTGCCCTTTTCTTATATTTAAGGGTTGTATGACAATGCACATAATAAAAGAGCAATTAAAAGATTATCTGGAGAAAATGGAATGTTGTGTGATATTTTACCCTCAAAAGTCACATAACATTTCCTGTTAACTGTGAAGTTTACATAGTTAGTTAAAATCAGGCAGCAAATTGGAAAGCTGTGCAAGAAAACAAGATGTCAGATGAACTTTGTAGGAGCTAGACTTGCAAAATGAGTTAACTGCAATATATCTGTAAATGTGTCTAATAGGACTGCTATAGTAGGCACAGATTATACAAATGTTTTGCATATCTACTGATGAGATAAGCCACACTTATTGGTCAATCTGATGTTACAGACAGATGGGGTATAAATATATGGATAATCAATAGTACATTGATCTTATTTCATCTTAATTGTTGCAACCATCACAACTTTCCTTTTCTAAAGAAATAAATACCTCAGTGTCTTGTAGATTGATTAAAATCATAACCCATAAACTAACTGATGTTCTTCATAGCTTTTATTAGAAATTAACAATAAGGAGATAAAATTAATGCATTTCTTTAGTCTTCAAAATTAAATGTTTCTTACTGTCATTGCATTGTTATCCAAACTTTAAATTTTTAAGCCATGAACTGATTTCTGCTTTGGCTTGATGACTCACTTCCCACATGTCTCTTATTTGATATTGTTCAGTTGTTTATTCGCAGAACATTAATATCTTTTGTCCCACTTACAGTGCTCATTTGATACCGCATCTCCCAATTAATTATGACTCCTGTCACTTATGAAGTATTGTTGGCAATTTTTATAAAAGAATCATGTTGTGCAATTCTGTTTTGTGAATAGTTTCACATGGTGTCTATCTGTCCATTTTTCCACTTCCAATTTGCATGAGAAAAGTTTCTACAAGCTCCCTGAGTTTGCCCACATTTTTTTAATGATAAAGCACTGGGGTAATGCTCTTGATCTGAATGAGGATGTTCATTTGAAATTAAAAGTAAGCACATATATGCTTTTAGGACTAAGACCTTTGATTGTAAGTCTTGTAGGTGGTTTTTGGCAAGCATGAAGACAGATTGCCTGGCTGCTTTTGCTAACACAAAAATAAAATAGGAGTAATATTAGTGAATTCAAAAATGGTGTAGAGCTGAAAGAAATTAGAACAAAAGTAGGAACATATTTCTTGTCTCAAAAAGAATACGATTGCGCGGGACACTTGGAAAAAAGCAAAACAGTACCAGACATATTGCTTACTATCTGAGTAGTCTCACATTCCTTTTTTTCAACACAGGACATTAAGAAACAAAAATTCTATATACTTAAAGTCTGACTGGCACAACAGATAGAAAAGATCATTAGGATGTCAGCTGTTATCTTCTATTTTTACTAATTGTGTCTACTAGTCCTAAGGCCAAATGAGAATGGGACCTTGTAAAAAGTGCTATAAAAAGTGCTATATAAACACAATCTCTGTTCCAAAGGGCTTATCATCAGATAATATGAATACAGGGTGAGGGAATTCTTGTAACACACAAGCAAGTTCAATGTAGTTGCAGGTTGTGAGGGCAGGGGAGGGAAAGTTTTGCAGCAAACAGACAATTAGCAGAGAACATCCTGTTAAAAATCTGTAGGAAGTTCCCTAGAACTTGGTCACTTCTGCAGTGGCTCTTACTTGACTGGCTGACTATACTATAGCCTTTTCTCAAATCCACCAGAGAGAGGCATCAATGGAGTCCTAGTGCCTTCATAAAGAAGGACAGCGTCTTTGGTAGAGCTCTGTAGAGTTCTTGGACTCTGGGCTGTTGAGGGAGCGTAAACCCTGCTCCCCACTCCTTGACTTCTCTTGCGGTTACTCTCTCTGGTGGCTCCTTTGTACAATTATGCCCCAAGGTGGTGGTGGGGAGGGACTAGAAAAGGTTACAGCAGGTACAACTGGAGTTAGTTTAATGGAGTCAGTTGATGTCTGTCATTCAAATAAAATTGCAGCTCTGATCCTGTTTCCAAATTTGCCACTTGTGATGGATGATTCCCTTCTAGATGTTCAGACATCATTGTGATGGGCATGGTGTAATACTACAATAGAATAAGACAGCACACTCCAAGTGATTGACACTGTGCAATCCAACCTGGGTGATGGGCAACACATAATGTGTCACTCCAGCAGCAGAGCAAGGCCTGAACTGTGGCTCAGATATTTCCCATCAGTCCTCACTTTCTTATCATTTTATGTAGGGAAGTAATCTGTACCTCTCCTTTTCCTGTCTCCGGTGACTTCCCTTAGCATGGAGGCTCAGTTGTTCAGGCTAGCATTATCAAGTGTAGCCAACTTGCAGTCTCCCTCCTATGGAGGAGGGGAGTAGTGGCTACAGGCCCTACGCATCTCCAGGCCTAACCCCACCCTGTAGCACATGACCTTTCCTGCAGGCCAAGTCAGGACTGAACATTAGGCTTGACACATGAATGGGAGATGGAAGTTCTGAAAAAAAGTACTAATAAATAAAACCAAACAAAACTTGTCATCTTACCTGGGTTAAAATTCAAGTGTATGTACTGCTTCATCCCAGACACCATGCAGCCTGCAGTTACAGATATTCTCAAAGTACCTTGTATATGCTTTCTCTTTTGTATCTCAGTGTGTGTGTCTACACATGCAATTAATGTACATGAATAAACTCCAGAGCTTACTGCTTATTGCTCCGGAGTTCATTGCTCCTGGGTACTGTGCCTGCATGCACACCTGGGACGGCGGCACGTCGAGCCAGGTTGAAGCAGCCCCGGCTGCCAAAAGTCCTGGGGAGGTCAGCCTGCCAGCCTGAAGTTGCTCCCCCTGGCTCAGCATACTGCAGAGGTGCTGGCTGGGGCAAGAGAGTGCTTCCGTGTGGTGCTAGCCAGCAGGTAGCCCTTCACAATGAAGTACCTTCATGCCCCAGCTGGCCAGGGCAGCAGCGATGTGTGCTGCTTCAGAGTAAAAGACTCTGCAGCATGATAATATTTGTATATAAGAAGTACTACCCTGCTGCAGAGTAAATTAGTTTACTCCAGCCTCATAGGGGTGCATGTGTAGACGTGCAATATCTACTATGCATTAAATAGTTCAAGTAGACACACCCTGTCTGAGAGAGAGTTTTCATTTCATAAGGCAATAGAGACACAATTTATGAGTATGGATGAATCTTAGGGAAACAAACAATTATGATTCTGCTAATAATTTTATGTTTTTATTGCATTTTTTTGGCATTGTCCAGATAAAACAATGTTTCCATCCAAGTTTAGGATGCATTCTTGAACTATATCCATGAAATAGGGAACAGACAACACAGAGCTGAGTAGTTCCAGATTCTGAAGAGTAGAAAAGTGCTTTAAGAACTAAAAGATGAAAAAAATGACTCAAGTGAATTTATAACTAACTGCAGGAAAGTTTTCCTGGGCTGTTTTAATTCAGAAACATACATACATGAGATCAGAGAACAAGCTTCCAGACTTGGTATTTACTGAACAGTTAGAAAGAATCACTAGAGTCAACATTCCCTTATAATGGTTTGAAGAAAAAGGTTTACAGAACAAAGAAAGTCTTAATGCAATTTGGGTTCTACTGGGGACTGGACTTGATTGTCCAAAAGGTCCTTGCCAGTCCAATGTTCCTATCTTAGGATCTTAACCTCAGTTAAGATTCATTAAATTATTGTGGGAATAGTCTGGGGGAAAGAAAAACAAGACAAAATGAATGAGTCATTTGGCTTAGTCAAAATAACTACATTGAGGTTTGAGGGCTATTTTTTAAAATCATGTCTAGTGGTATAAAAGAGGCTGAAAAAGAGAAAAGTTCTGTCTGTAATTTGTATATTATTTTAAATGTTTTTTTCTATACAATATTACATTCCTCCTGTAAGTCTATGGCGAATAGACTGAACTTCTCAGGTCTGTGAAATACTTATCTTTCTCCTATTCCATAGGGATTACAGAAGGGTTGTCCTTCTACAGAATACAGTATCCACCTGCACTTCATTAGAGAGCAGCAGTTGTACATGCCACACCACAAGATCACCATGATGACATAGCAGCTTCAGTGAACAGCGTGACTAGGGGTTTTTTTCTGTTTTTTTTCCTTGGGTTTTTTTAGCTTTTGTATTACAGAGGTTCTGGCAGCCAGTTACCTCCTGACACTATTTACAGCATATATTGGTCGATACAGATTCCCTTATTGCATCTGCTCTGGGAATTAAAGAAAGCAGCTTCAAGGCTGTAAGGTAAGTGCTGTTTCATGTTTTAACCGTATTGCTCTGCTATTTGAATGTAGCTATAATGAGAACATGAAAACATGTCAGGACAACTTTGCCAATTTGTAAATTGAACACAAATCAGCAGTTGTTTAGTGCGATTTGCTTTCACAGTTTTCTTAAAGTAACCTCACTTTTGTGAGTTGGTGTTGCACTTTTTTGTCGCATGTATTGTTTTTTTCAAAGAGGGAAATCTACCATACAGTGCAAGGAAAATTAAAAACTCCTACTCTTACTCATTCAGGAATCTGCTAGCAACAATACCTTATCCATCTTCTTCATGTTGTAAGTCATTACTGTTTTGTTTTACTGAAGAATGAAGTACATGAACATTTAAGAATTAGGCAGCTGAGAAAAGAGAAATTCTAGCTCATCTGGAATTTTAATTCATTTATCATTTTGAAAACTTTAAAATATCTAATTATAACTTTAAAAAAAAATCCTTTTTCAACATAGCCAGAAAAAAGGAAAACTGATATTGCAGAATCATAATATGCATTTAAATATTGAAGATTATTAATTATTTTTACAGTGCTTATATAATTGGTGCAGTCTAGTATTTTAAAGAGTATTTTCACTGTGTCTTTTATGGTCTTTGCCAGTCTAGAGAGTATTCTATGAGGTTTGCAATGATGCAATTTAGCATCTCCCATGTCTTCTATTCAACCTCAAAGAAGTTTTCACAGGTATTTTAAAATGACAAATACAACAATCAAATACTTTGTTCAAAAGTATTTTTGCTGTAGGACAAATATTTAAGAACATCCTCTGACATTATAATTATATTTATCATTTTTCAAGTTAACATTTTAGCACATATATGATCTCTCTTTTTTACACTTTAATAGTGAAACGTTTTATACATACTTATTAAGAATTCAGTAATAAAACTAATTAACAGTTTTACCTATTTATTTTGATAGTTTTAGTAAGAATTACATATACCAACACACATATACAATTACACACAGCTTCACTGCTTAATGATATGCCAGATATTTTAATACCATATTTGTAATATTAATCTATTCCAGTCTCTCACTGAATATTTCAGATATTTAATGCCATTAAAAGAAGTGGCCTGTATATGAAATCCAGAATGAAGTAAAGAACCATTTGAAAGTATTAATTAAAACCACAAAAGGAATTTGAAGTTAAGATAGACCATCTGTTCTCCTCAATTAATAGGCCTTTACTTATGCCAAAAACAATGCAAATACATTAAAGATTATAAGGCTGAAGAGTGCCAGTCCAGACTCTTGGCCATAATGCTAACTTTCCATGTTTTCAGCAAAACAGTAAGATTTCCATTCTTAATGTTGCTTTACCACACACTGGACCATATTTTGAGCTGAAGTAAAGAAGTGCAAATCTCCTGATTTTGTAAAGACATCCAAACTTAGAGAAGCTGTGGACATGGGCCATGTTGTGATTCAGCTGATGTGTTCTCATACAAAATTTGCTAACAGACAAAGGCAACTACATTCATACCACCTATGTTAAAACTTGGCCAAATGATAAATCTAACCAGTAGTTTCTAGAATTAGGCAATATTGACACGATAATCCTTGATTAAATATATTTAATATACCTCCTTATTCAAATGCTTACAATGCTAAATTACATGGGCGTGTAATTGCCCTGAGAGTGTTTGTAACAACGCCTTAAAGCTGTTACATTGGATGATAGATCACTATGCCCTACCTGGAGGTGCTTTAGTTCAAGGGTTATTTACTAAGCCAAAAATAGCAAGGAAACAGAGTTGGGCATATGTGCAGTCTCACTGAGACTAGAGAACACTGCAGGGCTTCTCGGTATTATTTATACTTCTGAACAAATCATTAGAATTAAATAATACAAACAATAGGAATAACTTGATTCTAGTGGAGTGTTGTATAGATCTTAGATCAAGGTCTAGTGGTCTATGTATACCAAGCTACACATAGATACATTCAGAAAGTACCTGGGAATAAAAAAAGACACTTTAAGTATTAATTTGCATGAAACTATTTTTGTTGCTTTTCATGTACTTCATTCTGAACATCAGCTAAAAACATGTGGACCCATGTCTTTAGCTGATGTAATTCAGGATAACTTTACTAGTGCTAGACTGATTTACAGCATCTCTGTGTAAACTGGTTTCTGGTAGTGTAATGTGAAAGGACAAATGAAAAGCTAAGCAATTTAGAAATTATAATAAAAACACTGATGTTAAGTAATTTCCTGTGATTTCAGACCACATCAATGTATCCCCCAATGTAATGAAACAATTTTTTCTTTTTGAAATGAGAATGACCACCCATTTGAGGTGAGTTGTTGATTGGCTCCTTGCTTTAAAAAGGGGTTTCACAGTATATTTAGCATCTACATATGAAAAATGAAACTGTTGGACGATAATGTAAATGAATGCTCACTTCACTCAGTATGTATATTCAAAGTAGATAGATAACATACATTTTTAGTGTCAGTTTCTTGAAAGGCCCAAAAGGACACTTTTTTCCCCTCTATATATACATTTCCTAACTAATGTAATTAAAAAGGTGGGTAATTAAATAAGAGCCTGGTAACAGTAGTATTGTGCATTGCCAATGCTATGCAATATCATTTTAGAAATGTGAGAAGAATTCAAAGTTCACTATAACAAATCCTAATTTATTTATATTTTTATTAGCTAAGAACCTCAGTGAACCCAGTCTGTCCTTTCAGTCTTCTTTATTCATAGTCTTTAGATTGTAAAATAAAAAAAATGCCAGAGGAATTACAACTTCTTTTCTCCATTATACAGGACAGGACACAAGGCAAAGATGCATCTAAACTCCCTGCCTTTCTTTCTGGTATTGATCAGTGGAATTTTCTGTCAATATGACTATAATCCAGAAGACTATGGTTATGAACGCTATGTGCCATCTTCATCACTCTGTGCCCCAGAATGTGACTGTCCTATAAACTATCCAACTGCAATGTACTGTGATAATCTTAAACTAAAAAAATTTCCAATTGTACCCTCTGGTATAAAATACCTATATATCCGAAACAATATGATTGAGGGCATTGAAGAAAATGCATTTGAGAATGTAACTGACCTACAGTGGCTGATCCTAGATCATAACCATTTGGAAAACTCAAAAATTAAGGGAAAAGTCTTTGCTAAACTGAAGAATTTAAAGAAACTGCATATAAATTATAACAACTTGACTGAAGCTGTTGGACCACTTCCCAAAACCCTCGATGAACTGCAGCTAAGTCACAACAAGATCACAAAAGTCAGCCCCAATGTACTAGAAGGTCTGGTGAACCTGACTGTCATTCACCTACAGAACAACCAGCTAAAAGGAGATGTCCTTTCTGGGGCTTTTAGAGGCCTGAATTCTCTTCTGTATCTAGACCTGAGCTTCAATCAACTTACAAAGCTACCAACAGGGCTGCCTCACTCCTTACTCATGCTGTATTTCGACAACAACAAGATCAGCAACATTCCCGATGAGTTCTTCCAGGGTTTTAAAGTCCTGCAGTATTTACGTTTGTCTCACAATAAGTTGGAGGATTCTGGAATACCAGGCAATGTTTTCAATATCTCCTCACTAGTTGAATTGGATCTCTCCTTTAACCAACTGAAGAGTATTCCAACTGTCAGTGAAAACCTTGAAAACTTCTACCTCCAAGTCAACAAAATTAACAGTAAGTCGTGTTTGATTATTTGGATGCAACAACTAATGCAACCAAGATACTGTTAATGGATTAAGGTGTTTAAAGTAGTAGCACCAGTGGACCTGGACTGAACACAAACTATACATAATTTTTAGAGCACTGTCACTTTTCTGTCCACTACCCAAATAAATGTTTAGGAAATGTTCAAGCAACACACACACACACACACACACACACACACACACACACACACACAGAGACAGACCCTCACCTAGTGTAAATCAGCACAATTCTAAAATCATTTAAAAAAAAAAAAAAATCAATGGAGCTATGTTTTTGGTACCAGTTAGGCTAGTGGAAATGTTTAATCAATATTAGAGATATTCAAGATGCTTGAATCAATGAAGATCCTAGGATTTATAAGAATAAAGTTGCTGAGCTTCAATATCTATAGCATTCAAAGAGATAGTAGGTAAAACAGGAAAACTATCAAGGTACTAAGAATAGTGTTATAATGAAAGAACACTGTCAAGTAACTTTTTCTATTCATTCCTGTGTCCCCAACACCCAACCCCCAGAGATGATGTGATCTAGTACTTTCCTCTTTTTCATTCCCATCCCCCACAAGAGTTGACTATGTGGCTAGGTACTCTCCGTTCAAACAGGATTTGAGAAGGATACTTCTACAGTCACTTGATTAAATTCCTTGCACAATAAACTCATGAAGGTCCATAGACAGAAATAATTCTACCAAAGCAGAATATGTGATTTTCCTCCAGCTAGTGGGTCTAGTGACAGTGGCTGAGAGTGGTGGACCATACTGGGGGCGAGGGGAGGAGAGAAAACTGGGAATAATTTTTGAATTTGTTCTCATTTATTTTTCACCATTTTCCCCACTTTAAGAAATATTTAAAGATCATTAAATAATAACGGTTTCTATATAACAAGAAATAAGCAGCAATAAGGTATATCAAATTTTTATAACCAGCTCTCCATTTTGGCATTTTGTATTTATGTTGAATTTCTAATTAAGGACTATGGCTAAGCTTTTTGGAGACCAGTGTCTACAGATAAGCACCTCAATTCAAGCAAGACCTGAATGGCAAAACTCTTGCACATCTCAGTCTATTGATTTTGTCCTAAGAGTTTTGGGTCCTAAGGGTTTTGGGAAGTAGAGTCCTTCCAAAGTTAGGACAGCAATATTTACATATCCTAAATTAAGTTATCTGATTATGGGGAATGATGAAAACTCACTATTTCAATTGCTTCAGTGATTTCTTCACTCTTTCTGAATTCCAATGAGAGTTGAGTAAGCAACACTTTAGGTTAGGCCATGGAAAACCTGCTTTTTTCTCACAAAACAACACATTGTATGGGAATACTGTGAAAGAGAACCTTTCCTGACTTCATAGGACTAGTGACAGACTAACCCTAAACTGTTAGATTATAAAAGACTTTCAAAATTGATGGTCTATCCTTTCAGACTATACATATATATATTTTTAAAACTTCATTTCTTTATATGTAAATCCATTATTCTTATTTTTCCCCACCAGCAGAGTCATACTTAGCTCTTATCTAATAATATTTGTACTGAATGGGGGGTTTTCTCTGAGTTCATCCATTCCATCTACTTGCATTTGATTCTGCAATGAAGCCATAATGGTGGATATGATAGAGTAAAATGTCAGTAGTGGAACTTAGCAGTGAAACAGTTCACTGAATTTTCCAAACACTATTATATTATTTCCCAGTTTTTCTACCATATAATAATCTCTAATAAATGTTATTATAATAAATTTGGCTTCGAGATCAGACAAAGAAAAATCTGCTGGTAGGAAAGAGCCATTTGAAGGAATATTCCTAAAATATGACCAGAAAAAAAATACATTCTCTGAATTAACGTCCCTAGGACTTTCCTGTGGCAATACTATGGTCCTTTACATTGCTATGCTGCAGAAAATGACCTCAAGGCTGCTCAGAGGAGTACCTGAGGAACCCTTAGCATGAAAAAATGCTGGGCTCCTGCCAACCAGATTTGTGCACCACTGCTAGTTCTTCCAGGGGAACCAAACGTCCACACCACATGTGGATGCAGCCTACAGGGCCATTCTGGCCTTATAACTTGAGCACTTCTTTTGATACACTTTGGGCCAGTTCAGGGTCCAGAGTGAAAACAAGACAACTGGATGACTATACCTTAGCTTTCTCCAAGCCTCTCACAGTGTAGTTAAAGATTGAATCTTCCTTATTTAAATGTCCCCTTTTTGAAAATTTGCTTCCATGTAGAATAAAACCAGGCCCCAAATATGCTTCCCTTCATTGCATGGTAAAGTAGAGCTAAAATGACAACCCCACATCCTTGAGCAAGTGGGAAAATGATGCTTTGAAATTGTGTTACTTTGGCCTTATTTGGCCTTATTACAGTCAAAGACTTTCAGAGAGACCTTAATTTTGCTCATAATCAGACCTTTCCATATTTCACTTTGTGGTTGCTAAGCATAACATGTTAGATTTACATAAAATGTTAGATTTACACTCCCAATGTAAAAAACTCTAGTGACCAAATTCAGTGTGAATGGACTATAAAAGGTAGGAGCAATCAACCTCTACATCATACCAAGACTCTAGACCTCCTTCTCCATTTTGTGGTTTGCATTAATAGCTAAATCCCCTTTGTGCTGATATTGCAGCTGAGTGAATTCTGGAACTACTCTCTTTTGGTAGGCTCATGTCCTTCTATGCTCCATCCCTAGTTTTTTCCAGCTACGCTTCAAGTGACTTTGGCCAGTAGCCTATACAAAGTAGAGCAAATGCCATCATCTTTGGCATACGGAAGGTGTCCATACAATCCTGCCTAGCATCTCAACTAAAGCAGGTCAAAAAAATAAGGTTTTTGTGACCTCGTGAGAGGACACGATTACTGTAGGAGTCTATTCCTGTACCATGGGAGTTGTAATAGACAGGAGCAGAAAGAACCTGAACTAAGGCTTCCATGTTGTCAATTTGAATGAGAATATTTTGGTTATCAGTCAAAAATGGCTTTCTAATATTTCATATTTCAATTATTAAACTTTTCTTCAGAAAAGACAAGCATCTTATGAAAAAAATTGGTTAATTGACACTAAAAGCTCCCACTGAAAAACAAGATCAATGGGAATTTTTAACCAAAACTTACTTATAGTCTTTATCTGGGGCTTAAGTGCTAAGGAATGTTTTGTCTTGGCAATGATCATCTTGATACTAATGGCAAAAATCTAGCCTCATCTCCACGCATGTGGATCCTGTAACATCAGTGAGACATTATAGGAGGAATATTTGTAATGTGATGGTCTTACTAAGTCAGGTACGTTATAGTAAATCTGATGATGTCAGGGGGGTATAAAGAAGGACACAAATGCTTTCATAAGATAGTCTTGACAATTCATTACTGAAAAGTGAAAACAAATAATTTCTTCCATATATTGACAATTATATGTACTCCATACAATCTCTTATAAAAAAAAAAAATGTAAAAGCAACAGGCCAAGAGACAGAAATAGAATCCCTATTGCCAACTCTTTTTAACAGAAGCCACTAAAGCAGTGGTTTTCATTTGCGGACCCCAAAACATTTTGAATGAAGGTATGGAAACTGGAACTTTTAACTGGAGATGCAAACCCCTTTGAATTATAAGTGCGAGTTTTCACATACTTTTGATTGTTCATAGTCATTTTTCAAGGTCCACCTCAACATAGTCTGTGGACCACAGGTTGAAAACCACTGCTCTAAGGATTTGATTTGTGAGGACTGAATCATGGTACAACTTTGAAACTGGCCTTGATCCAACTACTGCATTGTTGAGATAATTTTGTAGTTATTAGAATATTTAAATGTAGACAAGTGATTAAGATATGTAATTCAGGTAGTTAGATATGTATATAATTGGCATATGTAAAGCTTATTTTGTAAACATGAGCACATTTTACTGAAAAAAAATCACATTGAAAATGGCAACTGCAAATTTATGACTCACTGTTTGAAAATATGACCTTAAAATCATTGACCATCATATTCTTTTTTCTTAAAACAAAAAAATGAATAGATTAGCCTTTGCATTTGAGTATATGTTTATCTATGAATTTTATAATTTACTCTCAACATGTCTTTAGAAATGTGGACATGAATATTTAGTAGGTCAAGCTAATGAATAACTTGAGGGCCTTGTTTTCTATTGATAGGGGACAATTCAATCCCTGGCACCCAGCTCTAGTAATCAGGCACAGTTCTAATCAGATTAATGAGAAGACAAATAATCACCAGATATAAAGTATGCATGGAGCTGCTCCATGGCTAGAACAGATTGAAAAGATCTTTCTTGGCCTTTGATTCCTTGGACATGGGATAATTACCCTTTCCAAAAGAACATTTCTAAACATCCAGTCCTTCCCTCACACACTGAACTGCATAGGTTTCATAAGCAAAGGTCCTACATAAGGGAGGAGCTTGCTGGATCTGCCTCATAGTTTGGATTGTCCTGTTTCAGCTGAGAAAATACAGGGCACTTTCCATTTCAAGCTGAAAGAGCATGTGTTTGGTATATCATTTGAAGTGAAGTACAAGTGAATAAAGATCCCACAGACTCAGTGGTTAGGTCAGGATTTTTTTTTTTTTTTTTTTAAGTACAAAAATGAATTTTACTTTTAGATGAAATAAACCAAACAAAATACTAAAAATGCAGCACCTGACAGATTCCCATTGGATGGCATCCCCTGCATACTGCATACCCCTAATCTGTTTTCACAACCTGTAAGGACATTTCCTCTCTCTTTATAGCCTTTCCATTTAGTACATTTTTTACATCTCCACATTTCCCAAATAGAACTAGGAGTATGTGCTGGTATAAGGACAGGCAGACAAGGTTCTTTGGGTGAATCTGATATCTTTTAAGTTGGTCTAATAAAAGATATCAGATTCACCCAAAGAACCTTGTCTGCCAAAAAGGCTGTTCTGCATCCCCCCCCTCCACCCATTAATGTTGAGAATTTTTGAAAATTTGGCCATTTATTTTGAAGCTGTTACTTTATCCGACACCATTTGCCATGGGCAACTGATGCCTCCTGAGTCAGGGGGGTGGCACTTGCTACCCTGACTAGACAGTCTGTGACTGGGGGGTGGGAGAGTCTCCCCACTGCCAAACCCACAGGCCGGGGGGGCGGGCCCTCTGCAGCTGATCCTGTCAATCTGCAACTGGCAGCGGCACTTCTGGGTCAGTGGGATTGGCTGCAGGAGGACTGCTTCGCTTGGTCCACTCCCCAGCCAGCGTTCTGAGGGGAAGCACCAGCGTTCGCACCTGCTCGGGAACGCTGGCTGACAGGGGCGCACCAGTGCTCTCAGGGGTGCATGTGCACCCCCCACATGTTGCCACTGCCATTTGTGGGTGCTGAACACCTGAAAAACATTAAGCCTTGAGTTTTTTTGAACATTAGCCATTAAAAGGTTTTTTAACCTTAATCATAATTTTAAACTAATGTGCTAAAAAGTATGTGATTATAATTTTTTGCAGTAATGACATGCTTCTTCTTCTATTTGTGTTCTAGAGTTTCCACTGAGCAGTTTTTGTAAAGTTGTCGGACCTCAAACCTATTCCAAGATAACACATTTGCGCTTGGATGGAAATAATCTCACTCGAGCTGACCTACCACACGAAATGTACAACTGTCTCCGTGTAGCTACAGAGATCTCACTGGAGTGATGGGCCTCAAAACCTTTAATTTCTTTCTAAGGGCCATAATCATATGATTTACATCACACTCGCTCTTTAAAATTAGGATATACCAAGTGTCAATTTGCATATTATCTATTCTGTTTGTTAATATTTAGCTTGAACATGGTGATCCTAAAAAATATGTTTGTGCATAGTTTTACAAATAGTTTCAGTTGTCTGTGTTAGGAAATAGGAGAAGGACCTGATTCAGCCAAAAATAAAGACCCCCATCTAGCTTTCAATTGAAAGTAATAAATATCACAGTTGTAACAGTTTCTGTACTCACAAACAACACACACACAAGTACACACACATACCATCTGGGCTAAGTACAGACAGTCAAAAAACAAGCGGCTAAATTCATTCAACTTAGGCAGCTTCATTTAAGCTGTGTAGGTTGAACTGATAACCAACTGAACTGACATTCAGTTTTCAATTGGGAAAGGTGGAGCGGAGGGAATTTCCTCTGCTCCCCTGCCTTTGTTTTACCTCAGACCCTCAGAACCCAAAGCAAAACCAGCTAGGGAGAAGCAGGAGAATTTACCTCCGCTTCCTGAAATTGCCTGAGACTTGCAGGGGTTGAGGCAAGCCATTCTGCCCTTCCAGAGGGGAAAAATTCCCCTGAGCGACCTAAGGCTACACAGGCTAGGGGACCCAGAGCTAGGGTGGGGGAAGCCCCCCAAGGCAGGGGCTCCCCAATGCCTCCATGTTGGGCTGCATGGCAGACACCCAGCCAGGGCAACTCCTTCATCTCTCCTGTGGCAACTGCTGAAGCAATCAGCAGCTGGGAATGGGGAGGAGGAAAGAGAAAGGGCTGCCAAGGGCTGAAAAGCTCCCACCAAAGGGACTTTCCTTCTCCCCATGTGCTGTGTAGACCCTGGCTAGAGTGGTCTGGGGGTCTCTTTTCCTCCCCCGCCCCCCATCTCTATGAGCTAATGGATGCAGGCAAGAAACAGGCTAAGGAGCAGAGGAGTGAGGCAGTCCCTGTTCCGCTGGAGCAGGCAGCATAGCCCAGGGATGCAAAGCATCCTGGGATGCTGGGGGGGGTCTGCAAATTAATTGCACCAGGAAGGGATCTGGGACAGAAGTTTCTTAAACCTGGTTTGACTAAAATCAATTAGGTCTGATACTATATCTAACCAGGTTTATCTTAAACTGGTTTTGGTTATTTGGAAACCAGTTTATATGCACTGAACTTCTGTTCTGTTACAGGTTTAAATCAGTTTCTGATCACTTAAACTGGTTTATGCATAACTTCTGTCCCAAGCCCTGCAGTGTAGAGTCTTGCTCAGGTTTGCATAGAAGTCAGATGAGTTTGGGCAGGATGCTAAATGGTATTTTAGGGCTAAATTGTGTATAGGTACAATACTCTCCCAGGTCACACTCAATATTCAAATTATCCATGCTTTTGACATTTTTAGCAATCACTAAGGAAAAGCATAAAATTTATCAAAGAAAATTATAAAATTTGAAGAAAATACATTTTCAGAGTCCTGGGAAGACTGAAATTAATGAAATACTTGACAGATGATGGGGAACCAAGATATTTTTCCAGGTATTTAGTTGTTTATTGTTGTTTTTTGTCATATTTACATTTAAACATTCATGGCAAGATTTTTATCCGCTACTGGTAGAATTGCTATTTCACAGTAAGTCATATGTACATGTATTTTTATTCAATTATTTGCATGCTACATTTAACCAGATTGTAGAAAATAAACCATAGCAAATAGTACTGTTGTGTCCATATCATTGTCAAATATGTTTGAGTCTTTTATAAATTTCAAAAAGAAATTCAGGTTAAAACCAAAAAATCTAAATATAATATTTTTCTGAGTTTATTGTAACATAAAATAAAGTGTTTTCTGTACTTTTCAGTTTCAATATGTTTTTAAATACATCTAACTGTATCCCTTAGCACTTGTACATTCTGCTCAGTGCCTAAGGCATCTTCTAAATCATTAGCACATCACAACAAGTTTGAGTCTGCCACAGTTAAGGACTAAAATATAATTTGAAATTAATTTACCAATTTTTTCAACATTAAAATAAAATCTTGTAGGTATCATAACCAGTGAATAGAATGCAGTGCTCATCATTTTTATATTAACCGACTAATGGGTGCTAAGTAGAAATGATGAGTCAGCATTAGTTGCATCATGGAATATACACTAAAATAAACTTGTAAGATAGATGCAAGTAAGATAGATGCATTGTAATGGCTAGTTTTGTTGGCATGTACTGACCCACGAGTACTATTTGCCCTTTGAGTGTTCGACTTCAAGACCATTAATTAAAATGAAAATAAATAATTAAATAACCTGCCACCAACAACAAAATCCCCCACCTTGTTCTAACTTTGATAGTGAAAAACAGACATTCCAGCAACATTAGTAAAAATATATCTATTTATGATTTCCACTCCAAACATTTAAAATTTATGAATCAGTCATCAAATAAGGGATACTTTTTAAATATATTGTTAGGCTTCATACTTTCAAAGTTTTATCCTTAACCATGAAAGGAACAAGCTCTTCTGCCCAAGGCAGTTTGAACCTTCTCAGAAGAGGGGGCTTGCCAACATCATACAGGGTATTCTGGAGTACAGCGTTCTTTATCTCTTCTGTTCCACTTTGAATAAATTTTACACCATCACTGGAGAAGGGTATGGAACCCACTGCTCAGTTCCCAGCTGAATGTCCCAACAGCCAGGCTATTCACCCCTGTTCTGAGCCTGGTCAGTAAATGTTAATTACATATATGAAAGAGGAAACATGGGACCAGGAAAGGTGGCAAGCAGCCGACCCCAGAATAATTGTTAACCGGGGGAGTAGGGCTCTTTCTTCAGAGGCAGGTAACTGATGTTCAAATCACATTTGGGCAGAGGAGAGAATTGAACCAGGTCTTTTCCATTTTTGATGGGTACCCTGCCAGAAAGTGATCTCATAAAAGATATGGCCTAATTACATGGTAATTTTGAATGGTTCCTAGAACTCTTAACACCTGGATTGTCTGCACATTAATACCTGAAACTACTTTTAAGCACTCCTTAGCTTGCATAAAGTTATGCCACCCTAGGGTAGGATTCTCTCTGATCTATATCACCTAGCTCAGGATATAACCACTCTAGGCTGCACCTTAGTGCAAACATTCCAGCCACCCAGCCACCCACCCCACTTCCCCACTGGTGTGAATTGTGCCCACTGCCCCCCCCACCCCAGTACCCCAGGTTCTGTATCACTGCCTGTACTCCAATTTCACCCACCAGGACAGACGGTGTGGGCAGCCACAAGAAAGTGGGGAAGGGTAGAAGTGTGGGAGAGAGGAACCCTGAGGGGCAGGGGAAGATCCATGGGGGTGGGGGAAATCAGGGGAGCCCTGGGAGCCAAGGCAGAAGCCTAGAATGAGAAGAGAGGATTTTGAGCTAGCACTGACACTGATCAACATTTGTGCTGCTCACAGTGTGGCTAAACACAGACAGTCAAAAAGCCCCAGGCAGAATTGATTCAGTCTTTGCAGGTTTCTCTAAACTGTGTAGATTGCAACAAGCAATTGAACCCACATTCACTTTTGAAACAAGAAAGGTATCCACGCCCCTGCATGGCCCACACTAGTAGCTAGGGGGTGACAGAGCATGCCTCCCAGCCTGCCAGCCACTGTCAAAGGAACCTAAATGCAGCCACGCAAGGATTATCATTGATTGGCTGCCCAGCACATCCCCTCAAACCCTTGTGGTACCCCTCTTCTGGGGGGAACAGTTCCTCCAGCTGGGGCCTGGCTGGATCCCCCAGCCTCAGTTCCTTAACCTGCTCCTGGTGCAGAGTGGGGATTTTTCCCGTTACCAGATTTAATATTAGACTTTAGGTGTTAAGGTGGGGGGGGGATGTACCCCCCTAGCCTGGCACTGGGTGCACAGCCAGGATCTCCCTGGTGTTGTGGGGGGAGAGGGATGGGGAGGACTGCAGGAGGGGCTTTAATCCCCCTGTCTGCCTGGAGCCAGTTGTGATTCCCCCATCCATGCCCCACCCCTGCAGTCTCTAGTCCACCCTATGATCCAGCAGCGGACCCCCAGCAGGTCTCTCCCTGGTGTGTGTGTGCCTGGGATTCCATACCAGGGGTCTTTACTTCCCCTGCCTGCCCAGGGCTGGAATCTGGGCTTGAGTCCCTCAGCCATGCCCCCTCCTCATTCCCTGGGCCAGCGAGAAGGGGATGCTGTGGTGGGGGGAAACCCACCACCATAGCCTAGAACCCAACCTTCAGCTGGGATCTCCTTGGCATGATGGAGGGTAAGTCCACAGCAGGAAGCTTAACTCCCCACTCACCCAGAGCCAGGATCAGGGCATGATTCTCCAGCCACACCACCTTCTCAGGCTCCAGGCCACTGAGGAGGGAGTGGAGCTTCTGGCTCTGGGTGGGTGGGAGAAGAAGACCCTATGGCAGGCCCCCCTTCCCCACTCCAGGAAGATCCTGGTTGGGAGTGCAGTTCCAGGCTGTGGAGGATGGGTTTCTGCCCCCAGCCCCTCCTAAGTCTTCCCAAAGGCTGAGAAGGGGGGCATGGCTGGGGGACAAATCGGAGAGAGTCTAGCAAAGGACAACAAAAATGGTGATGGGGCTGGGAGACGTGTTATGAAGAAAGGCTGAGGGAACTGGGCTTATTTAGTCTGGAGAAGAGAAGACTGCGGGGGGATTTAATAGCAGCTTTCAACTACCTAAAGGAGGTTTGAAAGAGAATGGAGCTAGACTGTTCTCCATGGTAGCCAATGACAGAACAAGGAGCAGCGGTCTCAAGTTTCATAGATTCATAGGCTGGTAGGGACCTCAGAAGATCATTGGTCCAAGCCCACTGCACCAAGTGGGAAAGATAACTGGCAGTCTGGTGACCCCCAGCAAGGTGCTTGTCTAGTCTCCTCTTGGAGATTTCTAGGGCGGGTGATTGCAGCACCTCTGGAAGGAGCTTATTCCACAGTCTGGACACCCTGACTGTGAAGAATTTTTTCCTAATGTTGAGCCTAAATCAATCTTCCAGGAGTTTGTGGCCATTGCTCCTGGTTTTCCCCTTGGGTGCCCTGGTGAATAGTTGCTCACCAGGCCCTTAATGTATTCCTCTAGCATAGTGGTAAACTGCTACCAGGTCCCCCCTCAGCCTTCTTTTCCTCAGGCTGAAGAGTCCCAGATCCCTCAGCCTATTCTTGCATGGCTTGCCGTGTAAGACTCGGATCGCATGGGTGGCTCTTCTTTGTACTCTCTCAAGCTTGTCCATGTCCTTGTTAAAATGCGGTGCCCAGAACTGGATGCAGTACTCCAGCTGCAATCTCACCAGTTTTGAGTACAGCATAAGAATCACCTCCTTGATTTTGCTGGAGATGCATCAATTGATGCACGCCAGAATATTATTTGCCCTACTGGCTACAGCATTGCACTGCCGGTTCATAGTCATCCTGTGGTCTATCATTACCCCCAAGTCCCTTTCATTTGTGGTGCTAGTCAGTTTGGTGCTGCCAAGCCTGTAGGTATGTTGGCGGTGTACAGCTCCCCGCCACCCCAACTCGCCCATCAGCCACCCAGAGGAGTGATAGTGCTTTAGTTAGGGAGCAGGGGAGTGGGTCAAACCCTGCTCCATTAAGAAAGCACAGCCCACGGGGCCAAAGCATCCTGGGATTCTGGGAGACTGAAGTTAAAATGAACTGGGAGAAGATCTGGAACAGAAGTCCCATAAACCAGTTGGACTTAAATCAGTTAAGTCTGATACTACATAAGTTATCTTAAACCAGTTTTGGCCATTTTAAAAAGGATTTAAGTGCACTGAACTTGTGTTCTGTTACAGGTTTAAACTGGTTTCTGATCACTTAAACTGGTTTGCGTGTAACTTTTGACCCTAACCCATAAGCTGTAATAAGGCCCATAAACTATTTCTTCTAACTAGTTTTGTGAATCTGGCCAAGACATTTTTTTCAGTTCCAACTAATTAGCAAGGTCACAAATACAAACTTAGTTTGCTAAATATTTCAGGGTGGTTAAAATTACATATTTTTTGGACAATAATCACACAAAAAATGTTCAGTTCTATCTAAAAATATAGTGATGGCAACCTTGCATTAAACTAATGCAACGCTATACCTTTCCCAGTAGCTGCAGAATAGACTCCTTTTTTTAAATTACAATTTGGTAAATACCGTCACTTCAGAGATAGTGACTGCAGACCATGAGAGCTAAATCTTATTTGACTTTATATGCCCAAATGGCACTCACTCAGCTATGTAACTAATGTTCTTGGCACTTATGTGTGCTTTGCAATTGTATTCCTCCAGAAGAAAATGTTACAAATGAGTCCATTCTGGGTTTTATGCTGCCATGACTAAACTGCTACTGGTATTTGGGCTAGTTTAGTGCTAGCTCAGTTGTGTCTGTACTGCACTGCAGTCACAGTGGTATAGACATGTTTCTAACCCTGTCTTCTCTTCACAAGCCAAATGGGCAAATTTTTTTTTATACTTCCAAATTAAACATGATATATGCAAATTTGCTAAAGCAAGCTGTTTTATCTAAATGTGAATTTTTAAAGAAGATATGAAAAAATTGGGCCTTAATGTCATAAATAACAGCATAATAAAGGTTTTAAAAAAAATTAAAATTAACTCCCAAAAATCTGTCTGTAATATGAGAGGAACTGTTTTTCATCCATCCCACCTTTCATCTAGAGAAAAACCATCAAGCCATGTTTTCAAACATTTTTGATAAAGGTAATTAATTTTTTCATATTTATTTTTATATAATACTTATCAGGACTTTGCAGACACTAGTTAAGAAGAGGATACGAGAAGCCACATCAATGTAGAAGATTCTCTGGGAGCACAAAACTTGCAAGCCCTCCACTTTACCATTTATAGAGTACAATTCAGTATTCCCCTATGTGGTTGGCCAGTTCATATGTACCCAAAAAGGCATTTCTTTACCCAAAGAGCTTGTAACTGTAGCAAACAGACTGAGAATCAAAAAGGTAAGCATGAAAAGCACTGGTCCTATTCTAGCTTACTCTTCTTCATTTGGACTTCTACCTGGGGTTTTCCATTATGGTAGAACAACACAAAAAGCAAAACAAATGCCTTAATTTTTATTATTTTATTTTTGTGTTCAGATTTTAGGTTCTCAAACATTATAGCAAACAGCATAATATAAAAACTGTGCTGTTCCTCAGAAATGTGAGGGTTTGTCATAAATATTTTTATCTGTATTTCTTTTTGTTAATACGTGACCTCACAAAGATCTGTTATTCATATAAACTGGTCTTTACTCCTTTAAGTTGTGATTTTTAAGAAAAGACAAAGGTCCGGTTCACACTGATTTTCATATCTAATCTTTATTGCTAAACTTCTCCTGAGAAATATAACAATACACGAGTTTTGTTTCTGAAGTGTGCATTTCTGCTTAAAATTTCTGCAGGCAGCTTACAGTTAACGAATAAATTTATTTTCTCTCATAAAGAATTTATAAGACAAAACCTGTACTATGTAGACCACATCTGAATGAAACTAATGTTCTGTTTGGGTATTATTATGTAATTTTTAAACTTTAAATAGCCCGGTAATAAAAAATAAAAACTCTTCCATTGTTGTGTTGTCTCAGTTCTGCTACAGAGAGTTAAATTTAGCATAAAACCAGATTGTTATATGGACTCTTAAATCCAATGGATTCCACAACTCAACATGCCTTAAGCAAAGTAAACCAATTTAATTTAATTTTCTGAAAAAGACTGGCAGTAATACACATGTAGCACATATGAGCCTTCTACCTAGTCAAACATATTTGGATTAGGAAGAATTATCAAAAGTTGTTTAAAGAAAGAGTGTTACCAGTGTCCACTGACTTTATTTACAACATGAGTAATGGCAAGATTCAACACTGAAACAATAATATAAATGTATACATTCAGTGTTACATAATGCTGATAGGTCTTTCGTAGCTAAATCCTGGTAACCCTAACCTGAATCTAGAAATGAATTCCTTAGAGACTGAGAAAGTATACTGAAATGAGTAAGGGTATGAAAGGGATGCGTGTTTAAAAAAAAATCATTTTACGCTATTTTTGATGCTTCTTTTATAAAACCAACATAAAGTGAATGCTATTGTTTCACTGATGCAACCCTTAAAATGTACAAGATAAACAGATTGCTTAAGGACAAAGACTGAAATACATTCTGAGTCATACAGAAGTGAGAGAAGCTTTCTGCAAGCAGCAGCTCAAATGTGGGGAAGAGCTGCAAGATCTGTAAAAGAATCCTAACAAGAGTCAAAACTAAGGGAAAAGCTTCAATTGGAGACAAACGGTTGGCTAATGAGACTATTGTACCCTAACCAGTCTGAGCTTGAGTAGATTGTTGACTGTTTTGAGTCAACAGTAGTAATGACATAGTTTGTGTTTGTAGTTCATTTAAAAAAAACCCCAATGCTTCACTTATATACGAGTAGAAAGGTAGATAGCCATGTTAGTCTGAAGCCAGGCAGAAGGCAGGGCAGAGTGAAACCTTAGGCTGCCTCCAGACAAGTGCGGACATTTGTTTCCCCAGGGACAAGTAGAGGTGGTAAACCTCATGGCGCTGCTAGCTGTCTCAGGGAATGCTCATGCCAGGCCCTCTCTGGCACATGACAGGTTACCCCACATGGGCTAACCAGAATATACATTGTGCTGGCCCCAGCAGCCTTCCCTGGTGGCGTGGGAGCTGAGGAAGGTGCAGCCTTCCCTGGGGGCATGGTAGCTGAGGAAGGTGCAGCCACCTTGCTCCTGTAGCTAGGAGCCTGGCCAGCACCTGGGATGTGGCTCTGGCCAGCCAGGCTCATTTTGGGCAGCACATGCTACCTCATGTGCTCTGCCCTGCTTTTTTTCTGCATGCGTTTCTTTGACCCTGGGAGATCCCAGGGTCAATCCCCCACATTGAAAGGTAGCAGCGCAGGAAATGCCTGAATGTGTGGCGCCACAGCTGGGTCTGCAGTGCCACATGCTGCACAGTGACACTTGTCTGGATGCAGCCTTAGAGGCTACCTTATTCAGAAAAGTACAAGCTTTCAGTAGGCATCAGCACACTTTGCCAGATGTACTTTTATTATGTGATGAAATAGGCTGTTGTCTACGAAAGCTTATGCCTTATCAATGAGTTAGTCTCTAAGGTGCTACCCTGCCCTACCTTCTGCCAGATTTATATGTCCACACAAGCCTGTTTTGTGGAAAATATATTAACTAGGTATCACCATATTATGTGCCCACACTTTACTTCAAAAAATTGTGGAAAAAGGTAATAAATCTATGTAATGATTCATTCTTCAGAAACTTTAGGTGAAATTGTTGAAGGCTCCATCAAAGTAATCTATTTTATCTATTTTTTCCATATACAGGCATACCTCGGAGATATTGCGGGTTCAGTTCCAGACCACCACAATAAAGTGAGTCACATGAATTTTTTGGTTTCCCAGTGCATATAAAAGTTATGTTTACACTATACTGTAGTCTATTAAGTGTGCAATAGCATTATGTCTAAAAAACAATGTACATACCTTAATTAAAAAATACTTTATTGCTAAAAAATGATAACCATCATCTGAGCCAAACGGCACCGATGGAAAAATGGCACTGATAGACTTGCTCAACACAGGGTTGCCACAAACCTTCAATTTGTAAAAGCACAATATCTGCGAAGCGCAATAAAGCGAAGCGCAATAAAACGAGGTATGCCTGTACAGTGCTTATCCACACTGCTGACAAAGCCTATTTTTACTAAAATGGGAATTGTTCAACGTAACCCAAATTCTAGTCGGAAAAAAGTTGATAATTTACATTGTAAGCATTTGTAATGAAATAGAAAGAGTTTAAATCAGTGGCATTCCTACTTGCAATTACTGTAATTGCAGTGATGGAAAATTGAAGAGACTGATATTGCACACAGCTATGAATATTTTACCAGGTGAACCTTCAGGGCTTATCTAAATCTCTGTAATTTAATCATTCATGTCATCTCTTCAGTCCAACATAGAACTTAATTGCTCATTTTAGCAATTTTACTGCTGGGCCTTTGGTGTTAAATGGCTTGGTTGAAATAGAGTAGATCATTCAGTTAGAAGGGAAAAACTGATGGTGGGTTGACTATACCACTTGTTATTTAAAGGTAAACCAACTTTTCAGTTCATATAGGTGGCAACACAGTTTTAGCTAGCTTTTCAATATACCTTGGATATAGCATCACTAAAATAGACACAGGATTTTTTACATAAATGTTTCTTCAGCAGGAAACTCTAGTTTCTTTCTTTTATACAATTATCCGCTACACAATGAATATATTTGCGTATTTCAAAAGGTAACTTGAAATCAAACTCAGTTTTTTAAAGCTACTCTGAGATACCATAGGGGAATTTGTTTTTCAGAAAATGTTGGCTGCTTTTTAATAATTTCTAAGTCTTTTTAATGTATGTTAAAAAATCAGCCTTCTTAAATTGAGTCATCCAAAACCAGTTTGAATTCCAAACCTTTGGAAAACATGGCTATTAAATCTTTAGGGTCTCTGATTTGCTTTTCTCTTAGAATTCCAGTTCTTTTCTAAATTAAATAACAAATATCTGTAACATAGGACTATATTTTCCAAAAACATATGCCTCACTCAAAGAATTACAGTAGAACAAAATAAGGTTCACAAGTTGTGGGTTTTTTAATCAAATACTTCATTCCTGTGATTTTGGAAGAATGACTACTTGCTATTTTACTTTATAATTCCTTTTTTACTGCTACATAAGTGTTGCTTTATTTCTTAAACTTCCATTTCCTTACATCAGTTTTATTTGTTCCCCTCTAATTCCTTGCTGCGTGTTTCCTTACTTTAGCAATGTTTTTATTTTCAGATTGAGCTCCTCATTCTTCATCCAAAATGGCAAAAATATATTAGCCATTCTAGTAAAGGAAAAGAGAGGCTATTTATAAGTGCCTGGGACACAGTCTGCTTGCAGAACAAAGAAAGCAAGCAACTAAGGGTAACAAAGGAAAAGCCATAAAACATCTGCACCAACCCCTTCCCTCCATTAATCAATATCAAGTGTCAGATACTAGTAGAAAAATCTCAGAGAGTGTGTGTATGTGTGCGCGCATGCGTGCGTGTGTGTGTGTGTGTGTGTTTCCCCTTTGCTTTGTTTTCTGCAGGCTAGGAGGCATCCAGTGCGCACAGGAGGCATAAATGGAGACTAGATCAGCAGTTGTTACTTGCACGAGATGCATCATGTTTATGTTCTTCCCAGAGAGTCAGGATCACTTCATTTGCTTTAAGTGTAAACTGGTTTCCATCTTAGAAGAAGAGATTACCTGTGCCTCCAGTCCTTCATAGGCACTGCACATTATCAGGGACAATGAAGACTTCTTGGATAAGAGGCATGAAAAGCTGGTACTGGAGAGGTCAAAAGGAAAAGAAGAGAAGTCGTAACATGCAACTACCAGAAGAAGGAGGATCCCCAGAAATCAAAAAGAATTGAAGTCAGCAACTGCTTTCAAGCTTTCTGTAATGGAACAGCTGGGGAAAAGGCAGAGTCATCAGAATGCAAAACCCAGCAGCCTCAGCAATCTAGAAAGCAGGAAGTGCCAAGGCTCAGGGTTGGGAGATCTAATACCACCGCATCAAGAAAGAAAAGGAGAAGGGTTGTGATTGAAGACTTCCTTCTACAGAGGACAGAAGCACCAATTTGTTGCCTGTATTTGGAGTCCTGGGAAGTGTGCTTTCTGCCTAGAGCACATATTAAGGATATCACAGGAAGATTGTTGAGCTTACCTGCCCCTCAGATCACAACACTTTCCTACTTGTCCACATAAACACCAGTGATATTGCCTGAAATGACAGCGGGCAGATCAGAGAAGACTAAGAGGCGTTTGGAAGGAGGATTAAAGAGCCTGAAGAACAAGTGCTGTTCGCATCAATTTCTCTGTTGAAGGTAAGGACTCTAATAGGAACTGTAATATCATGAAAGTAAACACATGGCTGAGATGTGATGTTGATGTGAAGGTTTTGGATTCTTTCACAACAAGTGGATATTCTGGGTAGGAGGACTGCTATCAAGAGACAGGATCAGTCTGACCGGAATGGGCAAGAGCATATTTGGTCATATCCTGAACAACCTAGCAAGCAAGCCTTCAAACTAGGTTTCAGAGGATGGTGAACAAAACTCTCCAAAAACAAAGCAAACAATTCAGAAGGGAAAGGACTGGGAGCAGCAGCTCAACTGTGGGGAAAGGGCCAGAAAGCCACAGGACAACAAGTGATGCAAAATGGAAACAAGTAGGTCAGAATGCCAAATATGCCCAATGTAAGCCTATAAATGTGAGAAATATGGAGAACAAACAAGATGAGGTAGATGTCACAGCCTATGAAAGGAATTATCATATGATTGGTATCATGGGGACTTGATGGGCCAGCTCTTATAGGTGAAATGTCAAGATTGAAGGCTGTGGTCTGTTTTGAAAGGACAGGGCTGGGAAAAAGTGGTGGCATTGTCTTTTATGTAAAGAAACCAAAAAACATATTTTTGTTCCCTGGTTCAGAAGAAAGACGACAGCAAGTAAAAATATATTTGGGTGGAGATAAAGGGTAAAAGTACAGCACTTATATAATGGTCAGAATTTAATATAGACTGCCAAATCAGGAAGAAGTGGAGCACTCTCCAAGGAGGTGACAACATTACCCAAAAATTATGAAGCAGTACTGATGGGGGACTTCAGTTTTATGGACATCTGCTGGAAGAATCATGCAGCGAAACATGAAATGTTAAACAAGTTCCTAACTTTTATGGAAGACAATTTTCTGTTTCAGAAAGCTGAGGATATAACTAGGGGATCATCTATCTTGGATCTTATACTGGTCAACAGGGTGGAAGATGTGAAGATGATGAGAAATTTTGGAGGAAGTGTTCACAATATGATTGAATTTATGATCATAACAGTAGGAAAGCATGAGGTCAAAAGAACAAAGATACTAAATAATTCAAGGAAATAGTAGGCATGATGTCATGGAAAGACAGACCAAAGGATAAAGATGCCCAGGAGGGCCAGAGGTCTAAAGGACACAGAACTGGAAGCCCAACAATATGTTCTTCTGAAACAATGGATGAACAAGAAGAATGGCAAGGAAGCCTTGTGGCTGGACAAATCTGCAGATGACATGGACAAAGTGCTGACTTCATCCTATTCACTCCATCCCAACTTACAATCTGTCAAGATCCTTCTGAATTTCACTTCTGTCCTCCAGTGTGTTTGTACTCCTTCCCATTTCCATGTAGTTTTGCCTGTGTCACAGGGAAGATACAGGGGACAGGCCTCGAGGGGCCAAGGGAAGACCCTGGGGGCTGGAACGTAACAGGGAAGGCAAGGAGAGAGAGGAAAAGATGGAGAATCTCTTATGTGCAGCCGGCGCTGTGGCAAAACTGGAAGTGGCAGCGGGACCCGCGGGACTAGTTAGCAGTGTTTTTTTAAAACTGTGGCCAGCTGTGGAGAGGAGCAGGAGGAGCCGACATGGAGGATAAAAGGCGTTGTGGGCGAAGGAGCAGAGGGAAGACCTGGAGGTGCATCAACAGGGAAGGTATTCCTGGAACGCTGATTAGAGGTAAGAGGAGGCAGGTCTGCCTCTCACAGGGCAGAAGTCTGCCTTGCAGCCCTTCACAGGGAAGACGCCAGCGACAGCCGAGAGAGAGGAGGCGGATGCACCTAACTCAGACGGATGATTCGAGGGGGATGAGGAAGAAGGGGACAAGGATTGCTCCCGAGGAAGAGGGGAGAGTGACGAAATTCAAGGCGTTGAGCCAGGTGGGATTGGTACAGGATCGGAAAGGCTCCAGGAACAACCCCAGACAGGGAACAAAGAGCCTAAGCAGCGAGAGGGGCTGCAGAGGACAAGGTCCAGCTGCATAGACCTGCCTGATGGGGGACACAGAGTAGGTGGAACTAGAGGGACCACAAAGAGTCCAGCTAACATGCAAAAGGTCCGCAGTATGGAAGGGAGAATGTACTAGCCGCTAGGCATAGGCGTACACAGGACAGGACCAGTTAGAAACTCTCGGGGCCAGGCAGGCCCATTTGGTGTAGTCAGGAGCCCACTGGTATTGATAATGTTCCTTCTTTTGTTTCTTTCCATTTCCCACCTTTGGAGGGGTTGGGAGGCCTGTCGCATAGAGCCCTAGTGTTAGCTCAATCAGAGGAAGGGTTTTGTCTTAGAGGTAATTGAGATGACCGGGTAGACCCATAAAGGTATAACCCAGATTTGAGTGTTGGGTTAGACCTAATACATATCCATAGGAGAGCCCATAATATCAACAGGCAGGGGTCAGGCCTAGAGACATCAACGACTCGTTGAGGCTAGGTATCAGGGCGAGGTATAGGTATCAGGGCGAGGGTGGAGCCTCGCGGAAGACTGCCGTCTAGAGCTCACAGATGCGTGCGAGCCCCAGTAGTCAGACCCCACCACTGAAGGAATAAACAAAGTTGTGGCAGGAGGGATTGAGAAAGAGACTACCCCAGGGCCGGACATCCATCCAGCAAGACCACAGGGATGGAGCAATGGACAGCCCTATCTATCCAAAGCCGGGTGGCACGTGACCGGATGATCAAAGCCCAATGGGTGCAAGCTGCATCAATATAAGCATTAGGTCCAAGATAAGGTAGGTAATAGGAATGCTAGACACAGTAGTTCAGACCCACATTTCTCTTCAGACCCACATTTCACTTTGGGCTGAAAGGAAAGTGCTTCAGGATCTGGTCTGCTCAGAGGGGAGACACTTATTGGAATCAAGACATCTCTACTGTCAGCAGCATTTTATTCACTTAGTATAAAGCATGGCACTCCTTTTGCCTATCTGGGGAGGCAGCACTTGGCATTTCCAACAGCCTAACTAGAAAGTCATTTGCTCAGGAAATTAGAGATCTGTATTCTAGGTTCACTTTACTCACATGGGATTCAAATCCTCATCACCTACTGGGAGTCCCTTCTGCATTCCTCCTATTGATGATGGCCTACTGGGTAGACAAAAGTGCTAAAATCATGGAACTAATACTGTTACTGTATATCCTAGTGGTTTTGGTACTCCCCTCAATAGCAGGAGTTCTTGGTTCTGGATCCTGCACCCAGAGTTGCATCTATTTGCCAATTACTGACTAATGCAGTGGTTCCCAACCTTGGGTCATAACCCAAATCAGGGTTTCAGGGGCAATACCAGTGGCACCTCCCAGAAAAGAGGAGCCATGCCACATGTTGGGAGTTGTCCTGCCCCTGCCCCAACCCCTGGACTGTCACCAGCACCACTGCACTCCACTCCCAGCAGTGAGGTGAGGAAAAAAAAAAGTTGGGGACCATTGGTCTAATGTAAACAGCATACACAGATCAGGGAAGCAGCACAGAAGTATCTGACTGAGGTGGGAATATACCTGGGAGATTGGCACGCTAGTTTGTCTTGTTTGCTTTTCATCTGTTTCTGTCAATTTTGCACAAAACACATCCAGAAAAGGGGCCCTTTAGAAGCCATTGGTTAAAGCTCTAATATGGACTGAAAGAGACCTGGGTTCAAACTCTTGCTCTGCTGTCTTCCACAGTAAGATCTCCCAGTTTGGATGTAGGATCTGTAAGGCAGCAGGGCAGCCAGAGCTGGATATCCCTCATTCTCTTATGGTGAATCAATTCCACTTGGCACAGAAAATTAAATATTAATTGGAAGAAACTTCAAGAAAAAATAACTTGAATCTATAGAGTAGGAAATTCGCCATGGCTGTATTGCCTAAAATAAATAACCACCCCTGTTGTAGAGCTATGGGACAGGGACAGGGACAGGAACTGTTGGCACTTGCATCCATGCATGAACCTCATCACAAAGCACCCCAGTGTCACTGAGCCCATTGTCAGGTCTATGCATACACCATGAGGTGCTTTGTGATGGGGTTCATGCAGGAACACAAACACCAACAGTCCCCTCCTCTCCCAGTCCTTGGGAGCTTTAGTGGACTCCAGCTACCCCTGCCACTCTATCAGCCACAGAAACCTGTCAGATGTAGCCAGGTGTGGGGAGCAGGGGGACTGTTGGCATCTCTGTCTCTGCACAAACCTTGTCATGAAGAACCCTATGGTACACACACAAATCTGACACTGGGCTCAGTTACACTGGAGTGCTTTGTGCTAGGGTTCATGCAGGAAGACAGACACTAGCATCCCCTCTTCTCCCCCCCCCACTACTCCCCAGGGTGTGGCTGACAGCTGGCCAGAGGCAGGAGGCTGGGCTGGGGACAGAAGCTTTGCTCATCTCTGCGAGAGCCTGGAGGTGGGGCTGCCTGGGCTCTTGGCTGGAGCAGACCAAGTTCCAGCATGCCTTCCTGCAAGGGAGGGCTATCAAGCAGCCACAAAGCAGCCTGAAGCTGGCAGGTAGCAACCTAACTTGAATTGGTAAGGGAACATAAGTTCAATAGACCAGTCTGACCTAAGTTGATTAAGTCTGATAAATGGAGTTCTGCCTTTTTTTAAACCAATCTATTTGTGCAGAACTTCTGTTTGGTTACAGACATAGACCGGTTTCTGATCACTTATACTGGTATAAGTGTAATGTCGGTACCTGGTGAGAACCTATGGGTCCTTATACATGTGATGTGGGTTTAGCCCCCTAAATTGAAATAGTTTGTTTTAATCATCACAATGAAAAGCCCACTATCTCAATTTCAAGGCTCCCATCACTGGCACAGCAAGAGGCCTGAACCTTCCCCCCCCCCCCCGGTGAACACTGCCCGTGTCTCCTGTGGCCAGGGTGTGAGCTGGCACCAGGCTGAGTGGCTACTGAGCTGCAGGGGTCCTTCCCTCCACAATGGCAGTGCCCCCCAGGGCCACCCAGGTGGGTTGCTAGCAGGCACAGGGCTGCCCCAGCTCAGGCTTAGGGAACAACTGGACTGGGTTGGGTGCTACCTCTGAGCTGGGGCAACCCCTGGCCCCCAGCAGCATTTTTTCCCCAATGAAGCCTGCCTATGTGAGCTACTGGTCCTTCCTTCTATAGTAGCAGTGCCTGCAGGGGCTGGCTAGGCAGGCAGCTAGTGGGCTGGGTACTGCCCCAGCTTGGAGGCAGCACCCACCATATCCAACTCTTCCCCAAGCCTGCTGGGGCTTTAAGCACCATGTGCACTGTCCCTGCTGCCTTTCTACTGCTGGGGACTGCCCAGGAACTGGCTGGCTTTCCCCAGGGCATGTAGGCAAGCAGCAAAAGGGTGGCTGCGTGTGCTGGCAGCTGGAGAAGGCAGGAGGGATGGTGCATGATGTGCTGGAAGCCTCAACGGGGTCTGGGAAGAGTTGGATTCAACAGATGCTCCTATGAGCTGGAGCAGCACCTATCCACTAGCTGCCCAGCCGGTAGCACCCAGGGGGCACCACCACCATGGAAGGCAGGACTGGGCCCCATTGCAGCTCAGGAGACATCAGCCTGCCACCAGCTCATGCAGGCAGGCTTTGCCAGAAAAAAGAAAAAAAACAAACAAGTTGGGTATCCCCCAGCCTGCTTGCAGCTCACCTGAGAAGCTGTGTGGGGTGCTGTGACTGTGGAGGTAAAGACCAGGGTCCCCGCAGCTCAGGGACCACTCATCCCACTACACACACACACACGGATCAGGTCCCTTGCCACTTCTGCTGGTGGGGGGGGAGGGGGAGGAGGGGAGGCAAGGTGAGCTGTCAAATAAAAGGCTGGAATGTTACAAGTAGCTATTTTACAAACTAAACTACATGGGGAAGTTTTTTAGTTTGAAATGTAACAAACTAATTCAAATTGTAAAAAAATCCATACGTGTAAAGTGTGATGTAATTAAACTGCAAAGTGGGCAATTTTTGTCATGTGTACAAACAGTCCATAACTTTATATTCTGAAATCTTTTATATCCCTTTTCCCAAACAGAACCACAGAACAAATATCTGGATTCCAAAATCCAGAAACAGATGAATGGTCTTTTGGAAGTCCATTTTTTAGCTTAGTATTTGAAAATGCCAGAGACACGGGTTTCTGAAAATGTAGTATATTCGAACTTCAACAAGTGAACGTAATGTCTATATTGCTCAATAGCATTCCCTTTGGCCAGCTGTGATGTGCAAAGTATCATATTTGAAATATTTAGCCTCCCTCAAACCATAATTTTTCAAGTTCTGGCAGGACTGATTTACCCTTCATTCTCTGGAGGTAAGGAAGTTATGTCCTTTGCAGTTTGCTGTGGATGGACCTTTTGAATGCATAAAAACGAAGGATCTGCTCTAGATGAATACAAATGATTTCATAATACTTATCATATGAGCCTCAGTAAGATGTATTTAATTAGAATGTCCTTGTTCCCCATTGCCATGCAAAATGAAGCATACTGACTGTATGGCACATGGGGGAGTGGGAGTTGGGTTCTGCTCCACTGTAGCAGCTGCTGCTTCCCATGGGTGGCAACCAGGGCTTAGGCGCTGGTGTGGGGGATAAGGGGCTGCAGACCCAGGTCCCTGGCCCCATAGCCCTGGCAGATGGAATCCCCCTCTGGTGTGCTAGGAGGCTGCAGGTGGGGAGTGAAGGGCACCAGCAGGGCCATGGGGCCATGGCTTAGGCGTGAGGGCCCTGAACCTGTATACTGGTAAGCAAAGGGGGAGCTTTGATTTTCCATGATAACCCAAAATCAAATACCAGAATCTATAGGTATTTAAAATGTATTTTATTATACTGACTGAAGCACTGGTAGGCTTCCAAATTGCTTTAAAATTGTAAATATATCATAGTTTCATAGTTTCTAGGGTCAGAAGGGACCTGAGTAGATCATCTAGTCTGACCCCCTGCCATGGCAGGAAAGAGTACTGGGGTCAAACGACCCCAGCAAGGTGTACATCTAGCCTCCTCTTAAAGACCCCCAGGGTAGGAGCCTGCACCACTTCCCTTGGAAGTTTGTTCCAGATCCTAGCCGCCCTGACCATGAAGTAGCGCCTCCTGATACCTAGCCTAAATCTACCCTCTGCCAGCTTGTGACTGTTATTCCTGGTCACTCCTGGTAGTGCTCGGGGGAACAGTGACTTCCCCAGTGCCTGCTAGTCCACCTGACTAGTTTGTAACAGGCCACTAGGTCCCCCCTCAGCCTTCTCTTGTGGACGCTGAACAGGTTCAGGTCCCGTAGCCTCTCCTCGTAGGGCCTGCCCTGCTGCCTCCTGATCATGCGAGTGGCCCTCCTTTGGACACTCTCCATGTTGTCCACATCCCTCTTGAAGTGCAGTGCCCAGAACTGGATGCAGTACTCCAGCTGCGGCCTGACCAGTGCCGCACAGAGGGGGAGTATCACCTCCTTGGACTTGCTTGAGATGCATCTGTAGATCCATGACAAGGTACGGTTGGCCTTCCTGACTGCATCCCCACACTGCCGGCCCATGTTCATCTTGGAGTCAATGATGACTCCAAGATCCTTTTCCG
>NW_017728931.1:64239309-64260782 GCF_001723895.1 Crocodylus porosus
AATGAGAACAGGGTGAGAGACAGTGTCGAAGGCCTTCCGAAAGTCCACGAAGACTATGTCCACTGCTACCCCTGCATCTAATGATTTGGTGATCTGATCATAGAAGGCCACCTGCCCCTAATGAATCTGTGTTGGTTACCCCTAAGCATGATCTTCCCTGCTGGCCCCTCATGGATATGCACCAGAATAATTCTCTCAAAAAGCTTGCCCAGGATCGAGGTACGACTAACTGGCCTACAGTTTCCCAGGTCCTCCTTCTTCCCCTTTTTGAAGATGGGAACCATGCTGGCCCTCTTCCAGTCCTCTGGCACGACACCAGAGCACCATGAGTACGCGTAAAGCCATGCCAGAGGTCCTGCAATGACCACAGCCAATTCCCTTAGTACTCTAGGGTGGAGATCATCCAGACCAGCTGACTTGAATACATCCAGTCCCTTCAGAAGTTCCCTAACTAGTTCCTCACTAACCCTTGGCCTAGGTGCGCCTCCCCTGGGGCCTGAGGGGGGCTCAGCAGGGGGGGTGACTGTTCCGGTCCCTGCTTCGGAAAATGGAGGCAAAGAAATCATTAAAGATGTTGGTTTTGTCGTCTGGTGTGATGACCAAATTTCCTAATGTGTCCTGCAGGGGCCCCACATTACCCAGAACCTTCTTTTTGCCCCCTATGTATTTAAATATCAATAAAACATTGTGTTCAATTGACATCTATATATATATATATATATATAGTGGTGTTTCATTTTAATCATGAATTTTGGGTTTTTAAATAAGAGAATTCATGTTTTTTTATGATTAGAGAATTTGCCATTTTTAAACAGAGAAAGCAGGATCCCTAATCATGACTGTAGGTGTAAAAGGCCAGGTAAGATGGGGGGATGCTACTAGGAGTCCACATAGCAACACAGGAGCACAAAGATTTGGTGCAAATATATCCTGGCTTCTGAACCATAAGAGATTTTGATCCCTACAAGGAGTGACCCTTCTAATTAGAGCAGGTTTTTTCTCTCTCACTTTACCTCAGCAAGGAGAGCTCACTTTTCCAAAAGATCAACAACACATTCACCTGAGTCTTTTGAATTAATCAAAATGCAGTGATTTTTTTTTCCTAAGAAAGAGAAACTGAAAGATTGAGATATTGCAGTGAAACTTGATAGACCAATGAAAATTGAAGCCTACTCCTTTGAGTTCCAACCCATGTATTCAGCTACTTAAAGAAACATTTTGCTAAATTTTTGGAAATGCTGGCCAGAGACTTAGTGATTCCTAAGAATTTCCACACCGTCACACATTCTGGAGAGCTTGCCATGTACTGCATAAATGAAGTTCCTTTTTCATTATAACAGGAACTGCTCCCTATGATGTAGCCAACATGATAACTTTTAAGACAGAGAGGGTTTTGTAATGCATTACTCTATGGAATTAGAAAGAGGCAGTTAGTCTGAAGTCAGACAGAAGGCAGGACAGGGTGGCTTTCATAGGTGACAGCCTACTTCAGATGCAAGTTCATTCTTAGTATTTTATGAAGTAGGATGTTTCCTATGAAAGCTTATGCCTCTCTGAATCAATTACTCTCTAAGGTGCTACTCCACTCTTATCTTCAATAGAAATAGTTAACATATAACAAGTGTTTGGAGCCTCTCTCTTGATAAAGTAGATTAAGGACATACCCTTCCTGCCTTCCTATAAGGGTATAACACCTATGTCATTTGGGTATTTGTTTGTTAATGTACACATGGAGTTTGATTTTCCAGCCTTGTACCTTAGGGAATTATTTACAGCTGTGAAGAGATCACAGTGGACATCACATATCTTTTAGTGCTATGTACTAAAAATGACATTAATCTACATTGAAATCGATGACAGTTTTGAACAGACTTCCATCAGACCAGGTGTTCAGACCAATCTAGGATTTCCAGAGTTTTGTAACTGTACAGGCAAAAATCTACATTAGCCAGTCATCATCTAAACTGTTCGGGTGATTTGGAGTTTTTATGGGCTGAGCAATATCCTAGTAGAAGCACAGTTCTAGTGTATGTCCAATCTCTATTGTATCTCCCCCCTCCCCCAAAAAAATCTCAGATCCTTATTCACTAAGTTGTATGCAAATTCTCTTCTAGATTATTTCTCCTTTTTAACTATCTCATGAAGTTCTTAGGCCCTCATTATTTAGTGTCTGACTGCAAAAAGCATCACAATGGAATCATCTTTGTATCAGTGCTTCCTGACATAATCAAGCAGGAAAAAACAAGAGATTATTAGCAATGGATGGTCTGCCTTCACTGGCCTTGTGCTCTCTTGGAATGTTTAATTCATGAAGGTCCAATTATTAAAATGTCTGGAACAGAATTACACAAACTAGAAGGAAAGTGCAATTGCATATCCACTTAACATCTTAATTTACCCGCCTACAAATCCATTAGTTGCCTAGCAAACAGGCAATTAAGGATCTAAGCACCTACTTGTTTTCATCAGTCCCCATTGTTTCTGTATGATTCATTCATGCACTAATTAGGCATGTAATGACAGAGATATTTTCATATATACAATTGTACAACTGACATTTTAAGAGCTTAAATCCCAAGCCCTACAGGAGACCAAATGTCTTCAGTTTTAATAGTCACAGCAAGTAATGATGATTGCTGAAAGCATGATGGCAAACTGAGGCAACAGATTTACAACAAGGAGGTAAATTAAATCAGGCCAGCCAAAACTAACATCATTTTCAGTCCCTGACCCAGGATTATGGAATCTTTATGAAGTCACCATGGTAAAGAGCTCAAAATAGAGAAAGACTGAGGATGGACAGCCAAATATTTCCATAATGAAGCATGTTTGACAGAGCTGGAAACTTCATGTAGATGCTGAGCTCTCTTTTCAAATGGCCTGTTCACATACTGCTTTTCTCTTCTGAACTGAACTACCCCAGTAGAATATACTGAAGTTGAAGGATCTATTACTCCACCGGACTTGCAAGGGGAAGCATGCTGATGACATGTCATGAAGATTTCGCACCTGTGTATTTACTTAACCGTGCAGTGATCCAGGTGGATGATGAGCTAGTTTCACTAATGTCCTGCTTCTGGCTGTTTTTGGTAATGAACTGTGCATACAGTTGATGCTGACCAGACTCTTCTTCATGATGAAATCTGAGAGGCCTGGCAGCTAAGACTGAAAGAAGTATCTCATTTCAGCTCTCTCATCCCCCACTAGCAGCTAGTCCTGAATGCTGTCTCAGTTTTTCATGTCCTATAGTGACTCAAGCATTTGGAGTATGCAAATTCATGCAACTCTGCTAAGGGAGATGAAGACAGCAACATATGCCCAAGCAAAGCTATGAGAAAGCTGTCCTGTCTTGGGCTTATTTTTCCTTAATCTTTCATTGATTAGGCCTGAATTCTCTATATGTTATACTGGATAACAAAACACAAAGGGGCAGTTCATCTCTGTCCCCAACAGGCCTTCATGTGTCACTTCTGGGAGCTCTGCTCTCCTGGTTGTTGGCTACTCCCCTCCCAGACTTGCATGTAACCATGGCTGTTCATCCTCCCGCGTCACCAACCCCTCTCTCTCCTGCCACGACTTGTTGTTACACCAGTGGGGCGGGGCTAGTTCATGGGTCCCTTGGTGGCCCAGGTCTGGCCCACCGGTTGCACACAGGGCTCTGCCACCCCTACACCCTGGCCTCATGCCACTTGCGGCCTCCACTTCTCCAAGCCCGCTCAGTGATGGTTCCGCAGGCTTCTAACATGGCTCTCGTCTTCGAGTTCCCCAAAACCCTTGGGATACTCCTGCCCTGATGTCAACCCCTTCACACTAGCCTGGACCAGTGCCTTAGCCACTACTACAATAGGTCCCACACCACAAACCCTTCACCCTGTGCACCCCATGCTACGTGCCTCCTCTAAGAGGTTCTACCGTACCAGCTACCTCGCTGACCCTCCACCAGCTTCCTATTATCATGAACGGGAGTGGCCCCTCTCAACTGCTCTCTCATTGCACACCTGTTCCCTTAATCAGTGTCCTTTATTCTCAGCGGCAATCCTGCCCCGTTCTCCTGCCAGCCAGGTGGTCCTTCGGCCTCTCGCCCCTCTTCAGTGAAGTCCGCACCCACCACCTCGGCACTTACTTCAGGGTCCTCTGAATCCTCCTGGATCGTCTCAATCTTCATTCGCTCACCCGGTCCATTGCCTCAGGGTCAATCCACCAGTGTCCCAGTCATCAAGCTTCCTCTGAGCCACTGTTCCCTCCAGCATGCTGGCTCTTCTCCATTTGTCCAGCGGGGCTAGCACCATGGATGACCCTGACAACCGCCTGCTCTCCATGCTATCCGCTGCCTCCGAAGCAGCAGCCACCATTTGTAAATCCGTCGGCCAGCATCTGACGTCACCGTCAGCTGCAGCTGTACATAGAGGCGGCTAACGAGCCATGTGGGTTCTCCCTCCATCGCTGTGTCTCTCCTGTCCTGGGCTCCAGGTAAGTTTCCCTTGCTACCTCGGCCCCCGGGACAATCTCTCTAAAAAAACTGGAGCAAAAACTGACATAGGCATACAGTTCTTGGGATGGGTTTTATTACTGAACAGAGAATTCAGAAGATCTTTATAATTTCAGTCCTTGCTTTTCTTTAACTCCATGCAAACGCCTCATGTATTCTTATCGCTGTTATTCTTTTGTATAAGTAACTATGTTTATCATGAGTGGCAATGATTTGGCATCCCTTGACATACGGTGGCTTCATTTGAAACATCTTAAAGAGGTGTGATTTTCACAAATTTCAAGTGCCCACTCCAAAAATCAGGCCTTTTCAAAATGTTTTGTGAAGAACACTAAACAATGAAGTCACCACAGATAATTAACCACTTTTTAAAGTTAGTTATTGTATTTTTAGCATTCTATACACATTGGCCTATTTAAATAATAAATAGTAGATGAGATAGGGAGAAAGAAACAATGCATGAAAGAAAATTTGTGACTTGACTTGAAGGCAAAATTCAAAATGTTGCACATGCCAGCTTTTGCAATGATGATGAATATTGATTTCAAGGTGAATAGTCCAAAATCATAAGCAACCCATCATGAAATTATATTTTAAAATACATGCAACAATGTTTCTAACTACCAGCTGACTCTTATTTTTCATTTTTAACAATTATAGGAGAAAGCTACAATATTACCACTGCTCAGGTGTCAGAGTAAATGATTCAAGGACTACAGCCAGGATTCAAATTGACTCTTTAGGGTTGCCTATATATATGGCCATTCACATTCTAATTAGAATGAATGAGAGCAGATTTGATTAACTGAGACTTGATTAATCGAGACTCAATTAACTAAGTCTGCCTCATGTTCTAATTAGTACATTCCAGCATTCTAACACTCTTTGAATGAGCTTTAGATAAAGCATCCCACAGCCATTTAAAAATATGGGGGCTTAATACATATGATGGTGAGCCATTTTAATTAGAGCAGGTCTCCAGGAACTGCTCTAACTAAAACACCTCACCCACCAACCCTGAGCATGTGTATAGGCAGCCTAGATGCCTAGCTAGGTCTTTGGTAGAGTTTTGCTGCCTAATTAACAAAGAACAATTCAAATCAGCAGACCTGTTTCTCCTGATCTGGTAGATCCACAGAGCTCATTCTTAATTCATATAGAAAGTACTTAACTCAGTTTAAAGCTGATAGTGATGGTGGTGGTGGTGCCCACATTTGCCTGGTAGCCTAGTACCTATAGAACCTGTCCAGGAAATCAGAATCCTACATCCTAGGCCTATTCTTGCCCACATCTTCCACTTCCAAGGAGGAGGCCCGAACCACCAGGCTATAACAGCAGGCTGAATGAGACATTCTCCACCTCCTCCTTTTGAGCTTGGGGCTATATAAAGATAATAATACAAGACATATGACCAGAAGGAAAGCAAGCCAGATGGAGTCTCCTTCTATAGGCTGTTTGTGGCACCCACTGGAGAAGGGTAATTTGGGGGTTTCGTCCCCGTGTTTAGCATTATTTCTTGTTTTTAAATGAATATCTGTTTAATATAAAATGCATAAATAATTCTAAGAGCAATCAAATGGGATCATGAATTTAGCCTAAGGATTTTGGCACCCCATCCCCAGGAATGAGGAATCCTGGTTTTAATCCTTGCTGCCAAGACTGAATTGCCCTTTCAAAGCATGTACTAGTTCCCATTCTCTGTACCTAGATGCCTAAACCTGAATTATTCATAGATACCACCAAAGTCCCTCCAAAGGCTATATAAGGATCTTAGGTACCTGAACTGTTCCAGCTGAATGAGCTTCTGGAGCAAGAAGCCTAATAATAAGGTATTGAAAGCATAGGTGCCTAAGGGACTGTTCTGAATTCTGGCTTGGATGGGAATAGCATGATAGATGTAATTTTTGCAACCTTATTCATCACTTCTATTCAATATTACTGGCTTTATTTTTGATCTAGAATTAAAATATTACTTTGAGTTGATTTAGTCTTTTAAAATATACATGTTGTATAAAAATTCAGCTTTGTGAATAACTATTAATTAATAATCTATAAATAACTAAAGCCTCTTAGAGATTTGAACCCTTGATATAGCGAAGCACTTAAGCATGTGCTTCATGAAAACTGAATGGTTCAATTCTGATGATAATAATTGGACTTCAGCAAGTGCTTAAGTGCTTTACTGAACAAGAAGGGGTACTGCATAAATATATTCAATTTCTTTGCTGAAATATAGTCTAAAATATGCTCAACTTTGTGTTGCACTTAAGCCTTAATGGAGGCAATGAGAATTGAGCACTTTTTGAAAGAACAAATGAACAATCAAACAAATAAATGAACAGACAAATGAAAGAGCTAAGGTAATAATATTATATTATGAAGCTGTTACGCTAAAATGTTGTTAGAGTTTTTTGTCTCCTGCTGTATCTGGGAAGTCAATTATTCAGTATTATAAAATATCTATTTATAAGGTTTTATTCAATCAAACAAGGCAAGAGTAAACCTAAATGGTACTGCATCTATTGTGATACCCCTGTATATCAAGATCTACATAGACAGTAAAATGCATTTTAAGTTACCGGTATTTTATGTAAACTTCTCTCTCTTTTTTACATGTCTGCATTATTTTAGAATATGGATGATTTTCATTTAATTAAACTCTTACCTTGAATCTAAACTGAAACGTCCTCCCCCCAACCCCAAAATGCAGCATAAGAAGCATGAGTTTATGTCTTGGGTAGTAAAATGGATGGAAAATACTTGTTTAAAACCAATTAGACACAGGATGTTTTGTTGGTGCAATAATTATTAAAAATGGACCTCACAAGAGGCACTGAAGAGTGTATTGTCTCTGTAGAAGAGTGCACAAAAATCTCTTTATGAAATGAGTATCAAAATACATCACCTAATTCTGACAGAAATTAAAATACATTTTATTAAAAATTGCTTGGCAAATGGTCTCATGATCTATTTCCACTAATCAAGAATTATATATTTAAAGGGCATCCCTGCATCTGTTTTACATCAAAATCAAATAAAAGATTTCCGTAGCAACTGGTTTTAATTTTTTGTGCCCCAACATAGATATGAAAATGAATTATGATGTAAGCAAACTTTTTTTTTATAAAATGTTACTTCACTTAATACAGTGATTGAAAAAAGGTGTTTTTTATGTTACCTATTTCATCTAGATCAATCATTGTCATCTATTAAAATCTGGGAATAAATTGAGTGAAAATGCCTTTAATACTGTGACTGCTTGACATTAAAGACAGGATTTCCTGTATTTTTGTGTCTAGGTGCTGAGGTTCCTTAGTTATTTTAGGGGTTAAAAGCTGTAGTCACTGATGCGTATATATTAGGCTGTATTCATAAAACACGGCATGTAGCCTGCCTCAAACGATTACAGTCTAACAACAGAGACCAATAGAAAGAGGACAAGATCCAAGAAAGCTGAGGTAAGGCTAGATTCTCAAGCATTGTCAAGTTAGATGCAATAGCTAATAGGGTATAATATGGTAATGTGTCAGGGGATGCTCATGTGTACTTTCAGCTTTATACGCTACTAATCTCAGGAGGACAGAATAAGTGGTAGCAACCAAAGGTTTAATTTTAAAAGAGATTTCTAACAAGCTCCAGCTACCTCCACTAACTTGACTAGCAAGGTAAATTATTTTGTATTACTTTACAAACTGATGTTAAGGGTGTGGATATTTATGTAATGTGGGATATGATTTCATGGGGTAAATCAAACATGACATTCCCAAGACATGTTTTATTTTTACTTTTTGGAATGTTTCCCAATATCCAGCAATTTCTGAGGCTAGCAGATCTGTGGGATAATGCACTTGCTAATTACACAAATGAAAATAACCAATATCAAGAAATTACCACATTTTGTAAAAAATTAATAACAAAATCAGTCATTTAACTCTTGCATATATAGTATCAGGATTTTTTTAATATGATTTTCAGTTTTGGCAGTAAACTTTCTGTATCTCACAACACATCTGTACTATTGACCTCTGGATGTAAAATGCTCTCCACTCTATCAAAAACCAAATAGAACAACAGAGTTTATGAAGCACTGTTGCTATGCTACCCCTGCATTGTCTGGAGGAATACATGATCAGTTGATGTCTCTTTCATCATCTAATAATGGCAAATGCTTAACTTAAAGTGAAGAAATATAAATGTGAACTGGGTACCAAATGAATGAAAATGCATATTTTATGAAACACAGTAAAACCTGAGATCTAGGGTTTATTCTTTAAGTAATTTTTAGTGCTTTTTAAAGAAGAACTCCAATAATTTGAGATGGAGGACTGGGGGGAATGAATTAGTCAAGTAGGTTTTTTTCTAGGCTTTTTAGGAACATGCCCAACAAACAGCTGTTAAATGCTTTTTGATCCTTCTTGTGTGTGACGAGAAAAGGCCCTGGAAAATTTGATCCATATGTCCTTATAATTTAGGAAGAAAAAAGTAAAACCATATGACTAAGGGAGGAATACATATTAGAATGTGTAGTTCTCTTTACACATTGTGATATTCAAACTATTGGTTTGCGCAAAAATGATTCTGTAAAGGCATCCAATATAACCTTTTTCAGAATTACAGAACTCATGATTTAATATCAGAAAACGGTCAGAATTTCCAGGTTTTTCGAAATGACTGAACACCCAATTTAATGTGTTAGCAGCATGACATTTTACCTGAATCACAAGTATATTGTTCAAAACTGAAAAATCTTAGTATTTGATACCTTTGTATGACTATAAAGTGATGTCACAGGTGGCAGAACGTGGTCCTTTCCTAAGGGAAAAAACAAAAACAAAATAAAATTATTTAATTATTAAGTTAACTATATCTAGGATATTGTTAAGGGGTACTTTAACTGGAGACAGCTAATTGCTTTTCTCCCTTTCCAAGGCAAACAATGGCAGTAAGCATCTATTCCAGCCTTTTGCTATTGTTCTTGACCAATACTGTGTGGACTCGAACTGTGAGACAAGCCTATGATGTGACAGATCCTGAGGACTGGCCTTACTTCACCTTCGAATGTCCAAAAGAATGCTTCTGCCCTCCCGGTTTCCCTAATGCTTTATATTGTGATAACAAGGGACTTAAAGAAATACCTGCGATCCCAGCAAGAATTTGGTACCTCTATCTTCAAAACAACTTTATTGAAACAATTTCTGAGAAGCCTTTTGTAAATGCCACTTATCTGAGATGGATAAATTTAAACAAAAACAAGATCACCAATAAGGGGATCGAAAATGGTGCACTGAGCAAATTGAAGAGGTTGCTTTACTTGTTCCTGGAAGATAATGAATTGGAGGAGGTACCTGCTCCTTTACCAACAAGCCTGGAGCAGCTGAGACTGGCTAGAAACAACATCTCCCGGATTCCTGAGGGAGTCTTTAGCAACTTGGAAAACCTCACACTGCTAGATCTGCACCACAACATGCTGTTGGACAGTGCTCTTCAAAGTGACACCTTCCAGGGACTCAGCAGTCTCATGCAACTCAACATAGCAAAAAATTCTCTCAAGAAAATGCCATTAAGTCTTCCAGCTAATACGATGCAGCTGTTTTTAGACAACAATTCTATTGAAGTGATACCAGAAAACTATTTTAATGCGATACCCAAAGTGACTTTCCTTAGACTGAACTACAATAAATTATCTGATGATGGTATTCCCCCAAATGTGTTTAATGTTTCATCTATTTTAGACCTACAGCTGTCATACAACCAGCTCACTAAAATTCCACCTATCAGTGCTCAACTTGAGCATCTTCACCTTGATCACAACAGGATCCAAAGTAAGTGTCTACTGTTAAATGTGAATTAACAACAAGAACTAAAATCTGTGAAAGTCTCTTCTCCCCAGTGAACCACTTCAGTATCTCATTGTGCCCAAGAGCCATTTTTCAAAACTGAGAAGACTTTGAATGGTTTGAATTTATTTTACTAAGAAGATTAAAATATTTTGTGCTGGTAATCTTGATAATGTTAGAATCAATTTGAAAAAAGTCGTAAAAATACTGAGTTAAAAACTCAAAAATATGCTTTAAGGAAAGTGCGCATTGACAGGGAGATGAGGAAGATGAGCTTAATTAGCCAATTCAGATTCTCACATAGTGCCTATACCATATCATTTCTAAGAACATATTTGTTTGACCTATCTGAATATATCTGCCCTTAGATGCTTTTTAATCTTTTAGCCTTGATATTTTCTAGCATGTAAAACAGGTAAATGAGCACATTAAAGTGTACTTTGGCACTCACATTCCCAAATGTGCATGAAATCAGCCATATTATACCAGGAAATCCAGTTGTTATATGTAGAAGCTAAGAGATTAAAGAAAAAAAAGTAGATTGTTAAATCCACATTTAGCCAACTATATAACAGGTTACATTTTCAAAGTTGCAATCACTCCATTGTTCCTCCGGAGATTAAAAAGAGCTGTTGACTACTTATCTTCCTGGCTTTTTACCTGAAGGTAGAGTTGAAAGCCTAATTATACACACCTGTTCTTTAACACCAGTACCAATAATCAACATTATCTGTCTACATGCCTAAAGACTAATTAGGAACTGGATTTTAAAAGCTTCAGGCTATACATATTTTCCATCTCTTTGTTTCTGTGGGCTAAATGCCAAACCCCTGACTCAGTCTTGTCATGAAAAAAACTAATACTGACATAAAAGTTTGTCCGAGTAAAGATTTTAGGAGTTAGCCCTTGACTCCCATTTCCAAGACACATGAAATGTGTCAGTATGTCAGCATCATGCATTTCAGTTTACTCCCAGAATCTATTCAGACATAAGACATACTTAGGATATGAAGAGCAGAAATACCAATAAGGTTTCCTAGTTACCCAATCATATAAAACTAAATCACCCAGGTTAACCAAATGTATTCAACTTTTGCTTGTAGTTCAAATTATTTCATCCCATAAAACAAAACTTAAATGACCACTTGCTAATATTTTTTGCCAAAATTAAACAATTCGATGTTTACCCATATTGAACCATTAATGCTTTGGCCTAACATACAGTCCTCTTCTTTCTCTAGCATTCCTTCACCACTAAGCCAGCTAACATGGTATATGAATTAGCAAACCAGTTCCATATTACTATGTGATATAGTATTACCATATGAAAATCTCACGCGTATATTATAACTAATGGCTTGATTCTTAGAAAAAAGATGATACAGTAACTCATACACTGTAAACCTAAGATGAAGTGCCTACTAATAAATCAGGCTAATTAAATACACTTGCAATTCCTGAGATTACAAAGCCAAAAATGTAACATTTTGTATAGAGGTATTAATTCTGTACAGCTGGATGTCATTTCAATGGACTACTAGAAGTCTGAAATGTCATTAGAATTAGGGCTCATGACAACTTGCCTACTGAGCAAATGTCATCCATTGATTACAACAGGATTTAACTAAATCGTGCCACTGCAAAACTCCAGTTGTATATGCTATCTGCTCTTATTTGAATGGACACTTAGCAGACACTGGTGGAATGGAATCAGTAACGATATGCCTGGTATATTAGGCAACAGCCAAGTTTTTAAATAGGGTTGAAATACTCTTTTATTTTAAAGACACATAATATCAAGGCTAAAAGATTAAAAAGCATCTAAGGGCAGAGACAGAGGCAGTTAAGGTCTCTCAGGTGTCTTAGTCACGCTTCAAAATAGGATCTAGGCTTCTTACTCAAGCATTTTGAAAATATTAGCCTTGGTTTTTCATGAACCGTGGAAGAAAACCAGATACAAGACGACAGTATTCTAACCACAAATCCACTATTATTTCAGTTTTAGAGAGATGTAGTTAGCTGTGTTAGTCAAAAGTCAGGCAGAAAGTAGGCAGGTTTACACCTTAGACACTAACTGGTATGGAGAAGCATAAGCTTTCAAAGGTGACACCCTACTCACTACATACTAATGAAGCATTTGATGAAGTAGGCTGTTGCCTACAAAAAGTTTATGCCTCTCTGTGCCAGTTATTTCAAATTTAACAAGCTAAAACAATACAATTAAATTGCCCTGGATATCAAAACATGTAGGTAAAGCAAAGGGAGTCAACACAAAGACATCAATGATTCACTGTATCACCATATTTTACCAGTGCTATCAAAAAGTATGTGATAACTGCAAATATTCTACTGTATTAACTACTAGCTCTGACATCTAAGACCTCAGAAGACCTTTAGTATTAAAGAGCAAAAGACAGATGAATATAATTTTCCCTGGCAGAAAGCAGAAGTGACATCAACTTGCAGATCAGTTTTTTTGTTCTGTTTAGAGCAAGGGAAAAGAATGCTTAATTAGTTTAAAAAGCTAATGAAAGAAAACATATTTTAGACTCTTGGATCTAATTTCTCCATACAGTGGTTCCAAACTAAGTTCACTTTTTTCTGTTTGGCATTAGTCTTTGTTCCTTTCTAGGAATCAAATGAAAACTGAATGTCACATTTGCCAGTACTGTAGTATAGTAGGTAGTTGGCTTATACATCAATATTAGTTTTTCACATAGTGTGCTCTCCCTTATTTGTTTATTTTACAGTATAACTTAACTTCCGCTGTAAAGTTCAAGGCCCCATTTTGCTTGAGATTTTATAAATACAGGATGACATAGGATGAAACCTAGGCCATGTTGAAACTAATAAGGTCTTGACACAGGTTTCAAAGATGCTTAGATTTTATCTAAGATCCCTTCTGAAAGACCATGTGATATAAAGAACAGCAAAAGCAATGGCAGAGCAAACAAAGCACAGAGACAAAAAAAAAATCAACATTAAAAGAGTGATGATGCACACATATCAGATTGGCTCCAAGCCATTTAAGCACGTCTATCTTATTTACATATGTATTTTAACTAAGACGACAACAATAGCATTCAGGGGATTTCACATGAGGCTAAATTGGGGAAAAAAGCAGTGTTGGAAAAGATAAGAGAGAGAGGAAAACAGAGGGATAGAAACACTATGGAGTATGTGAGTACAATTGGCAGGGATAGTAAACTTAGACAGAACAACAATTATAGTACAAACAAAGGGGTGATCAAAGAAGAGAGCGATCAGTGCCAATACAGCAAAATAGAAAAAACAAAATAACCAGAATAAAGCAGATTCCAGGGATGAGTGAGCGGAGGTAGCAGGAGATTGCAAAAGCTCCCTCTCAGCTCCTAGTACGGTATCCCAAACAAAGATGAGAATTTGAAGTCCTGAGACATGGAGCGAAGTGGTTCCTTCCAACTCCATTGTAGGGATCTTGCTGGAGGAGGGAGTTGTAGGGCCCAATTCATCCTTGGAAGTCAGGACTATAGCTAAAGTGACTGTCCTGACTTTTTTGTGACAGTCCTAAATTTGGGACAATTTTTTTGTCCTTCCTGTGTTTTACATCCAAAAAAGCAACCGTTTTGCCCAGTTTTCAGTTTTCCTTTCAAGTATGGAATTTTTTAAAGATTGGCTTCATATTCTTGCTGTTATTTACTATGTGTTTTGGGAAATAAACCACTGACCCCAGTACTCCTGATGGACCCTAACAACTGTGGCTTACTGCAACAGGGATTGAATGGCCCTGACTTCCTCACTGCTCCTCAGCTCAGACCAGTGCTGACCCTCAAAACGTGCCTTTCAAAAATTTTTTATCCCTACAGTGGTAAAGATAATCCACAGACTTTACTGGATATCTGTCTGGGCCACAGAATGGAAGAGGATGTTCTGCAGTTGCCTGCCCATGTGTGTTCAAGTAGCACTACTACATTAGACATCAATGGAGACTCTTCCATACTTCAAGGAATTTTTTTTTTTTTTATGTGTATTCCCTTATTTAGGCATTACACAGCTTATTGTGATTACTGTCCATATAGGTAGAAGAAAGAAAAAGGCAGAAGAATTTAAGTAGTTAAAATAGAGAGAGAGAGAGAGAGAGAGAGAGAGGCAGAAAAAGGCAGAAGAATTTAAGTAGTTAAAATATATTACTTTTCAGCCTCACAGATACCACGTCTTAGTCAAATATACTACTTCTTAGTCAAAAGCCCCATTCCAGAGCTCTGGCAGACAAAGAATAAAGGACACTGGCACAAAGATTTTCCTCCAGTATTACATTCCAAAAATCAGGAGGAATATTAGTCCCACAATGGTACGACGGAATGAGGAAAGATGTCTTCATTTTATTGGCAGTTTGGGTCACAGATGAGCTTGAAGAAGTCTAGTATGAGAGGTACAAAAGATAGCCTCAGCCTGCTGAGTTATGTTAGATGGCCTGTTGTTCTGGTTTGTTTCGTCCTTGGGCCTGGTACAGACATTATACTTTTACTGGTATAAGTGATTGGAAACCGGTCTCTCTCTCTAACAAAACAGATGTTTGGTACACAAAAGCAGTCTATACCCATAACAGAACAGAAGTTTGGCTTACACAGACTGGTTTAAAAATGGCTGAACCCAGTTTAAGATTTGCACCCCACCAAAGGGCGAATGTGTGCTCTGTTCGCTGCCAATCTAAACTATGCTGCTTATAGCAAATCACATAAACTTAGACCGATTCTGCCTCAGGCTTTTTGAATGTCTGTGCCTAGCCCTGATGATGACTGTCTTCTATAAAAATTGTCCTGTGGACTTTCATGGTGTTCTTATTTCCACGTGTCCTGAAATGGCAGATTTTTGCCCAACTGGGATCATTCAAAAATCACATTTTAATAATTACAATCATTATGAAATAGCACTTGGCAGCTTCTAATTTCATAGTGGGATGCATAAAAATGAACTTTATTGCGAGTTTAAAACTTAAATGCACAAATAAAGTAAATCAGTCTCAGGACCTATTTAGTCATAAGAAACTATAGATATAAAACCTTTCTGTAAGTAGAAGCTGTCTACGTCTGTTCTTCTGAATAATAAATATTACTTAAAAACAACCACCATATAATTAAATAATTACAAGAACAAATTCTTCTTCAAAGAATTCCAAGCATTTTATAAACATCAGTCAACCATTTTTAAGAAGGAGGCACTTGGTATGTTAGTTGTACTGGCAATTTTTGGGGCACTCATCCTAATTGTCTCGCTTCTGTGACAGATTTGTATTCTTACTAAAAAGAATCACTTAAAAATAAAAGGCTTCTGGTTTTGGGGGGTTTAAAAGACAAAATCCAAGTATAAGTTAATGTTCCAATGACATTATAGACATGTCTGTTCAGGAAAAAATGTTTTTTCCTGTGCAAAAAATGGTGACAAAAAGTAAAGTTTCACTAAAAGTTCCATGGACATATTGCATTGCTAACATCAGAAAACCTTTGTAGTTTTGATGAAAAATGTTTAATTAGGAACTGTTTTACCTATGCTAGTATGGAGGTGCTAAGAAAAATATCTGTGTCTCAGTAACCCACAATCTCCTTTCACACTCTTTAGGAGAGGTGGCCTTGGGCCAATAACAGCTTCAGGCAGACAGGTCAATAGCTTAATGCCACAATTGGACCCAACAAGTTTCACATCATCAATGTATAAAAGTTACTTCAGCCATAACTAAGATAAAACCTACTACTGCCTGACATATGGCAGCTGTTCAACATCACTGCACAAGTGTTCAAGATTAAAAGTGGAAAATGCTTTAGCCAATTGACATGACAGATGTTATATAGGAGGGCCAACATTAAGAAGCTAACGCCTCTAACTCATGAAAAGTGACAAATGATTAAAGCCACAGTATCAAAACTTATTTGAAATAAAATGAGATATATTTTTTCAAAAGAGATGTATCTGTTTCTTACCTGTCAAAATGGGATTGCCAAATTGCCATTGCATCAGTTAACATATACATGGATAAATGTACAGTTTATTTTGAGATAAGAAGAGGGTGCTTTACCATATATTAACTGCTCTGCAGTGACTGTCCATGTGCATTCTCACACCTCCAGGGAAGCAGAAATTCAGCCATAGTAACTTAGATTTCAGGGGGAGAGGCCTACATTACCAGGTTTTTTTCCCCATGGAGTAAAAAGATGCATACAGGCAGTTATTGCCTAGTGGTTGATGTGCAGTAAGGCTACGTGCCGTTTTACAATTCTGCTATTTTTCATATGTTCATGTTTAATTAAACTATTGGAGAGCATGATGTAGGAGAGGAGGAGGGCTTAGTATGCTAACATTATAAAAAGATGCTTGCGTGAACTGCTATTTATAATTTCTGAATTTTAAATATAATACAACAGACAATATGTTTGCTGCAGTTAATGTACAGACACCCAGGATGAAGTTTTCAGACACTGCCAACCTCATTCTGCCCTCACTAAAGTCAAAATCACAACTTGGTTTATAATAAATACACTGAAAACAAAATTCACACCAATAATTTAATGGCCGATCTTCCCACTATCCAGATTTAGGAATGAATTCTAGTTCCTCTCTAGAATATGAATTTGTAGTAAACCTGGTATTAAATTAAATTGAATTGCTTGTGTGCCATAGTCTACTTTGTAATTTCAATCAAAAATAACAAGTAACATATTTTAGAGATAACGATATTAAAAAATGCATTTTTCATACAAGTTACCTGTATTTGCAGATGTCAGTGGCACTCAGATTTGTCCAGCCTCCATTAGCATAGAAGACTATGTTCCCTACAATGATTTTCCACGCCTCCGCTATCTACGCCTGGATGGAAACGACATTCAGCCACCAATTCCACTGGACATCATGATATGCTTTCGGCTTCTACAGGCCATTGTTATTTAAAAAAACAACATCTGACCACCTCATTTGCATTTGCCAGATTTTTAAGAAGCAAATTTTGCTGGCATGAAACCTGTTCTAATTTATAGTTCAATCAGTAACAATTTTCTTTCAATTTTAAATCTTCTTCCTTCTACCTTTTTACATTTACAAAGAGTATTCTTCAAAAAAGTGTCCCTGGTTCTATATGGCATATTTCCTTGATTTAAAAAAAAATCGTATTGCAAATATATTGCAAGTTATGAATTATCACATTTCCAATGGTTCCAAAGCACACTCTTGTTTATTGTTTGATTTTCTTGTTAAACCATATATTAAACATAAGGTCTGTTAAGGCCCTTGCTATACCACCAAATTATATTAACCCTAAACAGCAGTGTAATACTTTTTTTTTTTTTTTTTTTTAAATTCAGGTGCACTTGAATTGACATGCATGTTAAAAAGTCATGTATTACATTATTACAAATCATAACTAACACTGGCCATCCCTAAAATAGCCATCACCATAAGTGGCAGTGAACAATCCATCATTCTGTAGATAAAATTGAACAAAATATTTACTTCGCATATGGAAATATTTCAACTGATACTTTTTTCCACAGGTATGCAATATCTCCAAGGAAGAAAACTATGTATTGCATATAAATATAAAAACACAAAACTAGAAGTAAGGAAATCTAAGGTAAAATCCTGGTTTCATTGAAGTCAACCACAGCTTTGCTACAGACTACAGTGGAATAAGGATGTCATACCTAGTCTTTCCATTCTTGCTTTGCATCAGTTCTTCTCTGAGGCCTTAGAACAATCACTTAACTAATGGGTTTTACATAGAACAGAGGTAAAATCTAAAAACATTTGAAAAGCTGTTGCTGTTATAATTGTTATTGCTAAGATATAAAGAAACCCTAAAGTATATGCATCAGATACATGGCAATGATGTGGTAACATGTTTTCACAGGAAGAACAGACCAAGAATAAAATCAAATATAATCGGTTCAGTGTAATACTTAGTAATCTATTGGCACATGTAACAACACTGGATTTAAGAAAATCCAGATGCTTAGAGTGTGGCACTTTGAAAATGCATTAATAGTGGCAGTGCCATTAGGATATCTTTTTAAGAAGTAGTTCTTTATTTATAGTAAATTATACAGGCAGTCCTTGGATTTATGAGACAAATGATTCCTGAAAACTGAGTCTTAAGTGGAAATGTTGCAACTCGGAACCGATTTTCTCATAGGAAACAATGTTATATGGGGGATTGGTTCCTGAACCAAGGCCAGATACCCTATTTTCACCAAAAATACCCCAGAATTTTATACACAATCAATTACAGATAAGTAATATAGTCACATCAATGTATTTACAGCAAAAGCTGTATTAACCAGCACCTTACAAACTGGCATGCTCTGTTAACCAGCATGCCGGCTCATAAGGGAAAAGTGAAACCAGAAGTGTCCACCATGGCACTTCTGATTCCACAGAGCCCCCACAACCTGAGAGAAAGCATCCTGCACTGCCAAGCCCCCATGGCCCGGGGCATAGCAGGCTGCATGGGTCCTCCCTCCCTGCCCCTCGGGGCCCACAGGAGGAATGGCAACACGGCGGGAGGGGTGGCAACACGGCAAGAGGGGCGGCAACACCCCAGACATGGTGGGATAGGCAGCAGCCCAAACAGGCAAAGATGCCTGTTTGGGCCGCTCAGTAATCCAGCATATTTTTGTTATCCGGCTCCCTCCATTCCCCATGGGTGCCAGATAATAAAGCTTTTACTGTATACTGTAAGTAGCAATCATATTGATTTGGAAGGACTTCGAGGTGACTTTGATGGACTTTTTGAAAGGCTCTTGGGTAGATTTTTTGAAGGGCTCTTGGCTGGAATCTTCTCAAGAGTCTTGGCTGCAGGTTTTTCTGGAGTCTTGTCTGCTTCTTAAAGAAAGTGTCTAAGGAAGTTTGGACAGAAGTTCTCCGGGGAGATGGGCCACACAGCAAACTTGTTCACTGGTGTGGCGTGGCACTGGATCAAGTGTTATAAAGTCAAAACTGACATCAGAAAGTTGAAACGGAGTCAATTTATAAATGTTGAGTGCAAAATGTTGCAACTCGAAACGTATGTCAAGAACTGCCTGTACTTTGATAGTAGGGTATCAGTACACACCCTGAATATTAGAGTGGGAAAATAAAGTTTGTTTGCTATTGCTGGTAGCCATTATAAGGAATAACTCACCAATTATATTTTTAGTTTACTTTTGCCTTTATGTAGAAGGAAATAGTTGCTGTTTGATGGCCTGTGTCTAATTCTGACATGTTAAGACTGTTCAGTAACAAGCATAAAAAAACTAGGCATGTTGTATGTGAATTTATTTTTTCCGTGAATTTATTTTTTCCTTCAAGAATGAAACATTTTTTTTTTTACTAATGGATAGAGGATCTGATTTTGAGAAGTGTTTGAAATTCTAATTTAAGTTTGTCAGAATTTCATAAAATCAGGCCTGAATTGATTTAATTCTACTGTAGTGCATTAGCAGTAATATTCATAGTATGTTGATATAATGGGATACTGCATTGATCTTTCATTGCAGTTTCCCAAAATTATCATTTTTTTTTTCAACCAGCACATTGGAATCAAATTTACTCAATGTCTGAAGTCATAGTAGCTTACTAAATGGTCACTTAATTATCAAGGTCAAAGACCCACTCAGGCTAAGAATCCTGTAGAGCTAGTATGGTTGAATTACAGCAACCTCTATAACTAGTAACAGCATCATGACCAACTCCCTTTGACTCCCCATAATGAATGACAAGGCAGCCAAGTCAATGGGGTGCAAACTTTGCCAAGGATTCAGAGTGCTGCTCAAATGTGCACCTCTGCAACTGAAACAGGAACCCTTAAACTGCCCTGCCAATGAATGTCATTAAATGGCCACTAATAAAGTAAAAATCAGGCTTTTGGAATAAAACATCACCAAGATAGAGAAGCAGGTCTTTTATAAACTCTGTCATACAAATGTTTTGCTTAGCGGGTTATACCCATGTGCTGGTTGATTGAAACAATCCTGTCCATATAATGAAATGTTTTTTATACTGATATGTTCATAAGACAACAAAAGATTAAAAGTAGCTCTACAGTACATATGCATGTTTAGTTCTGCTTCATTTATGGTAGCATATAGTAATTTATTTTTTAGCACACAATTTCATGTGATATTATTACTAAATAAATTAAGATAATGACTATATAATTGTATTTGAAAATGGATTTTCTAGTTGCTTTGAAGATAAATAATACACACCCCATCAGTATATAGTATATAACACACACATATACCAGAGCATATACCTAAACACATACACACACACACACTATATATTTGTCCATACTTACATAAACACATATACGTGTGTGTGTGCATGTATGTGCACATCTGCAGACACACAGAGAGCCACACACACAGAAAATAAGCACACAAGTTCATTTTTAGGAGTGGTAAATATTTTTTTATTGTGATGGTGTTAAGAGGTCCAAAGCAAAGATTAAGACCTGACAGATACTGTTGGCCAGATTATATACTACCTATTAGGTATATAAGTGTATTTGGGTGCCTAAATATGATGGTATTACAACCTATTTGAATCTCTGAAAAACTGTTAGTACAAAACCCTTCTTGCTTAAGTTTTGTTTTTGGTGACCCAATCTTAAGGGTAGATCCTTTCTTTTTTTCTTTTTTCATGTCTTTGTGACAAGGTAGTTAGCAGAATTTGGAGTTTTGTTGGAATCTGAGAGGGTTGCTTTTGCTGTGGCCTCAAACTTGAGATCTCTGGGCTGTCAACTGTGCACATTAGTGCCCACACCACCCCGACCCCTTTAAGGGAAGGTGGAAGCTGTTAGAAATGTAACATTAACAGATCAATGCAGTAGGGGCCAACTGTCATCTCAGGGAAGAATCCTGGATTTGGAAAGAAGGGCTGCAGCTGAAGCCACTTGCATTATTCCTCAGACCAGGGTAGGGAAGGGGGTGGGGAGGGGTGAGGCATCGCTGGACCCGTCAGGCCAGCAGGGAACACCAGAGGGAGGGGACTCTGGGCAGGGGGAGGAAAAAGAGATTCACCTACTTGCAGCAGCTGCTGCTGCTCCTGTCCCCAGTTGAGCCCAGCACCCACACAGGTGCTCTCAACAGCCCACAGGTGGAGTAAGGCAAAAGAAGCTCTAGAGATCTCCCAGGTGAGCC
>NW_017728931.1:64260882-64299986 GCF_001723895.1 Crocodylus porosus
GGGAGTCTCTCCTTCATGAGCCTGGTCCTTGCCTGACTCTTCAGTGTTCCCCAATGATGTCCAGCTGTGGGAAGTAGTTGTTCAGTGTGCCGAACTCAGCCAGAGACAGCAATGGTGGTGGGTGGGTTCCTCTTTCCTGTCCTTGCTCCCTGTCTGTCCTCATTGTATGTCCTTGTTATCCCAGGAGCTCCAGCTGCAGGAAGTGGCTGCATGGGATGTCAGGCTCAGTAGGGAACAGCAGCAGCAGCAGGCTTTTTCTAGCCCTGCTCACTTCCACTAACCCCATCCTTATGTCACCCACCAGACAGGATCAGGTCAAAGAGGAGGAACTCACCACTGTCCCAACTGCACATAGCGCCCTGCCCAGCCACTCTCCAGTGTCCCCATCTCAAGTGGGGTGGAAGCAGCCCTTAGGCCCCTCTCTGCCTCTGGGTCAATTAGGGACAGTAGCAGCAGCAGGTGGGTTCACTTTTTCTGTGCCTATTCCCTGACAGTGCTCCTAGGTGTCTGCCACCACCCAGGGCTTGCAGTAGTGTCTCAATGATCAGACCTCAGCAGCAGTGGTGTTATCTGACATGGCATGAGCTCCCCACTCCAGATGCTGTTGTGGCTGGGGGGCTGGGGAACAGGCTCTCAGCACCCCTATTTGCAGAACCATGCCAGAGGTCATTTGGACCTCCAGTCTGGTTCTCCCCTCCAAGCAGCTCCTAGAGTTCATATTTCACTCCCCTCTCCCCCTCCCAAGATATGTCAGTATCCCCCAGTGGGAGTCTGCACCACAGCAGTAACAGCTGGAGTACAGGGAGCACAAACTGTTAGGTAACACAGATATGTGAGCAGGTCCACACACTATTTGTCCCCCACCCCACTCTGCCCAGAGGGAAGTAGCTTTATACAGCTGATATTCATTTGACGAAAGCCTGGGAGAGTCACGCTAACTCTTTCACAGCCATCCCCACTCATTGCCTCTATGAGGAGCTGGGACTCTCCTCATAAGGGCAGCAGGAATCAAAGCAGGATGCTTTCCTGCAGGGGAACATTTTTTCATTCCAGCATGCCTCTTCGGTGTCTCAAACTGCTTTGAGGCATCACAACATGCACATGCTTGCCCATCTGGACCCAGCCATGCACTCCATTTTTCATGTCAGCAAATATAAAAGTGAACCTAACCTTTCATTTAAAAATGCAGTTTCTAGCCACTTTGCATGGAAAGATGGCTTCTCAAATGATGTAAAATATTTTACAAGGTTGATAGTTTGTCATGCATTCTTCCTAAAGTTCCTATGTTTTAGACAGTGCCCTTGTAGACATTTGGGGGCCCTGAAAAATGTCATGGGGATAATTTTCTTTACTGATTATTAGAACAATATAGTTGTATCTTCCCACATTGATGCTGTATTTCCCTCTCTCATAACTAGTTTTCCTTGTCTTATTTAGAGTCTCAGTGTTTTTGAGTGAGGAAGGACTTTATATTAACAGAAGTTAGGAAGGATATTTAAAAATCCAAGAAATTCTACATAAGTCCAAATGAGCAGTGAAATTTCATTTTACCTATTTTAATCAAATACATTTTTCTATCAACACCTGTCAAAACAGTTGTAGAGGAAATCTTGATAAGATTTTTCATCTTTCTAGCTATGTAGTGGAATGAGAGGGGAAAAGAAAAAGAAGGAAAAACCCCATTAGTGAACTGGTACCAGATAGAAGCACAGAAATGAAAAAGGCAACAGAAGATAGAATTAGGAGAAAGGGAATTAGGTGGTAAGGAGGAGAGACCAGACTGGATCTGGAAGGGAGACAAGTCTGAAGGCCGTGTCACATGTTACACTTAGGACATTTTAATGGCACTAAAAACAAGAGTGGCTGTACATTCAAACAATAAAACACATGTTAAATGTAATTATATCATAACAAAGTAACAGCTTTTCATGGGAGGCATATCTCTGGATTGTATTAAGTAACACATGTTCAGCTATTGTTGGATTGTTTCACAGAAATAGGATACAATGCTGGTACAGTGGCAGGGACAGGACAAATAATTAGCTTTTTGTTCCCAGCCCCAGCATCATACAGCAGTCTTAAAATGGCCACAGTGTGATTCCAGGGGTAGGACTGACAATCAGCTGATTGTCAGCCCCAGCTCCTGTATAACACTGGAGCCAGTTTAAAGCCTACCAGCAGCAAAGACCCAACTTACCCCATGGATGCAGCAGCAGGTGCAGATCTAGCAGCAGGAGCAGAACCTTCTCCCAGGTATGGCTCCCCATGCCTCCCTCCACCCACATTAGTGGAAAATATCCAGCTCACCCTCGCATGCCAGGGTCAGGCACTCCTGGGCTTGGCAGTGCTAGGCACAGATTAGAAAGACTCTGGGCTCTGGGTGTGAGAGAAACTATTCCAAACTTCCTCATGCAGTATGACATGGATGTTTTCAAAATCTGAAATTCACAATACCTAAAACTAGTGTAGTATTGCTTGCTTGGGAGCTGGCAGAGCAGAATCATATTCAGGAACATTACTTGACATCTGGAATATTGTCTAATGTGCTGCAATTGATATATAATCCAACACTAGAGCACAGTCCAGACACATAGGATCTGTGCCCATGTGAAAATAACACCCCTGAGCTTTCTTCAGATCCTGAATTACTATACTCTCTGCACCATTCCAGGGTGATGTGGAATAAGCTTTGAGAATAAATTCCAAAAAGAATATAGTAATAAGCCAAAATTGTGCATGCTGTTAAAGAAAACCACATGAAGAAGCAAGGACAGTTAGTCTTCAGTATACTTAGTCTTAACCCCTTAACTTGTAAACCTGTGGGGGGTCTGTAATATACTTAATTTTATTGGCACGCCATCTCAGATTCTGAATGACCCAAAAATAATGGTCTCTTATCTTTATGGATAACACCTTCATTTTCAGCAAATGTATGTCTGTGGAATGCTTGGTCAGAAATCAAGCAATCCATGAACTCACAGATAAGTGCCATAGAAGTTTAAGGCACTAGTTTCAGGCCAGCGCATGCTTGCTGGTGACTTTTAATGAACATTTGATTGTAGAAAAATCTATTTTTTTAGGCCTGGCAGAAAACACAGGCATGTCAATGTCCAAACGTTAAAGTCTAAGCTAGGTTGTTGAAGAAGAGAAGTTCATGGATCAAGTCCTATTATACAGGCCTCTAGGGTCCAATCCAAAAGTTAAGTAATATTAAACCTTGTCCTCTCAGGTCCTCTCTATGGGATGTCTCTTTAAATATATTTCATTCTTAGAGAGCAAACAAATCTCTGGATTCTTAAATCTTATTAGCTTGACTTAATCCTATCGTTAATATCATTGTGAAACCAGGAGGTCTTACTGGTAGCAGAATTTCTTCAGAGGATAACTTGGCATCTTATGTGTGGTAGGGGAGTCTCCAAGCCACAGGGACCTGGCGGCAATGGTGGGAGCCCCATGCCACAGGTCTTGCCAGCAGTGCCATGGTGTGCTGACCTCTGGGAGCATGGAGGCAGCAGCAGCAGCATCGCTTTGGTGTGGACCCTGCCAGTGGCCAGACAGCACGCTGAGCCATAGGAATGGGTGGCAATGGCAGGACTGCCATGCCACAGGTGCTGCCAGTGGCACCACAGCACACTGAGCTGCAGCAGCATGGTGGCTGTGGCGGGTTTGCCTTGCCGCAGGACTTACCAACAGTGCTGTGGCATCCCAAGCCACAGCCAACAGGGGCCAGGATGCCAGAAATTAAAAAAAAGTGGCACTGGCATGGACGTGCTTTGTAAGCATGTGCTGATGCCGATTCGCCAGCAGGTGAGTGAAGGTTGCAGTTGAGACAGAGATCCCAGAAGGGATGACTGTTGGCATCCTCCAGATGAGGAGCTGGCCCCATGGACTAACTCAGAGGAGTCGGTTCACTTACCTGGAAAGCTGACATGGAAGTCTGGACATGGAGAGTGAAACAAAGACAATGGTGGACCTACAGGACAAGACAAAAGCAATGACTGGTAAAGAAACTGCATCCATGCAACATCAGGGTAACAAGTTGGTGCTAGGTGGGGTGCAGGGAAGGCAGAGCCCCAGTGTCCTCACACTAACAAGTAGACATAATAGGATACCACTGAGCCAGGATTAACAGAATTCCCTAAGATTAAAACTTCATCAAAGACATGGCAGAAGAGAAGTATTGGTGACCTTGGTAACTGGTGCCAGGGGTCATACTGTCAGGCTAAAAGACCATGGTTAGCTCTGGGTGGCTAGAAAAACCTAAGCAGGGAGCTTAGGACAGGCATGGCAAGTTGCACTATTGGAGTTTATTTTTCAGATAAATATCTGACCTGCACTTTTAGGGTTATCATGTAGCCATGACTAAGTCTGTAACATGGATAGACCGGGTTTCGGGGCAGGAGTGGGGGGGGGTCTCAAAACACTGCTATTCATTAATGTGCATTAAAAATATTACTAACATTTGAGGCAGTTTCTCAACAGTAGTGACAACATTGTATAGGAGCAATGGGTAATAAAGTTAATGTAAGTGTGGTTTCCTAATAACTGACAGCGATTGTAAGGGATCCTGTTCAGAGGTGAAGAAAAAATAAGGAAAACATTCAGAAATAAGATAAACTATGTATTCTTTTCCTTATCTGTACTAAAAAAATATGTGAAGAAAACTAAAGAGGTAGTGATGGGGGCCTGAAGATTCATAGGTAGGTAGGAATGATGGCTTGGTGGTATGAATAAAGAAAGTTGAAAAGGGAGTGGAAAAACCCCCACTTGGGCTGAGCTTCAATGTTTACAATGTTATACCTATTTCCCTTATTATAATTACCATACCAAAGTATGATAATTCCAATGTAAATTTGAGTTTAAGAAATATTTTTTTAATTTCACTGTGGATAAGCATACGCCTATTCCTAGCAAATATTATTACTACTGCTAAATGAAATATTTGTGACCTTTTCACTGGAATTGTTTTGTGGGTGTTTATTTCAATCTACAACTATGCAATCAGATGCATATTTGGTGCACTGAAAGGACATATGCACATGTGTAGTACTGATACAAAACTATTATGGAAGTCAGGGACCCATGTTGGTGAGAAGGAAAGTATAGCATATGGCCCACTTTTTCTCACTAAGGTAATTCAAAATGGCTGAACAAGACACTACCAAGTGTTCACATTTGAAGTAAGAGTTTCAAAAGGAGAGAGAGAGGAAAGAACACTTACAAAATTGTCATACTAAAGATGTAATTTATTACATTTGTTGGAAATGTATAGAAGTATGAAAACAAAGACTTAGAATTAACATTCTTCTTCAACCATAATTCCAACATCACTACCAAGAGCACTATAATATTGGAGCACACCCAGTAGAACACTTGAAAAGACAGAGGGAAGTGGTATAATAGTGAATAAAAGCTATTATGAAACAAAGACTTTTTTCCCCCTATTTGAACTGGTTTTACTCATAGAAAAATGTAGCCTTTAGCCATAATCAGTACTTCAAGCAGTTCCGGAAAGAATCCAACAGAAATGAAATGAGGACGGGGCACATCAAAGCTTCTGGGTTTGTAATGTTAACAGCTGTGGCTAAAAAGCTTTGGGGGTAAGAGGGGTTGTTATTTAAACATGTCTGTTTGAAATAGTATTTTGAATTCAAGCACATATGAGTGTCCATTAAAACAAAAGGAGAGTCCAAGGATAAGCATACCATACAAATGCCATATATCAAACAGACAGCTTTACAATCAAACACCACATAATTAGTGCAAAAATTGAGTGCCAAAAAAAGTGTTGCAGTTGTATTAAATTTACCCTTAAGGAGCTGTAAAAAGAAATAAATATTCTAGGACCAATGCCCATTTATCCTGTTCTGCTCCACATAAAAGGAGTTTGTATTAAATCAGCTGCATATCTGGAAAGAATTAAATCATCATCTATCATTGGCAAACCTAAAGGAAAAGTTCACAAGAAAGATCAGTTTTATATAATAAAAGTTCTCATGTTTCATAGGCAGAAGGGAAAAATGATTGCCAAAGGGAATGCATGTGTTGCCTTCAGCTAGTGTTTTCCCTAGAAGATAATATATTTTAGGGTTGCCCATTGCTCCCCTTTATTACTTGTTAGAGACTATGAACCCCAAGTTCTCTAACCATAGTTCTCGAAATCCAATCATTTAAACTTCTATCACAAAACCCTCAAAGGAATATGGCCCTATATGACTGCCCCCGCCCCCCCCATTATATAGGGGCTGAAAACTTGTTCTTTTACTACTGCAAAGGTATTTTACATGGACCAAAACCTACCTTTCATCAGTGGTGTAAACAAAAATAGAATTTGAGCTGGCAGGCAAGACTTCACTGGCTCCAATTAATTTATATCACTGATGAATTTATGTAAGTACTTTTACTGCCTACAGCTGGGTTAAGTAGCATTTTAAACTGTTATTCTCATTTATTAACTGTGGGTTTACAAGTAAAATGAGTCTACCGTTTTCACCTTAACACTATGATATTAGCCAATGCTTTATAAAGTCAGCATAAAATGTTTAGCACCAGATACTTAGCTGGTATCAGTGAAAGAAATATTGAATTACACCAGTGAAGGCTCTTCCCCCTTTGAGAGAAGCTCAAAACTATAAGGTAAGACATGGTGTAGATTACCATCGAGGCTTAGCAGCAGATGTACAATAAGTTTATTTTTCATAGAATTTGGCACCAAGAAAAAATAAAGCATCACTGCTGTACTACATCAAGGATTTTAACACACTTAGCTTTAAAACCAACATATGCACAACAGCAATGAAATGTAATTTCGTTTGCAACTTTATGCAAAATTGAATCACTATTTATCCTTGGCTTTCAAAACACCATCCATTCCTCGTTCTCCTGCTTCTCCAGCCATTCTTTCAACAATTCATACTTCACCTCCCATTGCCTAGAAAAGTTGGCTTTTGCACTCTGCTATTCTCCAATTACTTATTTTCTAGGTAATCATATTTCATGACATGACTTCATATATCTCCTCCATGGTGAAAATTCTCAGATCCACTCTCACGCTGTCTTTGACATTTTCCTCAGAATATGGTGGTTCAAATATAATATGGGCAAAAACTGAAGTCCTCATTTTTTTATTTTTTTTTTTACTGTCCTCAAACTGTCTTTGTCTGTCAGTCAAAAACACCATGGCCCTTCCTGCCAATCAGGCTTCTAAACCATCTTTGAGTCCTTTTCCTGGACTGTGTCCAAAGCTTGCCACCTTTTCTTCCACAATATTTCTAAGATCTGAACTTTTCAGTGCACACCCAGAATACTCTTGTCAATTACCTTCTTGGGTTATAATTTCCTTCGCTTTGGTGTCCTGGACAGCCACCCCATACTAACACATCCCTCATACACTGCAAATGCAGCCCCCTAGGATCCATTGCGTCAATCAAGGTAGTCCCTTCACAGAACCTCACTGCTTTGACAGCTAGAAAACTTTAAAAAAAAAAAATCATACTTAAATTTATTCCTGATGAACTTCTACCTATTTGTCCAGTGCCAGCAGTAAACCTTGAATAGATACTTTCCTAACCCATTTGAAGTATTTACAAAGAGCAATCAGACTGGAGCTTAGGCCGGCTACAACGATTAAGGATAATAAAAAGTCCTTCTACAGATACATAGCGAGTAAAAGGAAAGCTCAGAGTAACATAGGGCCCCTGCAGGACAAATCAGGACAGTTGGTGGTTGATGCAGGGAGAAAGGCATAGCTCTGCAATTGGTTCTTTGCTTCAGTATTCTTAAGTACTGACCAAGACAATTCTCCCACCTTGAACACAGACAGTTGTCCAAAAGGCACAAGAATGCCAAAGGTTAGTGCTGGCTTAGTTAGAGAGCACTTGGAAGGGCTGGATGGGAACAAGTCAGCCGGCCCGGATGACCTCCATCCATGGGTGCTGAAGGAATTGGCCAGGGTAATAGCTGAGCCACTGGCACGGCTGTTTGAGCACTCATGGTGCTCTGGCCAGATCCCTGAGAACTGGAAAAGGGCCAATGTACTGCCCATTTTTATGAAGGAGAGAAGGGATGAGCCAGGTAACTTTAGGCCAGTCAGTCTTACCTCTACCTTGGGAAAATACTGGAAAAAATCATCAAAGAACACATTTGTGAAGGCCCAGCAGGGGAAATGATGCTAAAAGGAAACCAGCACAGGTTCATCACAGGTAGATCCTGCCTGACAAACCTTATAGCTTTTTATGATCAGGTCACACACTGCCTTGACACAGGAGCTGAGGCTGATGTCATCTACCTGGATTTTAGGAAGGACTTTGACACAGTTTCGCATCCCATTCTCATAGGGAAGCTAGCAGGCTGTGGAGTGGATGCCTACACAGTCAGGTGGGTGGCCAACTGGCTTAGGGACCACACCCAGAGAGTGGTGATGGATGGGTCATTCTTGGCCTGGAAGGAGGTGGGCAGTGGAGTCCTGCAGGATTCGGTCCTTGGACCGGTGTTATTTAATATCTTCATCAGTGATTTGGACGAGGGTGTGGAAAACACCCTTTCTAAGTTCACAAATTGGTGCCAAGTTTTGGGGCAAAGTTAACATGCTGGAGGGTAGAGAGCAGATACAGGCTGACCTGGACAGGTTGGATCACTGGGTGGAATGAAATGGGATGCAGTTCAACAAAGATAAATGTAAGGTACTCCACCTAGGGAGGAGGAATCCCCAGCACACCTATAGGTTGGGGGATGACTTCCTCAGCAGCTCAGGGGCTGAAAGAGATCTTAGAGTCATAGTTGACTCCAAGATGAACAGGAGCTGACAGTATAATGAAGCCATCAACAAGGCCAATCGCACCTTGTTGTGTATTAGCAGATGCATGACAAACAAATCAAGGGAGGTGATGCTTCCCCTCTACGCAGCATTGGTCAGGCCGCAGTTGGAGTACTGTGTCCAGTTTTGGGCACTGCACTTCAAGAGGGACACAGAGAATCTGGAGAGGGTTCAGAGAAGGGCCACTCACATGATTAGTGGCCTCTGTGAAAGACCCTACGAGGGAGGGTTGAGAGATCTGGATCTCTTCAGCCTTCACAAGAAACATTTGAGGGGAGACCTTGTAGCCACCTATAAGTTTATCAAGGGAGGACAACAAGGAATTGGTGATGTGCTATTTACCAGAGCGCCCCAGGGAGTAACTAGGAATAATGTCCTAATAGACATTAGGAAGAAATTTTTTACAGTAAGTGTGGCCAGAATCTGGAATGGGCTTCCAAGAGAGGTAGTAACTTGGAGGTCGTCAAGAGGAGGCTTGATAGTCGCCTGGCTCGGGTCATCTGACCTCGGTCCTCTTTCCTGCCAGGGGCAGGGTGTCGGACACAACAATCCTTCGGGGTCCCTTCCAACTCTACAATCTATGAATCTCTTTCCTTCATTTTGTGAAGCTAAACAAGCCAAATTATTTTAGTCTCCCCTCTTAGGATAGACCATCCTCGTAGCCTTCTGTGCACCTGTTTCAGTTTAAATTAACCTTTCTTGAACAAGAGCAACCAAAACACTATTCTAGATGAGGTCTTTCTAATACTTTATACAACGGTGTGAGCGCTTCTCTTTCTCTACAGACTGGTTTATTTCTCGGGTTGCGCATGTGTGATTTCTTTTATCTTTCATTGGTCCAACTGCCAAATAAAGCTGCCCACATTTTTCTATACTTGTTTCTAATGAGACCCTCTTTGGCTACCAAAATGAATCAGTAAAATATCTCAATATGAAGTCTAGCATCAAGTTACACAGCACCATGATCACTACCATGTGCATGAAAGAACAGGAGAGCAAAAATGAAGGCTCTGCTTAACCCACAAAAAATGAATCTATTCTCCTTTTTCATGTCTGTATAGTCACCCTATAATTCTCATTCAACAAAGTAGGACAGGGCTTAGGCACAGTGATAGCAGAGAAGAATAATGTAGACAAGGCAAACAAATAACAACCAGCCCTGCCCTCCCATTCTATATGTACCATTCCTAAGACTGTCACAGAGGTAAGGTATGTCTGGCCAGTATGCAAGCTTTACCTTGTGATTCTCTCTCGCATGTCAGCCATCTTGGAGGTCAAGGGCCAAGGGAAATGCCCCCCGCAACCACTGCGGTGGGTGAGACAGGCTGGTGGCATGTTCTCTGTCAATGGAAGCCTTGGGTTTCCCCCTCAGGGACCTTTTGCTACTCTGAAATCCTGGCTTTTGCATTCTTTTCTTCCTCTGATGATTCTCCATTTCTGGGTACCACTGACTGGTCTCCCTGTGGGCATCATACTATCCATGTTATGTTTGGTCAGCATATTTTTTTCTTTCCACAAACCCATCACATGCATACATCTTAATTTGGTCATTTCCCAGCATCTTAATTTGGGCATGCCTGGGCCTCCTAAATTGGTTCATCCACCAGAACTGGAAATCCCAGGGACTGTGCAACTGGTCACTGTGACCTGGCTCCAAAGCAGCAAGCTTATCTTTGGTATGGGTTATCAAGGAACACTGTGCAAATTTACCAGCCTGTCTTCCTCGTTGCCTTAGACATGGTGTCTGCCTTGAAAGCTGAAACTGTGAAAAACTCTCACAAACAGGTTTTAGAAAACAATTAATCCTTGCCATTCCCCTGGACCATTGTTGCAATGCAATATCTACTTTACCTACAAGCCAATTCCTACAACGAAATCTCTGAATATCATTTTCTAGCTATCACCTGAGAGCCATGCACATTTTAGCAGATGAGTAAGGAGACCCTCCCTCCCCCTTCTCAAGAAGTGAACTGTGCAGGAACCTTGCACAAACTATTTCACACACAGGGTAAATTCTAATCCATCTAGAGTCCTGAGGGGATGGGGGCAGGGGGTGGAAAATCTACCACACAGTTGCTTAGAGTTAGCACCGGAGTCTGTTTTTGACTTTTTCTGATGATATACAGTAGTAAAATCTGCCCAATAAAGAATTTCTAACTGAATTTTCTGCTTTGGAGAAAACCCCAAGATAATTCAGACATACCTTCTATTCTATTCTAATAGTAATATAGAGATTACAGAGTTCTCACAACAAAGAGAACACGGTAATTGATGCAGACAAGAGTCCAGTACAGTTTGAATAAATGCCAACTGTAAACTAAATGTCAGTAGTGAAAGTCAATTTCAGAATCTGCAAGCAGAAAAATAAGAAAGAAAGAAAAAACGTATACCCTTAAAATAGTTCTTCTAAAGCTATTTGATTATAATTTTAGCTTCTGTCAAATTATTATAGTTAGCCATGTATCACCAAAACATGTGGAAAGCACCATGCAAACCATACAGTAATGAAAAGCTGGGTTATAAAACTAGTTCACTGCAAAATTCTTAGCAATCTAGATGTTTCTCTTGAAAAAGATAGTTAATATCCAAGGGCCAAATTACCTGGTAATTTTGAGTGGCTCCTGGAGCTTTTAACCCTTGGATTGTCTGTACACCGGGTACCTGTACACGTGACGGACCTCTGCTCTGATGCATGGTAATTAGTACATATCAGAGCAGACTTAATTCATTACCACACTCTAGCAGCCTCCATGTCATGTTTATTCAGCATCCCCACGTTTCAAAATGCTGGTGGAGGCACTTTAACTAAAGGTTGTTCAATTAGCTTTAGTTAAAGCTCTCCAGCAACCATTTTGAAGCATGGGACACTGAACACACATGATGCTGCAGGCACTTTAGAGTGGCTCTCAGAGCCACCCCCCACCTTGGAGCACATGTACAGAAGTCCATTAACACCAAAAAGTGATTTAAACACTCGTTATGCAGCTCAAACAATGCCACTCCAGGGCAGAATTATCTCTCATCTGCACAACCCAGCTCCTGTTCTGTTAAGGTGTGGCCACTCCCAATAGTACAAGGACTCTAAGGTACACCTTGCTGTAAACATCGATCCCGTGCCCCTCCCCCCCAACCCAGTGGCCCAGATTGGGCCTACTACCCCCCCCCAATTGTCCCCATCACCCCAGATCCCTGCTCACTTCTCCCCCACCCCACCCCATAGGTTCAAAAACCTATTTAATTTAGACCAGAAACTTAGGGCATTTTTACACATGTTCTGGGGGGAGGAGAGGAGGGGAAAGGGAGGGTCAGGAGACTTTAATTAGAGTGGCTCTTGGGAACTGCTCTAATTAAAGTGCCTGCTACATCTCATTTATTTAGCATCCCATGCTTCGAAATGGCAGTGGAAGCACTCTAGCTAAAGGCCGTTTTACATATTTTAGTCAAAGCACCCTACCTCCATTTTGAAGTTCAGGGATGCTGAATACACATGATGCTGAGGGTGTTGTAGCACACTAATTAGCTAATCAGAATACATCAGAGCAGGTGTCGAGCATGTGTATAGGTGCCCATAAATACCAGGCTCCCACCTATAAGCCTTAACTACCACATCATTGTCTGATCCTGGAGGGTAGGGGGTGGGGAGGATCTCCTGAGCTTTCCTCTTGAAACTTTTTTTTCTCTAAATATTCATTAGAACAGAAGCTTGAATCTCTGGCTCCCACTTCCTAGGTAAGTTTTCTAGTACCATTGGGCTAAGTGCTTTTTGGACTGTGGTAGTGAAGTCTGTTTCACATTCTGAACAGTAATGTCTTTGAACAAATATAAAATAGTAACCTTTTTTTGACAACATAAATATGTATGATAGGAAGATCATTTCAAGAGCATCTGTATCCAAAAGCCACTGACATTTTGCATGCCCCTCAGAGGTAGGCTATTTTGATGGCAAAAATCATGACTGATGCACTGTGGGTTAAGCTAAGGACTTCCATAACTTGAAAGCATAAACACCTCTGTGTTCAACTGAAGAACAGAAACTACTTGAGGGCTATAATGAGTTTTATCCCCTGAAAAACAGTCCAGAGGGGACATTTAAATACATGCTGAATGATCAGTTACACTTGTGCTAGAATACAATATCTGTGTTAAGTAAAGATTGCAAGAGCCATTGACATTTGTAGGTGATATCTTTTATTGGACCAGCTGCATGGTTAGATTAGACTTACAAAAGCTTTTGAATTAAAGGTTGCCCTTTTAAAAATAAAGTGGAAGGTAAAACCTTTACATTAAACTACAGTTTTATAAATTAGGTAAAACCAAATATATACACTCCTCTAACTGCGTATTAATACTTTTAGAATATTTTTAAAGCATTTTTTAGATTAAATAGAACTCTGTAAGATATAGAATTTACATTTTCAAACTAAAAACACACATATATGTATATAATGTCAGTATATGAAATTATATGTCATTTTATATATAAAATGGCATTATGTCTATATGTAGCAATGCTCTCAGGGAGAAGATAGGGTAGTCAGTTAGATACCCAAAGTGTTTATATACATATGAAAGAAGCATGAAGAACAGAATTGGTGGTCCTAGTACAATCACAAAATTATGATGTACTTGGTGGGAAATTACAGAGACTTGATGGAAATATTCACAATTGGGGTACAGTCATGTATGGCTTTTAAAAAAAGGATAGTGTGACAGGCTTGGGTCCCAGGGGTGCCCACGATGCCCCCTAGTGGCCATGCAATTCATGCCCCAGCTCTAACTCTAGGGGGCCTCACCTCCTGTACTTGTTTGCTACTCCTCTGATGCTTTTATTTGGAAATGAGGGACGCTGTCTGAGGGACCTAGAGCAAGCCTGCTGTTGCTCCCATGTTGAGATTCAGCCTTCTCTGCATCCACCCTTTTTTTCTCCCACTCTCACTGAGCCCTCTAGCTCTAGTCCACTGATTGAAACAAGCTTCATGGTTTCCCAGCTTTTTGTCTGGTCTTCCAAGGGCTTTGTCTAGCTTGAGCTGTTTAGCCTCACTGGTCTCTCTCTCTCTGGGACCCATGCCGTCTCTGCCCACTCTGAGCTTAGAGCCCTCTGGCCCCCAAGTCCAAGTCTTGCCCTTATTGGGTTCTGAACTCCCTGGCCCTAGTCCCCAGGCCTATCTGTTCCAAGGCCTGTCTAACCCCTCTTGTGCACTATGGTATCACCCCCCATGGACTCTATGAAACCTCTCCTTTGGGTGTGCTCAGTGCATGCCTGCAGGCATTATGGGATCTCCCCTCTGGGTGCTATGGTACTGCTGAACCCTCTAGGCACTGTGGGATCTCCAAGCCACCCCTCACAGTCTCCCCAAACCACCAGGTCAAACTGAAACACTAGCCCTTCTGGCTATAACTAACTCCTATACTCAACCCTGGGTCTTAATCAGTTGCTAGGCCTCAGCTTCCCCCACACTCAATTTGCCTGTCAATCACACGACCCTCTGGAGACCTCTTTTCTGCTCAGCCTCCATGGCCAGACTGCCTGGTCTGGCTCTGGCCCTTCCTTCTCTCTCTCCCAAGGCACTGCCCCCTTCCAGTCAGGTGACTCCCCTGGGTTGCTTGTCAGTGCCTGCTAATTAACTTTATTAGCTCATTTCTATGGAAAACTAGGTTTCCCAGAGTCCCAGCTGCACTCTGTCCCACAGGGCTCTCCGTGGGATGCTTCTCTCAAAGTGGAAGAGTATCCAGTGACCAATCTGGGTAGACAGCAATATCTCCAATGAGTTGCAACTTAAAAAGGAATAAAAAAGTGGAAACTTAGTTATAATATTAGAGAAGAGTGTAAGAGGTGGAGTTACAAAGACTCTGGAGAGAAGAGCCAAGATCCAGAATGACCTAGATAGACTGGAGAAACTGTTCAGTCAATCCTCAAGCAAATCCCGGGACATCATTCCCTCATTGTACTTGGCCTTGGTGAGGCTGCAGCTGGAGTACTGTGTCCAGTTTTGGGCTCTACAATTCAAAAAGGATGTGGAGAAGCTTGAGAGAGTGCAGAGGAGAGCCCCGCGCATGATCAGAGGTCAGGAAAACAGACCTTATGATGAGAGGATGAGAGCCATGGGAATCTTCAGCTTAGAAAAGCACAGGATTAGGGGTGATCCGGCAGCCACCTATAAGTTTATCGGGGTGCTCATCAGGATCTGGGGGAACATCTTTTCACCAGAGCACCCCAAGTGATGACAAGATTGAATGGTCACAAACTCCGCCACTACTGATTCAGACTGGACATAAGAAAGAACTTCTTTACTGTTTGAGCCCCCGAGGTATGGAATAGACTGCCACTGGAGGCAGTTTGAGCATCCACTTTGAACGCCTTCAAGACACATTGAACACTTATCTTGCTGGGACTTCCTGCCCATGGGGCAGGGGTCTGTACTCACTGATCCTCTGGGATCCCTTCCAGCCCAAATGTCTATGAAATCCCATGAAATTCAGCAAGGAAAAGTGCAAGTCCTGCATTTGGGACAGAATAATTGCATGCACAAAACTGATGGGGGGATGACTGGACAGGGTGCACTTCTGTGCAGACGGACCTGGGGTTTACTCATATTCAGACTATTGTCTGAATATAAGTCAGTAGTGTAAGTGGTCTTGTTGTAAACAAATATACTGTATAAAAGAGTATACTGTGTAACATAAACATGAGTGTCATTTGGAAATCAAGGGAAGTGATTCCTTTACTCTATTTGGTGTTTGTGAGGCCTCGTCTGGAGTATTGTGTCCAACTTTGTGCCCCACACTTCAAGAAGGATATGGACAGGTTGGAGAGAGCTAGTGCAGGATGACAAAAAATTATGAGAGGCCTGGAAAGCAAGACTTAAGAAGAAAGCCTGAAAGAACTAGATTTATTATCAGGAGAGCCTGAGGGAACTGGGCTTATTTAGACTGGGTTTATTTAGTCTGGATAAGACAAGATTGAGATGGGGATTTTATAACAGCCTTGAATAAGCTGAGAGGTGGCTACAAAGAGAATGGAGCCAGTGCTATAGAGGAGATTGAGGTGGGGAGCAGGGAGTGTTTGATAGTCTTAAAGCACCTGAAGGCCAATTACAGAAAAGATGGAAAGGGGCTTTTCCCTTTGGCTATATGGACTAGGAGCAATGGCCGAAAGCTAGTTGGAAATTTTTAAATGGAAGATTAGGAGGAATTTTCTGGATCTGTGGGTGGTCAAGCATTAGAATATGCTATCTAGAGTTGTAGAATCTCCATCCTTGGAAATTTTCAAGAACAGGTTGGACAGATGGTTGGCTGGGATGGTTTAGACAGGGACAATGATGTCTAGAACAGGGGCTGGACTAGATGATCATGTGAGGTCCCTTCCATCCCTATTTTCTTGTGATCATTTCTTGTGAAATATATGTATTTGAAATAAAATATATGCTAATGATATGATATGAAAACCCAGTTTAATTTTGTTGTCTATTTCAAATGTACTTTGTATGGTGATTCATATTATGACCCTTATTTTTCCATGTAAGGATACTGCATTCATTAATTTACTACAGCAGAATAGATCGTCTTATGTTTTAAATATATTGGCATATCAGCATAGGACAAATTGCAACATACAGGATGTCCCACAGTTAATTCTATAATCTTCTGTTATGGATCCTGTTTCTTATTTCTTTCTTCAACCCCAGGCAAAACATCAAAGATCTTCCAGAGTTAAATGTGATAACCCAGGGCTGAACTCTGCTTGTTTAGCTAAGAAGAAGAAGAAAAAAAAAAAAAATCAAACTAAAGTTTTCCATCTCTGTGGCCAGGAACTGCATTTTCCTGAGAGGCTCTAACACCAATCCACAAGCTGGGCAGGAACTACAGACTATAACTCTAGATGTTAATAAAAAACATTTGGCTACACCACATGTTTGCATGCTCAGCAGAACTACTTTATGTTCAACCATGATGAAAGATTCTATATTCTTTTATTTTCTCTCTCTCAAAACTGTGGAAAAATTTATCTTTGGAAAGGGGAAATTGTAAGTCCAGTTTTAGAACAGCAGCATGAATGTGAATGAAATTTAGAATCAACTTAAAATGAAACCTAAAATTAGCATCAGATCCTGCAACTATTACTTAAGCCAACGGTTCTGAACCTTTTTCAGTCGACATATCCCTTGGTCTCAGAGTAAGACTTCACATACGCCCTTTCAATGGGAAATTAATTTTTTTGGCCCTTCAACCTGTGTTAGACAATGTATGAAATATATCTCGCGTACCCCCTGATTAGGCTTCATGTACCCTCGGTTCAGAACTGCTGACTTAAGCCATTTGCCCCAGTGGTACTTCTAAGAACAGAAGAGTTTTACCACATATGATTTCTCCTCTAAGTTCCTTAGGAAAGCAGCTTTACAGCAGTGATGATGAGGAAACTGATAAAGCTAAACGTTTCTTCAACCTCTGACTCAGTAGTTCCCAACAATTTTAGACACAAGGCACCTCTCAGTAGACTCGAGGTTCCCCTCAGAAAATGCCAGTCTTACTTTTCAGTCGTTTTTTGGCTACAGAAAACTAAATAGAGTAATTCTTCTGTGGCAAAGAACTCAGAAAGACCACAACAGGTCAGAATGTTTTTGATGCTATAGATTCCTTTTTAAGATCTTTGAGTTTATCTTATGTATAATATTTTCACACTTAACAGTGCTAACACTGATGCATCCTTGAAAGGATCTCAAGGCATCCTGGCTGGGAATCACTGATTTAACAAAACAAGAACCAACCCTTGTTCCTGGGGTTTCAGAAAGTGCATCTCACTTCCATTCCCCATTAATTTTATTCCTGACATCCCAATACATGTCCAGAGCCTGGCTGTGTCCAAGAGTAGATATCAAAACATCTTGAGGAAAGGTGTTCTTATGAGACTTCTGACCTAAAAGGATGGAAGTAGTACCAGAAATCACATCTATCTTCAAACTTGTTTAAACAGGCATTACAGATGGATGTCACAGGAAAAACACAAGAGGCGGACCTCAAAGGGTCAAGAAGGGCCCCTGGAGGCCAGCACAACCCCAGGGGAGATGCAACAAAAGGAAAAATAGACGAAAACTCCTTACCTGCAGCAGGTACCACGGTGGGACCGGAAGTGGCGGTGGGACCTGCGCAGCTTGTTAGCTGTGCCTTTTTGAAAGTGCGGCCAGCTGGAGAGAGGAGGGAGAAGAGCCGACACGGGGGAATAAGAGGTGTGGCCAGTGAGGTAGAGGGAGATAGGAGGCTGAGAAGGAGCATGGGGGGAGTATCCCCAGGACCCCTCTCGGAGGAGGGGGCGAGTGAGAACACCTCCCACAGGGCAGGAGGCTGCCCCAGAGGTCTCCAAGAGAGAGACGCCACTGACAGACCAGGGGAGACAGAGGTGGCCAGGCTGTATCTCAACATAGGAGCCCAGGAAGAGGCTCCAGAGACCAGATGGGCGAGTGAGGTACCCTGGGGGGAGCCCTGAAGAAGAAGAGAGATCTAAGGGACGCAAGGTACCGAGTCAAGAGGGACATGCAGAAGCATAGCCCAGCTCCAGGGATCTTCCTAAGTGGGAGGTGGATGGCCATGACAGCAGCTGAGGCTGCTGAAAATAGAATCGAGGACCCAAGGTAACCCTTCTGAGGAGAGCTGGTATTCCAAGCCGGAAGGGACGTCGAGGGTCTGTTTAATGTATTTAGCACTAGTGGGAAAAAAAAGGGGAAGAAGGTGGCACCAAGGGAACAGCCTGTTGTGGGGCCAGGTGATTTAGGCCACGTTATTACCAAGCTGCCTAATGGTAGTGATTAGTAGATCATGGGTGTTGTAGATAGCTTTTGTTATTATTTTCCTTTTGTTGTTGTTGTTGTTTCCGCTTTTGGAAAAGGTTCTGCCAGATAGAGGACCCAGATGGTCAGGGAGGCCTATAACGGGTAGCTCAGGATTCAGGCGAGACCTGAGGTAGGGTCCTGGAGAGGGGAAAACTAGGATACCCCACAAGGGATGGCAGGCCACAAAAGAACATCAGCACTCTGTAGTGGCTGGGTTCAGGGTGAGGTACAGGGGAGGCTGGAGCCTCACAGAAGACTGCTGCCCTAAGGCCTTGGATAGACGAACCCTGGTGGTCGGACCCCACCACTGAGTCATCAAAGTTGTGGCAGGCGGGATTGGGGATAAGACTACCCAGGGAGAGACATCAACGTCCTGAGACCAGAGGGACGGAGCGAAGAACTGCCCTACATAACCAGAGCTGAGCGGCACGGGACCGAATGATCAAGGCCTGACAGGTGCAATGGAATATTTTGCATTGGTATCCTCTGAACTTCTAGATCCCTATCTAAACTTTGCACATCAGTAATTTATACCAATAATCTGGCAGCTTTTCATGTGTTTGGAAATACAATGTCTGCTTCCTGTTAGATTCACATTAGGCAGAGCAATTTGAATAAGTGGTGCAAAGAAAAACACTTTGATGGAAGTGTGGACTCCCCTCAAGAAACTGTGTTGAGTGTAATACTTAATTGTATTTTGCTCATTTATAAATATACAATAAACTTGCAATCAATCTGGATAGCAAACATGCACACACACAAGCACCAGAAGCAAAAGTAGACTTCTAAAAGTTGGTATGGGGAAAATCTTATAAATATAGATTATTGCTTCAAGATTTAGATTCTATTAAGGAACTATCTAATAAGTGATTGACACTGTACATCACAGAAAGGATGAGTAATCAGAAACTGAGATATCTCATCTATTGGCTCATTATGGTGTACATTTTAAGGGAAACTAAGGGTAAAAATGGATTTAAGAAGAATCTCATGAATTTAGTAGAACAAAATTGCAAAGATTGTGGTGACTAAAATCAGCAGGTATGGATCACTCCTGCAGTTTGCGGCAAGGATCAGTGTTTCCAGACATGGGTTTTGTTGGTTTTTCCCTAGTCCTACAAAGTAGAAAGAGTCCTTTTGCTAGTGGATTTTCCATTTTTTTTTTATATATTGCCTGTTCAACTTGACTTTTATTTAACAAAACTGATTTATGAGTTTTACGAATTTTCAGATAAATCCAAAGGACTAAAGAAGATTTGGGACAACAGCACTGCCAATCATGAAATTTATGAAAACAAAAACCTATCTCCATGTTCCCCTCCTGAAATATTTTATTTCTAGGAATTTTTTTAGACAAGCTTTCCAACTGTATCAAGTCACTATCCAAATACAATTGTGAGATCATAAAATATTTTGTTGTTACTATATCAATCATATGTCCTCAACATATTTAAAAAAAGATATGCTTCTGTTGTTGTATTCTTTCTTTTTTATGTCCTTGCAACAAGGTATTCAGCAGAATTTGCAGATTTGTCAGAATCTGACAAGGCTACACTGTAAGCACTTCTGCCATGGCCTCAAACCTGTGAGATCTGGCATGTCAACCAGGCACCTTAGTGCCCATGTCACCCCAGCCTCTGCTGCTCTTTTATTATAAATGGGCAATATGGGATAATATTGCAATGGTGCTTAATCTCTCTGGCCCCATAGGCTTGATGAGTGGCATGAGACTGGTCCACAGGACAGATCCCATATACAGGGTCAGTCTGTGGGCATCCAGCACAGGGGAGTGGTCCATGGGTGTGATCCAGCATACTGGGCAAAGGACAGACATTCAAAAAGCCTGAGCATGAATTGATTCTATCTTTGCAGGTTAGTCTAACCTGCAAAGACTGAACCAGTTTGCAAGTGAATGGACATTTCCTTTTCATTTCAGAAATGTAGGCACATGTCTTCAGTGGCTCAGGCCAGAAGCATAGGGGCACTAGAGCAGCCCTCCCTTCCCTTTCACAGGGAGGCTGAGCTGGGGAGGGACTGGAGGAAGACGGGGGGCGGCGGGGGGGGGAAGGCATGGCCAGGCCCTGGCAGGCCTGAGTATGACTGAGGAGAGATTTAAACCCACACCTTGGCCTGCAGGGTTTGGAGGGTGGGGGAAGAAGAAGCATGGCCAGACCCCTGTGGCTGGGGGAGGGCATTGATTATGAGGAGGAGGACAATGAGGACAGGTGAGTTCTGCCCACCCCAACAGCTCCCTTGCTGCCAGGAGCAATCTGAGCACAGAGAGCTGCCCAGCCCCAGAGGGAGACTCTTCCCCCTCCCCCTCCACCACAGGGTGAGAAGGGGGCACTGGTGCCAGGGGGGAATCTTCCCCTTCCTCTGCTCTCCCATCACCACAGGGTGAGGAGGGGACTCTTCCCCCTCCTCTTCCTCCACCCCCTGGCACTGGGTGGGGAGGGGGCCCTCCCCCTACTCTGTGGGGTGGTGGGACTCTGTTCAGTACTGGGGTGGACTCTTCCCCTCCTACTACCCCCCACCTCTTGCTGCCATGGGCCTGGCAGGGGGGCTCTGTGCAGAGCTGCCTGGCCCTGGAGGGGGACTCTTCTCCCTGCTCCTGCCCCCTCCCTGCCCCAGAAGGGGAGTTCTGTTTGGGGCTGAAGGGGGACTCTTCCCCCTCCTTCTCATCCCTTCTTGCCCCTCTCATCACCATGGGGTGGGGTGGGCTCTTAGTGGGGGTCTGGCTCTTCTGCCTGGCCCGGCCCCAACCACCTGCAGCCCCTGGGGGTGGCCCCACCCCTGCAACCTGGCCCAGGCCAGCTCAGTGACAGGGTTGCTGAGCCCATCAGCTGTGCAATCCAACACAGCATGAACAGCCAGTGGCTGGCTGGACAGCGAGCTACCCGGGCCAGCTCAGAAGTGCTGTGGGGGCTTGTGGGTCAACAGTGAGCCACTGGGGTGGGTGACTGCTGGGCTCCATGCTTGCCAGTGGTTCCAATCCAGACCAGGTAAGCCTCTGGCCAGGCAGTGCTGAGCCGGATTGCACTAAGAACAGGGCTCAGCATCCCTGTCACTGAGCTACCAGCACTGAGGTGGCCCTGACCCCATGGCCCAGCCCAGGCCACTGATGTGGCTGCCTCAGATAGGGTTCAGGTGGGCTGGGATCAGTTGCAGGTGTGGGGCCAACCCCAGGGGCTGCATCTCAGTGACAGCCATTCCTATGCCCAGGCTAAGCTGGGCCAGGCCAGGCAACCCTGCACCGAGCCTCCTTTCCCTGCCCTGTGGCAGTGGGGAATGAGGGAGGAGAAGAAAGAGGGGAAAGAGTCCCACTGCAGCACTGAACACAACCCCCCTTCTGGGGCAGAGTTAGGGGAGAATCAGAGGTGAAGAGTCCCCACCTGGGGCCAGGCAGCCCCTCATACAGCCCTCCTCCCCGCCCTGCAGTGGGAGGGCAGGGAGGAGGTGAGGCTGCTTTACCTTAGGTGTAGTCCTCTGCTGGGAAGGGGGTGGAATTAACCCCATCCCTGTCCCCTTAGCCTTAATGGGGCCATGCTGGGACAGCTGTGGTCCCTGCTAGTGAGACAGGGAAGGGAAGGAGGGAATAAACCCCCTCCTGGGCAACCTAACAGACTGCTGCCCTTCCCCATTCCCTTGGTGCTTCAGCAGTGGGACATGGCCAGATGCCATCCCAGTATGGCCCCCTTAAGGTGAAGGGGGCAAGGACAGAGTTAAGGTCTGCCAGCAGTGGCCACTCTCTTCATCTCCACTGCTCCCTGGCAGACGGGAAGACCTCAGCTGTGGTGGGGGAGAGGGGAAGGAGGGAAGAATTAACCTCCTTCCTGTCCCTTTGCCTTAACAGGGTCATTCCAGCCAGTGTCTTGCCATGTCCCTGCCCCTGCTCAGGCTAGAGAGCAGAGGGGTGGGGCCAGCACTGCTCTCCTGGAGCAGAGAGCCCAGCCCAGAGAGAATGCTGGGATGCTGGGGGACTCTGGCTAATCTAGGACAGACAATGTATAAACTGGTTTGAGTTCCATCAGTTAAGTTACATTCAACCAGGTTTATTTCAAACTGGTTTAGGCCATTTTGAAACTGGTTAATATGCACTGAATTTATGTTCTGTTACGGTTTTAAACCAGTTTCTGATCACTTAAACCGGTTTACATGTACTGTCTGTCCCTAGCCCTGGTGTGCACAACAACGCACTAGTTTCAGCAGCAGTACAACTCTATGTGACAGCCTTCTCCTGCAGCCAGATGTGGCATGTAGTAAACCCCAGCATACTGCCTTAACCCCATATGCTGTATGTGGCTAAAGACTGAACACACACCAATTCAATCTGGCACATATGTCATCTGGACCATAGAGCTCCTCATGAGTCTGGAAATATGGTGGCAGAGGAAAGGTAGCCAAGCAGCATTAACACTGCTGCTACCCCCCACTGCCAAATTTCAGAACCACTGGGGACCACCATCAATTAGATGAAATGGCTGTGTGAGTCAGGTCCAGCCTGGAAGCTGAGCATGACTGTGTTAGATTATATCCCCGCTGTATGTTTATAAATCCTAAAGCCAGAAGCCTCAGAAAGGAGGTGTCTGTCTAAAATGTGCAAACAGTGCTAGAAAGTTCATTTGAATAGCATACCTATTCACAATTCCTCTGTTGATGATCCATCAGTGGCCTTTTTCTATTGTTAAACAATGACATGTATTGTGCCATTGTTGAAGTTTTTGTTCTTGTTGCACAACTACTGTCACACAGCTTCTATCCATTTCATGTCACCCTGAAAATATCACACACATTCTGTCTTTTAACCTCCAGGCTGTACAGAGGATGGAGCAACACAGATTGAAAGGATGGGAGTACCTTTGTGGTGGGTATGCTGCTATGTAGGTGAGCGTTGTGCAGAAGTCGCACATCAGACATGCCTCTATCAGGGTGAGCTCTTTGCATACAACGTTTCAGGTTTTTTCAGTGTCTTGACATAGATGTCTAAGTTTAATCTTGCTGCCATAGAAATTAAGAAAAAGAACACCTTCCATGTCTATGCCTTGCTTGTAGTTAAAAACTAGATTTCATAGACATTAGGGCTGGAAGGGACCTCAGAAGATCATTGAGTCCAGCCCCCTACCCGAAGGGCAGAAAGTCAGCTGGGGTCATAAGATCCCAGCAAGATAAGCATCCAATTTACTCTTGAAGGTGTTCAATGTAGGTGGTCACCCCTGATAAACTTATAGGTGGCCATCAGATCACCCCTGAGCCTGCGCTTTTCCAGGCTAAATAGCCCCATGCCTCTCAGCCTGTCGTCATAAGGTCTGTTTTCCTGACCTCTGATCATGTGCATGGCTCTTCATTGGACTCCCTCAAGCTTCTCCACATCCTTTTTGAATTGTGGAACCCAAAACTGGATGCAGTACTCCAGCTGCGGCCTCACCAAGGCCAAGTACAAGGGGAGAATGATGTCCCGGGATTTGCTTGAGAAGCATCTATGGATGCAAGCCAGCATTTCAGTTGCTTTAATAGCCACAGCATTGGATTGCAGGCTCAAGTTCATCTTGTGGTCAGTGATGACCCCCAAATCTCTTTCTTCCGTAGTGCTATCCAGCGTAGCACTGCCAAGCCTATAAGGGTGCTGCAGGTTTTTCCTCCCAAGGTGGAGAACCCTGCATTTTTCAGTGTTAAACACTATCAGGTTTTCATCCACCCATTTGCTGAATCTGTTCAGGTCAGCTGGATCGCCCACCTGTCTTCAGGTGTGGATGCTTTGCCCCAGAGTTTGGTGACATTGGCGAACTTGGCCAGTCTGCTTCTGACTCCAATGTCCACATCATTAATGAAGATGTTGAACAATATGAATCCAAGGACAGAGCCTTGGGGGACCCCACTGGTCACAGGGCACCATGATGATTGACTTCCATCAATTACTACCCTCTGGGTCTGACTATGGAGCCAATTTCCCAGCCAGTGGATCATGGTGGACTCAAGGCCACAACTGGCAGTTTCGCCAGCGATCATGGGATACCAGATCAAAGGCTTTTTTGAAGTCAAGATATATGACATCAATCTCTTGCCCCTTGTCCAGGTCACCTAGTCGTAGGAGGAAATGAGATTGGTCAAGCAAGACCTACCTGCAACAAACTCATGCTGGCTATCCCTCAGGATTTTGGCATCAGCCAGTCCATTAAGGATGGCCTCTTTAATAAACTTTTCTAAGACCTTCTCTGGGATAGAAGTCAGGCTGATGGGCCTACAGGTAGCCGGATCCACTTTCCTCCCTTTCTTGAAGATCAGCACCACATTGGTCTTCTTCCAGTGTTCGGGCACTATACCAGAGCGCCAGGAGTTCTCAAAGATCTGTGCCAGAGGCTGGCCTATGATGCTCGCCAACTCCTTGAGACCCTGGGGTGTAGATTGTCAGGGCTGGCTGATTTGAAGGTATCCAGCCTCTCAAGGTGTTCCGTCATGAGGTCAGCATTAATGGAAGGCAGGGGATGTCCCTCACCCGGATCTCCCTGTCCCATGGTGGGCATAGGCATCCCATGGGACTGATGAAAGACTGACGCAAAGTACCCATTTAATAGGTTGGCTTGTTCCTAGGCATCAAGTTGTCAGTTGTCCCATCTAGTTCAGCAGGGGTCCAATGTTGCCCTTGCTTTTCCTCCAGCTTCCCACATATCTGAAAAAAGGGCGTTTTATTGTCTTTGATGCTCAAAGCTAGTTGGAGTTCAGTTGCAGCCTTGGCTTTCCTAGTTTGCTCCCTGTAGGACCAGACCAGTGCAGAATATTCTTCCTTGGAGGTGAATCCCATCCTCAATCCTTTGTAGACCTTTCTTTTTAATCTCAGGTCTGCTAGATACCTGGAGAGCCAGGGGGGCTGCTGTGCCTTCTTGCTGCCTTTCCTCTGAGATGGAATAGAATTAGCTTGTGCATTGAGGATTGCTTCCTTGAGGAGCAGCCACTCTTCCTGGACTCCCCTCCCCCTGGGGTCATGGTCCCTTAGGGCCTCACTGACAAGCCTCCTGAGCTTGTCAAAATTGGCTTTCCTGAAGTCAAGGACTTCCGCGTTGCTGACTGACTTGCCAGCTTTATGGTGGAGGTCATCGGCTCATGGTCGCTGTCACCCATGTTTCCATCAATCACTAGGTCACTGATTAGGTCATCCCCAGTAGCTAGTACCAGGTCAAGCAGTGCTTTACCTCTCATTGCTCTGTAGACTTCTTGAGTCAGGTAGAGGTCATCCACGCACAATAGGAAGCTCTGCAACTGCTCGGATTTTGCTGAGTGATCTTCCCACGAGATGTCTGGGTAATTGAAGTCACCCATGACAACCATGGTCATGGAGCATGCGGCCTCAGCCAGTTCCTGGGTGAACTCCTGGTTAAGCTCTTGACTTTGGATGGGAGGTCTGTAGTAGACTCCCACAGTTGTGTCCCCTGTGCCATGTTCCCCACGGATTTTAACCCAGAGGGTCTCCAGTCATCTACCCTGGTCGCCAACATCAGCTTGCAGGGACGCGTAGCTTTCCTTAACATAGAGAGCTACACCCCACCCCTCTTATGTATTCGATCCCTCCTGTACATGGTATAGCCATCTATACCTGTGGTCCAGTCATGGGTGGAGTCCCACCAGGTCTCTGTTATCCCTATGACTTTGTAATTATTTGCATTAAGCAGGAGGATGAGTTCCTCCTGCTTATTCCCAAGCTCCTGGCATTTGTTTACAGGCAGGCAAGTGTCCCCTTGGGGGAGGTATTACTTTCTGTACCTGACTCTATACGTACTTGCTCACCAGCAAAAAAAGGTTAGTGACAGAAAAGATACAGTGTTGAAAAACAGCTGGATATTCAGCCATGATATTCAGATTTTCTGTATAAATATATTTTCAATAAATATTTGGCTGAGAAAAAAAAAATAGGAGCCATTATTTTCTGACTGACCCTCGCATTTTCCTATTATTGTAAAAAAAAGCAACCAGTATAACATTTTTATCATAAGTCGTTGATAAAACATTGTACTTTGGTAATTCTTTCATCAAGTCCCAACATCAACTCCTTCCCGGATACAATGTTTACCATTCAGAGATGCATGTAGAAAAGCATATGACATTTTACCAATTAAAAAAAAACAAAAGAGGCATGTTTTAATTTTTCTGGGAGAATTTTTCTGGCTCAGGAGCCCTCCATTGACCTTCATGATACTTATTGAGCATACCTGTAAGAGTATATACTGAACCATTTTCCAAGTTCAAATTATTTATCAACCATGTTATTTAGGTTGCAGCATAGGCAACAGAATTCTAATTATATCTATTTCTCAGTGAAAGCTATAGTAGCTCGAGGTTGCCAAGTTTCACAGTCATTAGACATTAGGGCTGATAGGGACCTTGTAAGATCATAGGGTCCAGCCCCCCTTAAATTAATTCTTTCTTTTGAAGTATAAATAAACCAACAGGATTTTTCAGCATATGATAATATTAAAATTTCAGACATATTATTTACTAAAATTCTCTCTTTTTTTGATTTTTTTCTTCCTTTCTTTTTCACATTTCTTTATATAAAGAACCTAAAAGCTGTGATGCTCTAAATCCTTTACATACACTTTATTCCATATTGACTACGTAAAAAACAATCCAGTTTGCAGGTACATAACCCTTTGCTTCTTTTCCCTTCTCTTCTTTCTCCTTCTTAAAAAATGTTTTTCTATGCTCTCCCTCCCTTCTCTTTTTCCCAAGAAGTTTACAGGGGATCTGCCATTCCCATATGTACAGAATTGACTACATTATACAATTCAACAAACCATAAAGCTCAATACACCATACTTTTCAGAAATGCTGGTCTAAGTCAATACAAATTTTAACATAGCTTCTTGCCCTTCCCTTCTTTCCTGCCCCTGCCTAAAAGTAAACCAAGTATTCAACCTCTCACAAAAAGGTACTCTGCAAGATCAATCTCAACCTTGGCACTATCTTTTGACCTTCCATTTATTTCCATCTTGGCCAGGATTTCATCCTGTAACTTCCTTTGCATTCTGTATAATGCCAATATATTGAAAATCTTCAGACAATTGCAACCCATACTAGAAGGAGACCCAATTCTCAAAGAGCTCTTACCAGAACCACTTATCCTATCCTTTAAACAAGCACTGAACCTTGCCGACCTTATCACCAGAAGCAAACTTCTGACAGCCCAAAACACACCAAATGGATCCAGACCATGCCAGGACAAGAAATATACAACCTGCCAACACAGCTCCACCACCCCCACAATTACTACACCCCACAACAGAGCCATCAGTATTCCTGGATCTTACACCTGCAGAAATGTAATACATCTCATCCAGTGCAGCAAATTCCCTACTGGAAAATATGTAGGAGAAAACAAACAACAACCATGCACCAGAATGAACGCACACCAGAAATCTATCAAAGATAAGAATACACAATTACCTGTGGAAGCACATTTCTCACAAGAAAAACACTTTCCAATATACTCTCCAGTCTCTCAATTTGAATATTCAAAGGGAATTCACAGATGGGCCTACAAATGTCACTTTGTCAACCTACTAGATACAAAAAATGATGGACAAAATATATACATTATGACACATAACGTGCCTAACAACTGACTCCCCAGGTAAACCCTCCACTTTTTACCAGTTCTTCTCATTACCTTCCCCCCACCTTCTGTCTGCCATCCTTTGATTACATCAACAGTCATGCCCCCCTTCCCCCCACTGGTCACTTCAATTTACATTTTAACTTACCAGCTTTCTTGCATACATACCAGCCTCTGGCTACTTTACCACTACATCCAGAAAGAACACAGACCATCTGCAGATGCTTCCTCAGCCTGACAAAGAAATAATATGCTATTATGAACTGAGGCAGAATCATGAAAAAAGAACTGTCTGGTAGTGTGAGCAGGCAGCAATACCTCCTCAAACTGAATTGAAGCACCTGTAGTCGTTGTTTAGCCCTTGACTCTTTCCCATCTAACTCACTTGCCATGCCTTGAAGTTCCTTCAGTAATGGGGTCTCTGGAAGAGGGGCTCATCTCCAAGGTCAAAGTATTATCCAACAACAGAGCCACTGCATAACACTTTGAGTTTCTGAAAATGTAGCCTCTACTTCCCCTTACATCTTTATGTGTGCCTCTCAATGTCTGTGTTCTGTTTTTGGATCCCTTGCACTCTTCGCCTGTCTAAGGTCCACTCCATCTCTTCTCAGCTGCTCCCAGTCAGGCCTTTCTCCTCAAGCCTCCAGGTAGTCTTTCTGATGGGTTTTCATTAGGCTGGGCTGTTCTCATGCCTATTTTGTCCATCCCAGCTCTCACCCTTCTCCTGGGCTTTCTTGGTTCTTTCTATCAATTAAAAAATACAGCTCCTTGCCTAAGCACCAGCTTAGACTTCAAAGACTCTAAAATAAATGGCAGCAAACAACAGAAATGTTAATATCCTCACAACGATGGCTTGATTTAGTGTGTATGTCTTTTATTCTGGCACATTCCTACTAAGGTTGTGGGTCTTAGAAGATCCTTATAGTAAATAGATAGGTAACCCTAGCCTCTTTCTTTCCCTTATGTAGGCAAGTCCTGTGCAAAGGACAACAAGACTTTTATCTAAGTGTTCTAGTTTTTTATTAAGTTACATACAAACTTGCATTAACTGTTTTTGCCATGAGAGATCTTGGGTAGGATTATACTTTCTTTATTCTCCGGAACTTCCCTATTCCAGTAATTAACTGCAGTGAAATCAAAAGGACCACTCACAAAATAACCTCTTCTGCCACTCTGAATTTATGTTGAATAACTGAATTATGTTGAGTATTGAGAGTGGCATGATTAGATATTAATAAACTATTCACATCCTGACTCCAAGATCTGGGCTCTGAAAATAGGGGATTGAAGTCATACAATGGATCTGTGTTACAGACTGAACTAAACCTCAGTTGTATGGCAAAAAGATTCCCCCCACCCCACCCACCCACTGTTTCTTATCACAAATGTTTATATCTGAAGTCTGTGAGATCCAAGAGAAAACAAAGTAAAAAAAATCTAATCAAACAGATGCTGGCAGCTTGAAACACAGACTAAATATTTTCTATGGAAGATTTTGGAAAAACAAGAACAGGATGACTTTGAGGCTTTGGGACTGAATTCAAATGCAAAATTAGAAGTCTTTCTACCTCCAACAGTTGGGAAAACTGTAATCGAAACAAATTTCTCAAAAACAAGCAAATAAATTAACTCATTTAAGTTTGTCAGCTGTTATACAACATGAATATATCCTAAATAGAAATGTGTAAGGCAATAACCACAGCTGTGTTAGGAGCTGGTTTGCATTAGGCCATTTTTACTGGGCTCCAACCCTAATAAAAATTGTAGTAATAATGTTCGAAAGTAAATGTATTTCTGTATTCTATAAAGCATAACACACTGGCAGGAATCCACTAAACAACTATAAGGCCATATGTAGATGAAACGAGAGGCGTGTGTGCACAACACTTTAAAGCAGGATAAATGCCTTTGCACCACTTTAATTGTGTTGGTGTTTGCACACCTCAGAGGCACATTGCGCATTAATTCCAGGTGCTGTAGGAAATTTGGTGGCATAATGTGCCTTAAATGACTTGGGGCTCAGCAAACTAAAACTCCTTTGAGTAGTATGACCAGGTTGTGGTTACAGAGTAGCCAGATGTGCCCCTGGCTATAAGGGTCAGGAGATAGTCCTAAGATGAGAAGCAGAGACTGGAAAACAGAGATAGAAACTCACCCACCCACCCAGACAGCAGGCTGCTGTTAGGTCAAGGCTGGTACCCCAGAGGCTGAAGTCTATTCAGTGAACCAAAGCAGGGGTCTGGCCAGACAGAAAAGGAAGGCTAAGGCTAGGATAGCTGACAAGCCTTCAGAAATTCACAAGAGCACTGGGCAAATGGCTGGACAGAGGACCCAGACAGGGTGCCTGACCTGACTGGATGGTCCAGGTTACTTGTGAGGCCACTACTAGTCCCAGGAGTTTCCACTCCCCAACAATAAACAACAGCAAAGTCATGGCAGGAAAAAAATTGGAGGCATGGAAAGGCTGGAAGAAGGGTAGCTGAGTGGGGCAGCTGCTACCTGTATTACACTTATCTACTTGGTGTTTAGGAAATTTCCCACTCAGAGGGGTTTGTCAACATTTATCTTGTTTCTTCAAGTGGTTACCTTCCTTTTAAGTATGCAGCTATGGATTGTGTGACTTGAGTTGCAGCAGTGTTAAGGAAACTGGAGTACAGTGGCATCTGCTCAAAAATTAGTCAGGACAAAACTGTTTTCAAATGGTCTGGTGCAGGTTGCCAATAACATCTTTTCTGAATCATTGGTATTCTTAAAATGGGACTTCACTAGCTTTACCACAACCTTGATGACCACATTGCTTCGTAGAAAAAAAAACTTGAAGTGGTGTGGATAAAGTTGCGTTCTTTTACTAACATTGTGAACAGATAGGCCTGGGATGGATTGAACTATGGCCCATTATTATCCATGCAGAGCCCTTCCAGGTCACCGTGCCTCATAAAGAAGAACCCCATGTGATTAGTGACTGTGTTTGAAGAAAAATCTTTTAGCTTGGCAAGCCTAAAATAGTGTGAATGGTACTTGGACACAAAAAGATATCCTTGACTATTTGGTTGATGGCAGGAATTTGAATGTGTACTTCTGGAATGGAGTAATGAATATGGTAAATGTAGATGAATCCCAAGAGAATGGTACCTGCCAAAGCCAGGCATCAAGTGTGCTGAACACTGCATTTTGCATCTAGTCCACACTTGTTGAACTCTAGTTAATCAACATAGAAACTCATGTCTCTAGAGGCATTTGACATAATGGCCATGGACTCTCAATGGTTAGAAGGCCTATCAACCAGCTCATTAATCCCTTAGTAGACTAGTTTTGATACCTTTCATCAATGGAAGTGGCTCCTGACAAGGTTCTATGAGTACAAATATAAACTTTTTTTCTGCTTGATTATAAAGTTCTGTTTCAGTTTTCAATAGCTTTAGGAAATCTCAGACTGGGATTACCTTGAGCACCTTGAAACCTGACGATATAAAAACCTCTCTGTGAAGATGCGTTCATTGCTTGGTTTACAGCTCAGTAGAAATTTTTTGAGGTCTTTGATTAAATAGATGTCTTCCTATGTGCATGCCATCTTGCGCTACAGCTGCTCACTAAACATTTCAGCGATCTGCAGGGATGACTTCTCAAGTGCAAATAGTCTGTAGGCAGGACAGAATTTGAGATGAACCAGAACAGAACTGTACAACTTTAGGATGATGTTGATGTCACCTGGAGTCAATCTTGGAGCATAACGGCTGTGGTCCAATGACCCACTCAGCTCCAACTGGCAGAATATATCACTACCTCACATACACAAAAATTGTCCTGAGTGGCACATGCACACCTAGTAGGCCATTTATGTCACCTGTAGAGACCTACCAAATTCACGGCAGAAGTGGGCTGCGTGACAGCTCCTTTAATCTTGCAGCTTCTCCCACATACCCCTCCTGCCACTCGCTCCTGACCAGCAGGGAAATGAAAACCATGGTTTTAAATATGGCACCTTTTTTGCCTACCAGCTGGTCAGCAGCAAGCAGCATGCCCACCAGGGCCCCTTGAGGGGGCAAACAATTGGGGGGGGCAGTGTGGGCACATGCCACAGGAAGGGGGTTGAGTGCCCCCTGGGATGGGCGAAGCCCACTCCAAGTGGCTTCAGCCCATAGGAGAGACTAGCCTGGTAAAGCCTAGTGGTGGGCATGATTTACCTGCAGGCACCGGATCTGTGGCAATGGAGCAGCATGTGCTGCTGCCACTACATTTTACAAGTATGTGCTCTCTGTTTGTAGGCAGGTATGCAGGAAGTGACACAATAAAAGCATGCCCGGGGTGTCAGAGGGTCTGGGCAGGTGATCTGGATGGAAGCAGCCGAGAGAGCTCTCCAGCTCCGATGAACCAGATAACCCAAGATGTGGGGAGAAGATGCGGGAGCCCAGAAACAAAGAACCCAGAGGGGTTCTCATCCATGAATGTCTCAGCCACAGAAAGCCCGGATGACTCTGAGGTCCTGCACCCAGATGGAGGGAGCAAAAGGAACGCATGAGTGTGACACCCTGCCTAGCACCTGACAGAGCGTTCTGGAAGGGCTATACTGTCTTTGAGTTTTTCTTTATGGGCATCTGTCTAGCCCTGCCCTGGCTAAGGAGCTGAGTAAACTTTGAGTTCTATTGTCTACAAATTGACCTAAGAAGTGAACTGGGGGAATACTGATAATAATCCCAAAGATTATTGGGATGGACATTGCCCATCCAGGGTGATTACCTGGGATGGGAGTTGGCAGTGGTAGAGCTCTAGGCTCAGGCTCGACTGCCACCATGTGAGTGTTTCTTTTGGAATTACATTGTCAGTTCCATGACTGAGGGACTAAGTCTAGGACTGTTGTGTATTTATCTTACTTCAGGTTTTTACACAAAAGAGTTAAATTGAGTATACGAGTGATTTGGGATAGCAAAAGTCATGTTCGGTGATGCCCTACCTAGACAATCTTGCCCCATTATACGGGCCACCAGACAATGTTTGCCCCAACTAGCATCATCACGCACCACCTTGAATATCCAGTTGATGTGTGGATGGGGTGGAGGAGCTCCATAAAACATGCTTAAGAGCCTCCCTGAGGAAAAGATACCATCTATCATTGAAGCCTCCCTCCCTAGCGTTCTGTTCACATCAAGTCACAGCGGGCGAGTAAAGAGGGATTTCCCTTAAAGTAAAAGCTCCCAGTACCCAGTAAGGAGCAGACAGGGGACACTAAGCTTGTGACAGGTGATCTCAATGATCACACCACTCTCCTCAATGCTCTGACTGGGTACAGGGGGCATGGGGAAACCTGCAAGAATACTGAAAAGAGTAGCTTTCCCTGTATGCCCAGTGAAATGTCAAAATTAAATATTAAGAAGTACATCTGAATACACAGGAGACTATACCTGTGGTAGTCTTAGATTCAATAAACACTGTCAGGTATGATGACTCAGAAGGGAAAGATTACACATGAGGAGCAACATCTATATGTTATCTAGTTTGCTAAGGATATTTGCACTTATACAAGGAAAGTATCCTTCTTCAATTCAATTGTTGCTTACAGAAGCCTGGCTTAGGATAAAGGCATAGTTAAATGTTCTACACTGCAAAGGCAAAATAAATGATTATGGCAGGTTATTGACAGCTCTCCATTTAATCATTATAAATCCAGAGTAACTCAACTCATTTCCACTGAATTACTGCAAATTGGTATAACTGATCAGGATTTAGACAAAGTTAAAAGGAGCATATATAATCTATTTAAAAATATGAAGCTCTTGCTACATGGCATACGTTCCTTGTTACAGCTTGACTAGGCTTCCTTTTACTGTCATGTTTATCTTAACATTAGATAGCCTTTACTTTATGTCTATAGTTGAATATTTTTATCATAAAGAAAATCAAATTTAAATTTCTAAACATCTTTTAAGTTTCTAATGCCACGTTTTTGTGTGCATTGAAGTATATCCTTGAATAGCAGTAATGCATATAGTGTAAATATATTGCATGGTCTTATTTTGTAGAATTTATAATGAATAGACCCCAAAAGTAAAACTGTTCTTCTTTGTTCCTGATATTTATGAGGAATACTGATAGGCACAGTAACGTCCAATAGCATATATATATATATATATTTTTTTTTGTAACAAACTCTAGAACTTCTGAAAAATAACATTTGTTTACAGTATTTGTTTTCTTGGACTTCCCTTAGATCTATTTCTGCATAACTACTATCAAGGAGTTTAAAGGCCAAGAAACTTCTCAGGATGAGGTCTCCACTTGAATTATATCACCCTCCCACAGCCCCCAAATCCCACTGCCATTGGTCAGGGTCAAATACCACTGGCTCTGCATTCTGAGCAACTCTGTGCCATTTGAGAAAGTAGAAGCCAAAAGGTAAGTTTTAGTGCTTCTTTTCTTTGATTGAAGAATTGGGTTCTTAAAGTTGGAAAGATTTTTTTTTATGATATTTGTTTAACCTGTCCTTTAAAATACTGTGTAGATTAGTGATACTATTTACTTTATTTTCCATGGATATTTCTTAGTTCCTTCCTGTGAGAGGAGTACATAACCTTCACCAAAATATTTCATTTTTTACAGCTACAGTAGATGCCAATATAATTACAGTGTGTTCCAATATATTACATAATAAATGTACAGAGGCACACAAAGTAGCATAGTTAGAAGGTTATAAGCATAGTTAGAAGGTTATTTTTTTCACAGATATTATAATATTACTACTTAACTTACATTTAGTTGCCAATATTGCCTTTGTACATAAGATAAAGTATGTTAAAATCTTTTATATTTAGGAAAATAAATATTTTGAAAGTGTACTAAGCAAACTAAGTGTAAACCATTTTTAAAAGGTTAATGACATAGCATATTTAAAAATAGGAGTTGCTTAGACAAGTTTTCACAGGATAAAAAGACATTTGTCTGATATAGCAGTTCTAAATTTAGAGTTAGTGTACGACATAACTTATTGTTAGACCATTTGGGAAAAATTCCAGAAACGTACCAATTACAAATTGAGGCCAAATAACAACACTGGCAGATGTAGGGAACAGGAGAGAGACAGAGACAGCAAGCGAGCGAGCATGCAAAAACAAGCTAATATAGCTATTCTATCACTTCTACATAGTGTTATCACTTTTACATAGTGCAGTAGATTGGAGAAATCTAGGAAAGACTTCTCATCTGAAAAGCAGGAACTTTGATAATCTTGGAAGCCTGCACTAAGGAGCTGCTGTACAAACGAGCCTTGCCCAACAACAAGCAAATTGGACACTAGGTTCTCCCAGCAGCCGCTAAAAAAGTTAGTTTGAAAAAAGCAGCGGAGGGAAAAAGAGTGCCTTGTGCTGTTCACCATCCCCAGTGGAATTTCATATCCTCATGCCTAAAGCAGCTTCATAAAGACCTTCTTTCAAGTAACTGAAATTCAGTTGGTTACTCAGTGTATGAAACTTTGAAAGAAAACCATGTAATGATTCTTCTTAATTTCAAACACTGTAAAAACTATAAGCTTATAAAGAAAATAATACAACATGTACAGTCTTCAATGTACTATTGTCACACATCAAGATATGGTTTATTAGACTTAGTCACTATTACTGTCATGGCTTCTGTTGGATCAAAGTGAAGTTTAGGTAAAAATGTATGAAAAAAGAATGCTGAGTAGGACTACATGTACATATATTTTAGATGACATTAAGCCAAGCACAAAAGAGTAAGAGAATGAATGCTAGTATTCAAACTGAGTATACCTTCTATAGAATTGTATTAAGCTAGGGAACATTTAAATATGTGAAGTTGGGCGCACAAGTGAATATGCCATACTAGCACTTCTCATTAGAGATGGCTAGAGAAAGAGCGATTGGAGGACAAGGAAGAAAGAAAAAAAGGAAAGGAAAGGAGAATTCTGTCACTTTTGGATAGTGGTAAGAACACAAGTTTCTTCCTTCATTCCAACTACCCCCCATACATAGTCTAAGACACTGGTAAACAGTGAAGTACTTGGATTAAGCTACTTCAAGAATAGCGCCGGGAAATAATGGCTCTACTTCTTGTTGGAATTATTTAGGTTGACTGGTGCTATGGACAAAAGGATGGTATTCTGTTACTGAACATTTTAAGATGCCAACCATTTTTCCCGTTGTGTGTGTGCGCGCACACGCACATACACACACACACACTACACACCCATAAAGTAGTATGTGGCTTTTTGTTAACTTCTCAGCTGTTTATGGAGGAAGTTGAACTGAAATGGAGGAAGTTGAAAGGGAATCGAAACCCATTCCTCTTTCAGATAATCAGCATAGCTTTAATGAAGTCTGCAGGATATATGAGCAGAATTCTGACTGAACAGAAACTGAATGGTATATTAGAGTTTAATCACTGACCTATAAATACACTTTACAGGAATGCCACTAGAATACTAAGAAGTTCTTCAGCCTTCAGCTTCTTTCTTGCTATTTTACTTGCTATTCATGCTTGAATGAATTTTCACAGGTGATTTACATTCCTATTTATACAAATATTTTGGGTTTTTTTTCTCCTTTAGAAAAGGAAGAATGAAGACTCTTGCAAATATTTTTCTGGGATTTTTCATCTTTGAGGGCATTGTGGCTGCTCCTACCATTGATACACTAACTTATGACTCCGATTTATATGGCATAATACTTGGAGAGTCAGATAATCTATTTGACCATATTGAAAATGAACAATCTGCTCAGGCAGAGGTAATCTGAACTTCATTTATTCTATTTTTCCACATTGCACAGTATATATAGGTTTCTTCTTCCCCCTTAAGTATTCATAAGTAAGATAAGTCTGGTTTTATTGGCTGCCATGGCATACAAGCAAGTCAAAGGATTTCTATGGAACTTAATATAGAATACTTAATTCATGTGTATGCCTCATCTTCATATGTGGTCCAAGGTCCGTCTCCAATTGCAGTTAATATCTGTCATGATTTTCCCAGGTCTTATAATTCGGCTGCAGTACATTCTGTTGGCTCTCATAGGGGTATCAGTGTCTTAGTAAGATACCGAGGAAAAGAAGAAAATTGGGATATAACAAAACACACACGGCTTCCCATAGAGCAAGGCAGAAAAACTGCTGTGGTTGTATATCTATTTTATCCATTGGAATATGATAAGTATTTCAGTTCTTGTAGTGAAAAAGAGGTGAAGGTGGGAAGGAAAGGTAAGTGTAATAAGAGAAAAAAGAATAGAATAAAGATCATAAAGTAGAAAAACAATGAAAAAAAAGACTAAACTAGTTATAGTCTGATTCTACTGTAAGGGCTTAGATGAAACCCCAGTGAGGTACGACTCACTAATTAGAATGAAGGATCATGAATAAATATTAGATTTAAAGAATATAAACCTCAAATATGATTTGGGGGCTTTGTTACTTAAAAATACACAATTCATAACATTTATTTCTTCAGTGCTACATGATTTAGAGAGTGACAGAAGATGTAACTAGCACTTGGTACCAATGTCATAAATATTGGCCTGCAACCAGAGAGCTAAAGAATGAATAGGGCAATTGTAAACAAAACATAAACCAGATCTTCAGAGAGGGAAAGTAAATGCATCTTCACTGAAGTATGTGCTGAACCCCATCTGCAAATCTGCCTTAACATCATGAACACTTTCATAACTATGCTAATATATTAAGAGATAATAGGCTGTTCCTTTAAAAATAAGGTGAGAGATTTCTGCTAGCTAACCCAGAAACCCAGCAGACCATGAAAATGCTTGAGCAGGGTTTGCAAACTTTCAAAAATACGAAGTCCACAAGGAGCTGACATGCCTAGGTGAAATTTGTGATTCAGCTACAAACTACCAGCTTTCTTTCCATACAGGGAGTACAATGGTGGAAAAATCAGAATGTAAAAAGCTAGATCGGTTGCTTTTCATTTTTGTATACTTTCTCCATATACAGCTCCTGTTTATAGAACCATGCCTCTGGCATCTCTTTCCAGATGAAAGCATGCCCGCTGTCTTTATTTTATGTTGAGTACTATAAATTATGAGGTCTCTCTTGCTTAACCTGAACATGGAACCTACACCAAGACTACTGGGTTGGTTCATCAAACCTGAGATGGACAGTTTTCAGCATCTGGTCTTGCCTTCATGATGTTCCAGTTAAACTGTATCTGTCTTATGTACATGGTGATTAGTAAAGGTAAACCTCATGCACTTTGTTCTCTCTGAGATACAACCAAGTAGTCTCCCACCTAACTGGGGGTGGGCCTTTTAAATCAAACTTTCACAATGAAAGACAAAAATCTGAGTTCCTTTCAAAAATCTGCAAGGAAATACAGGGTTCCCTGTGCAGTCTTTGTTCCCAGTAACTGAAGAGGAGAATAGCCCCTTCAGCTCAGTCTCCTCACATCCTTCTTTAAGAAAATAAAAGAGGAGAGGGGTGAATGATAACTTTATTACTTCCTCTTGTCAGTCTCTCCCCCAGGGTACAGAGTCTCCTCTACTGAGATCATTCAGTCTTATTTTAAAGTCCTCAAGGGTGCCTGTAGACATGTCAGGAAGCTTCTCTGATGTGCTGTAATTAAAGTGTGTCAGAACAGGCTTGATTAATTGAGTCTCCTGGGGCATGCTAATTAGCTTGAGGTCTCTTGGACCATGGAGTTAGCATGCTCCAGCTAATTAGCATGCACCAACCAGCCTCTATATCTGGTGTCAGGGGTGCTTTGGTGGTGGGGGCTCTTTAAAGCTTATTTGATGAGCTTTAAAGTGCTCCCACTGCCATTTTGAAGCATGAGGATGCTGATACATGAGACACTGGTGCTTTCATTAGATCAGTCCTTGGAGTTGCTCTAATTCAAGCACCTCCTTCC
>NW_017728931.1:64300086-64329435 GCF_001723895.1 Crocodylus porosus
ACTTGTAAAAATGCCCCAAGTTACTGGTTATCAACCATAGCAGCTGAAAGGGAGGTTTTGTAGATTAACAGATCTCCGCGACAGAATTTTTTCCAGAAATCTACCCAGAAATTTCTATTGCTTCCTTCTAACCTGCAACATCTTGAGAAGCTCTCATCAGTGAAAGCTGTTTGTGCTTTGTACCTTTAATAAATCAAACCACCTTTACGCAGGTGTCTACAGTTCTTCACTCCAATGGGTGCATCTACACATGCAATTAATGCAGAGCAATAAATTCTGGCATGCCAGAGTTTTTTGCTCCTGGGTGTGCTGTTTGAATGTGTGCCTGAGACTGCAGCATGTTGGAGCAGCCCCAGCTAGCAGAGGGCCCTGAGGAGATGTCTGCCAGCCTGGGGCTACTTCTGCCCAGCTCTGCATGCTGTGGAGGGGCTGGCAGGGACATGAGGGTGCTCCATTGTGGGGCTAGATGGCAGGAAGCCCCAACACTGAAGTACCCTTATGCCCCAGCCAGCTGGGTCAGTGTCTATATATGTATTGCTGCAGCATCTACACATGCATTGCTGCACATGGGTTATCAGGTTACTATTAACAATTACCAACCCACTGTGGAGTTTATCAGTTTCCTGAGGCCTAATAGGACCACATATGTAGATGCCAAGACTTTTACTGGAGAGCTAATTAGGCAACTGCATTAAACATCCCATGCAGGCATGCGGAGTTTAAACTGCAAAACCTTTACTTAATTCCTAATCTCTACAAATAAAATGCATTTTCTCCTTCTATCACTGTTTTTGGCTATCTGATATGAAATAGGATCCAACTGTATATGATGTTCTGAGCAATAAAAGTAGTTTTCATTAGAGTAAGAAGCCCTTTTGAGAAACGGGATCCTAGAGGGCACAGTCAAATTAGGTGTTTTTTTAAAATTGTATCCAATAGTCCCATAACTGTTATTCATATGCATAAAAACAGACTTACATTAGACCTTTACAGACTAGAAAAGGAAAAGTATTGAGTGCATTAGAGAAACATCAGTTCCATTAAAAAAAGAAGAGAAAAAAAAGCGACAGAAAAGGAACAGCTGATAGCTCATATCACTCTTTTATGTAAACACATTTAATGTGGAGTCTATGCTGTCTGTTAGATGAGTACCTTCTCAAACGTTGTTATTTTTCAAGACATACTAACAATCTATAATCAAATTAAATGAGTCTGAGCACAGATTAAGAGCTGCAAGCTTTTTCTAGGCTTCCCAGTGCACAGAAGTTTTTGCAACAGCATAAACTCATAAGTATGAGCCTGCTCCAAGAACTGAGTATTGGAGAAGCTAAGGGGCTAACTTATTTTTCTGTCCTTGGGGTTTTGTGATACAGTTGATTATGGTATGAGTCAGCTCAGCAAGAGGTATCTTTTCATGAAAGGTTCACGAAAAAGAAATAATTTGAGAGGCGTGTGAGAAAAATGGTAAAAAGAAGCTGGGGGAGAAGTCAGGTCTCTTGAAAAATGGTGGTTTTTACCAGCTTGCTTAGTCTGAAGTGTGAAAGCTGCCTAATGGTGACAAAGAACACCTTAAAGAATATTGCCATTTTTCCCCTCCAATTACAAAACAGTATTATGCTAAGCTTAAGGAATTTAAACTTAAGTTTTTAACTTGGGGTTCAGCATCTCGTGTTCTGGAGATTATATTTTCCATGTGGAATCTTTCTTTTCTGGTACAAATGAATCTATTGTGGTGTTTTTATGCAATTAACAGTGTCTTCATGGACTATTTTTTCTGACCTACTGGTTTGTTAACCAACTTATGAAGTTGTCCATGATGGAAGCTAGTAGAAGCTAACATGATTGTGCTAATGCAACTTTAAGGTTCACAGAGGTAGAATATGGCAAAGATACCCTGGAATACTACCAGGATACTCTGAATACGTGTTCGATGGCCCCTTCAACTGTATGTGGCATCAGCAGGCAGAGTCCATTTCTTGAAGTGCATTCATCCCATATCACTGGTTTATGTGAAACACATTATAGATTGAAAAATATTGGAAGGAGAGGGTAGCTAAACTTTGTGCTATTCCAGCAGAAAGGTACTGAATTGCAAATTAGATCCATGCAGCTGCATGCATTAGGTAAGGTCAAATTTTGGCTATGAAAATCAAAACTAGCCTCAAGCTCAAAGGTGATTGAAATAAGGAGGCCCTGCTAAGGATTTCCAACCAAAGGGAATTTATTGTTAAAAGAACGTTAAATAAAGAAAAGTGTAACTTGAGTAAAAAAAATTATGTGGCATTTGTAAACAGATCAGTGCCAACTACAGACAACAGGAAAAAAATGTGAAAGAAAATAAACCAAAGAACAAGGAAGAAATACTGAGGTCCGGAAGGAGAAAAAGACTAAGAGGGAGTGTAGCTGAAAGGCAGCGGTCAATTTTTTTTCCCACAATTTTTCTCCTGACTTAGATAATCACAGTAGTACAAATACAAATTGAAGCATCAGAGCTTTTCCTCAGAGGACCTTTTATAATTATCTTTAATGAATATTTATATCATGGTAGAGTCCAAATGTTCCAATCAAGACTAGGACTTCATTATACTAGCTACCATACACTAGACACTGTATACAAAGACACTATTCCTTCCCCAGTGGGAGTATATCAAAAGGCCAGATAGTCAAAGGAACTACTGATCTCAGTACACTACTCACCAAGGTAAATAAGTGGCTCAGAAAACTTTCCCACAGAAGATCTCTTTGAAATGAAAACTCAGTTTGGATGGTCTGAGGAAAACCATCAAGAACTAGACAGATTTTTGCTTGCTTCAGCTATCAAAGTTAAAGAAAATATAGCCCATGACTATTGAGTACATTTAACCCCTCTTCTCTAAATTAGACCAAACTATAGAAGACAGGCAAAATTAAAAGGTATGGAAATAAAGAATATTATATATATATATATATATTTTAGTTGAGATATGCAATGAGGTGGGAAATTAGAGGCAGAGAAATATGAGAAAACTATCCTAGATGACAGGAGCTTAGTAACCAATAATAAATTAATGACACTAGTTAAGGAAGTAGGCCAGGGCTATATCAAGAGGAAGAACTGAGCTGGGGACCAAGGAACAACAAAATAGTCAAAAAAGGAAGCAGATGCCTGATAATGAACTGTATATTCATTTATCTTGCAGACATTACTTTAAATTTAAATCAAATTGGTATTAGCATAACATTGTTATTCAAAAGCCTGAACAAAATTAATTGACTGTCTGATTGCAATTCAGGGTTTATAGGCGTGAACAGTAAGCCCCCTGTAATTAGTGCACTATTTGCCAAACTTATTTGATAAGGCAGAGACTGAACAGAAAATTCCTGGATGTTAAACAGCAGTCATGGAATATGAGTCAAACGACAGACAACTTGTCTTGGAGCAAGTCTCTATTGAAAGTAATTTGAATTTAGTTTTTACTGGGGCCATCTACATGTGCACTTTACTGCCAAGTTGACAAATCAGTTCTGCAGTAAACAATCACCATCTATGCGTGAGGTGCTCTTAGGCCAGAGTAAACTAATTAACTCTGCAATATGATAGTACTGCCCAACATGAGTGCTATCCTATAGCAGAGTTATTTAGTGTGCCACAATGCACGGGTAGATAGTGACTAGGACTAGCTAAGGCCCTGGTCAAAATTTTGGATAACATGCATAAACAATGTTGGGAACAGAGGCCAAAACTCTGCTCTTCTCACCCAAAGAAATGCCCTTCACACTAGTTACATTCCCCATGCTTCCTCTTCTAGAACCTCACTCTTCCAGTACAGGGCTGTCCAACGAGCAATGTATGGGCTGCATGGGCATTAAGTTACAGTTCCCAGGCTCTTGCTTGACCATTGCTCTTTCTACCACTTGGACTGCAACAGCAGTCAGTGCATCTGGGTTCTCCCTCTCCCTCCTCCAGGCACCACTTCCTGTCCTGACCCCGAGGAGTGGGACAGTGCAGTGTGCAATGCAGGAAGCTCAGGGCTGCATGGAAGCACAGTGCAGCAGCAGGGTAGGGAAAAATTTATGCCTTTACAGGTGCAAGATGCAGCAGCAAAGAGAGGAGTTGCCCACAGAACAGCAGCGATGGTGTCCACATGGTCTAGGCATTTGTGGCTCATCGTGGTGCCGCCCTCATTGGCATGCAGACCTCATTCATTGGGAATCTGGACAGCCCTACTCCAGTAGTACAAACCTTCTTCAGGTTTCCAACCTAAGTGTTTTCACATCTAGCATATAACCATTGATTTTGTGCCATCTTTGTCATTAGCGCCAATTTTTTTTTCCTTGTTTACTGATATATTTATACAGAAGAATTGTATTCCCAAAACAAATAGGCATTTTAGATCTCAATATTTATCAACAATTTGTACAGTGTGAGATGCAATAAAACCCTCAGTTTTATAGTTATTTTGAGCTACAAGAATAGTTTATTTCCATTCTTAAGAAGCGGAGAAAATATCCCACTGATCCCCTAATTCAGAGAAATACCCCCATTCAGGAAAGCTGATAACAATATGCTTTACTTTTACAAATTCAATGAGGTGTCAGCTGGCAATTAAGATAAGCACATGCTTAAGTGGTATCAGAGAATTAATCAAGTTTTCCTTTGTTGATACCCTTCAAGTTACTATATTTGGGTCCCAAATGATAGACCTCTGCATATAGAGCTTCCTTAGGCAGGACAGGTAGCCATTACCTTTGAGTTTCTAGACACAATCTTGGGGTGTAGACAATGTGTCTAGCATCACCTTTTGAGAGCTGAGTCCCTACGATCTAATTGCCTATACCCTTGTGAGCACTCTGTTGCAATTCAGTTCTTCAGGGACACGTGATATTTGAAGCACAAGGAAGGCAAGATTCTTCAGGTAAATGTGAAATCTTTTATAAGACCAATGAAACAGTTGGAATAAGGTTCTTTGCAAGCTTTCGGGCACAAGCACCTTTCTTCAGGCACTGGAAGATTCTGCTGCTCTTACGTGTTCTCCAAGGAAGGAAAGAAACTAAAGTAAACATGTAGCGTGTGAAAAGGCAAATGAGTGGAAGTTTGGAAGACAATGGATAGAGATAGGAAGGTGGTAGGGAAGGGAGGGAAGGGGAGGGGTGGGAAGTGTGTGAAGGAATGCAAGCAGCCAGCTTGAGGTAGGTTACTTGTTGTCAGATGTCAGGCAGGTTGTAATGTGTCATAAATCCAATATCTATACTAAAGTACATGATTTTTTGTATCTGGTAGATTTCTGAAGTGAAATTGGTAGGCTCATCTATGAAAGGTGTTTTGTCAATTCCCTTTGAGAATTAGAACTGAGAGATCAGAGAAGGAGTGATTGTCTTGTGAGAAGCCCCCCCAGGTAATTGGATATTTTTGTCTTTGATGGATTTTTGGTGTGCATTCATTCTAGTATGCAGTTGTTTGATTTCTCCTACATATTTCCCATCAGGGCATTTGGTGCACTGGATGAGATATATTAAATTTCTGGAGGTTCAGGTGTGAGATCCAGAGATGGTGATGGTTCTGTTGTGGGGACAATGTGAACTGTGGATGTGGTGGAGATGTGTTGGCAGGTTTTACGTTTCTTGCCCTGGCATGGTCTGGGTCCATTTGGTATCGTTTGGGTCATAGGAAACTTCCTATGGTTCTGATGATGAGGTTAGTGAGGCCCAGTGCTGGTTTAAAGGCTAGGATGGGTGGTTCTGGAAAGATTTATTTAAGAATTGGGTCGCCTTCTAGTATGGGTTGCAATTGTCTGAGAATTTTCTCAATAGGTTCCAGGAAAGGATGGTATGTCATAACTAATGCTGTGCAATTCATGAGGATTTTTGTTTTGTACTGCAGCAATTCTTCATGTAGTATCTGGGTGGCTCTTTCAGAAGTGTACTTTATCTCTCTGGAGGAGTGCCCTTGTTTGGTGAAAGCCCTTTCAAGATTTGCATGGGGGGCCAAAGCAGGGATTCTCCTCAGTGCAAATTCAGTGGTATCAGAGAACGTGGCTGTAAATTGCAGGTTTTTTGATCCGTCTAGGATGATTGCTGGTTCTCTGTAGATATGTATGTTGGTCCATGGGTTTCTTGTACACGGTGGTATGTATTTTACATTTTTGGATATTGATCATGTTGTGTAAAAAGGAAATGTTCTGTTGGAGTATTCAAAAGATAGTCTGATGGAAGGGCGACAATTGTTGAATTTGTGATGGAAATCAATCAGAGACTGCAGGTTTTTGGTCCAAATGATGACAATGTCATCTATATATCCCTCAGTGTAGCATGAGTTTGGTGGTACAGTTCTTAAGGAATTCTTCTTCCAGGTGGGCCATTTAAAGCTTGGCATATTGTGGGGCTATTTGAAATACAGAACACATAAGCCTTTCAATAATTTTCAAACTTACTACTCTATCTTAGCTAGCACAAAAAACAGGTATCTAAATAATAAAATTCTTGTCTGCGATTCTCTGCTTTAGTTTCTTTACCACTCGAGTGTTTTTCAGTAGCAAAGGCTACTGAATAATGAAGGTAAGCCTTTCAGAAGGCATTCCTTTCAGAATTACTTTCATCTAGACCTCTGGAACGTGAAGTCTGATCCCTTCCCTCTACCCCCTCTAAGCCCACCATTTTTCTTTGACTCTGGCTTTTCCTGTAGTCAACAAGGGACCCTTTGACTCCAAAAGTTGGTACTTTTGTCCCGTGATGTTGTCCAAGAGTTTGGGTTTTTTTGTTTTGTTTTTTGTTTTTTTTTACTTAAACTACTATTTTAAAACTTCTGCATCTTTGTTTCTTCATTTTAGAATTTTCAGTATCCTACTCGCACCCTGCAGCAGATGACAGAAATATGCAAGGCTTTTCTTGTTGCTTTCAGATATCTTTCTTAATTTACTTACTGTCTAATCAAAAGTAAGGGCAGAAGGCACCTTACAAGGGTGGGTCCAGAGGGGGTGCAGTGGTGCAGCTGCATCCTTGTTTTGGGCTGGACCATGCTGCTAGAGCCTCTGGAGCTAAGTACAGACAGTCAAAAAGCCCAAGGCTGAATTGATTCAATCCTAGCAGGTTATTCTAAGCTGCAGAGATTGAACTGATAAGCAAGTGAACATTTTTTTTTGATTCCGGAAATGCAGCAACATGCCTCCAGCAACTCAGGCCAGAAGCTAGGGAGAGCTAGAGCATACCTCCCTGTTTTGCTGGAGCAAACAGCTTGGGCCAAGGCTAACCTACCTGCCCTGTTAGGTGGGGTTTGTGGGAGAGGTGAAAAGCATCTTGGGATGCTGGGGGCACTGCAAGTTAACTTGGATCTGGAGGGGATCTGGGACAGAAGATCAATAAACTGATTTAACCTAAATCAGTTAAGTCTGATGCTACATCCATGCAAGTTTATCTTAAACCAGTTTCAGCTAATTTGAAAGCAGTTTATGTGGACTGAACTTCTGTTGTCTTAAAGAACTGAACCAGTTTCCAATCACTTATATCAGTTCATGTGTAATTTTGGTCCTTATCCTCGGGGTTTTAAAAATGTGTCCAAAGAAGAGACTCCCCCCTTCTCTGTGCTCAGAGGCACATCCTCTACCCATCCTCTTCTTCCATCCCTCACCTGTTGTGGATGCTTTCACTGCTGTTTTAGGAGCAGAGGTAACTCCAGAGCTGCTCCTGCCCATTCCAGTTGGCCTATGGTTGTGCTCTCCTAGGGCTATGACAGTGTCAATGGCTTCCCCCACCTGCTCCTGAGGGGGGGCGGGGGGCGCAGGCAGTGTGGAGGAACCCACCCCACAAATTCCCGCTGATGTTTATCTGTCTCAACTGAGCCCAGCCTCCATGCTGCCTGGCTGGAGTAAGCAGGAGTGAACCCAAGGCTTCTCCTTGCTCCTGGGACACTGGACTTCAATAAGTCCCCAGAGACTCCTACAGTAAGGTCTGCCTACACTGGTGGGTTGGGGAACAAGAGGCTGGGACCAGGGGTGCAGCCACCCCTGCAGTACAAGTGGTTGCTCCCATATCCCCCTTTGCTGAATCCCGAATTCTTCCTGACACCTTGTATACTAACTTGTTCGATGCAGCTTGATGTTTAATAAGCAACGACCTACTTGGTTAGCTAGTATCTATAAGGTCCCACCCTGCCCAGCCTTCCGTCTAGCATCAGGTTAACATATCTAGTTGCTTCTTTACCAAGGGTGTTATCTGCCTATGTGTGATACACTATTCATTGAAGCACTGAAGATGCAACCATTTCATTAAATTAATCAGAATGTATAAGTTTTACAAAGGCAGACTCTCCAGGTCATATGATATGCTTGCCTGAATTCTAGTAGACACACTTTATACTTTTCACAAATTGGGACCTGTCATTCTTTGTACTGTTATATCCTTAATATTATTTGATTAGTTTCATTGGGCTATTAAATTAATCTAAGAAACTAAAGAATCAAAAGATGATGAAAAACTTAAATTACATTTCTGATGCCTTTTTCAAGATATGCAAAATTTGGGCCTAGCAAATATGTCAATGTTTTCTTTCCAATGTTTAGTATAATGAAAAGCATGTTGTGTACCAACAGTATTTTTATTTATTTTTTTAAACAAACTGTTAAGTTGCTAGCAGCCAGAACTGAATACTTTGTACATGCAGGTTTTTTCCTAGAGTATAAGCCAAGAAAACTCTTCTATTTATATATTCTTTTAATAGGCAATGTATCACTAATTGACAAATGGGAAGTGGGAGTTTCTACCTGTGGCAGTGCTTTTATTGCAATTCAAGTTTCCTGACTTTCAGTTAAATTTTGTATTACTTGACCACCCCCTTTTAAAGATGTAGGTCTATTAAGGAAATTTTACTGAAAAGTAGAGATCTAAAGTAACATGTATCCTGAGACTTGAACAGTTTTTATTTTATTTTTTTTACCCTCTCTCCTCAAACAATAAGATTGTACTTCTTGTTATGGGTGCCTCAGAGTAAATACAGCTGTGGTCTGTACTACATAGTAAAATTATATTTTAATTTTATCAAAACTGAATGCTTGGCTTGAAATAAATATTCTATTTTGTAAAAAATCTGCAGCTTCTGGGAAACTAGTCAAAGTCATAGCTTTTAAATACCAGTACTGGTTTCCTTTTTTTTTGTAGTCATCAAATTTTTTAATTAATAAAAATCAAGGGAAGGACACCACATTGCTGTGGGTAAAATACTATTAACATTGGATGAAGAGTTCAGTTCATAAGTCTAGAGGATGTCAAGAAGCATCTTAAAATCCGTGTAAAACTTGGGGAAAAAAGGGAACCCTCTCCCCTCCACCGCTATTTCTTGTTGCCTATTTTTACCTTGTTTATATCTTAGCATTCCTATAGCAAATCTATGAACAATGCAATTATTGTCATTAAATATAATGCTCCTGCTTTTTCTTGTCCTCAGAGAAAAAAGCTGTTCCAACTCCCTGCAACATGTGTCACCAACTAAAAAGGGTCCTTTATGACCCCTATACCAATAGTTATTATAGGTTCAAATGAGAACTCAACCATAATTCTATCCATCCTCAACATTGCCACTACACATTAAATGTGAGGAGTGGCATATAAAGGGCTTTTTCATGTTTCTGGGTGATAAAAATGGTGCCTTCTGTCCAGGTATAGACACTACACTTTTACCATTATAAATGATTGGATACCTGTAACAAAACAGAAGCTCAGCACACAGACTGGTTTAAAAACAGTGAAAACCAGTCTACAATTCTTTCCCTCACCACCACCAAAGGGCGAATGCATGTCCTGTTAGCTACTCATCTAAACTACACTGCTTACAGAAAATCTCATAACTTGGATCGATTCCACCTCAGGCTTTTTGAATGTCTCTACCCAGCCTCCAACTATGGCTTGCATCAGCACCCAATGAGGATACTGGAACAGTAAAAATACAATGAAGACAGTCTTGTCTTTGGAAAAGCAAGGTTCAGGATACCTGTTTGGTATGCAATGATCCTCTTTGGTGAACAAGGATGATCAATGGACTATGCCTCCTTTTCAAACAAGATTCAGTGAACAACCATGAGTTAGCCAAAATTTTCACAGGCAGCAGCCACAGACATTACATTTCTGAAAGATCAGGTTACAACTTTTTATTTATACAGTTCTGTGCAAACAATTGATAGTGTAGCTACTCTGAAGAATGCACAATCTAAATACACATTACATTACCATGAAAATCCCTGCTGTTTCCTGCATTACTGATCTATTCTTTTTATTTGTTATTGTTTAATTAGGATAATAAAAGGAAAAAGCCATGAAATGCAAAGATCAAGAAGATACTAGACTGAAGCCACTTACTCTAAAAGGAGCTAGGGAAAAGATTTCATACCTAGGCGTTTTCTTGTGAAAAGAAACCTTTGGAAGTTGCAGAAGTGCTGTGGGGAATATGATCCTTCTAAAAGGGCTGCTACGAGGATCCTTTACATTTTAAAAGTTCCATCTGCACTTTATAGTAAAGCTTCCAAAGTGAAAATAGTATGAAAATAGTGGGAACTTCAGATTTCCGCATGGACTCAAAATAATACAATATATTGTCTTTGATCTTAAAAGATTTCCAAAGCATTATATAGATAAACTATAAAGCAGTCTTATACTGTATCAGCTAATTGGATTCAATCAGTTTTGAAATATAAGACCTTCCAGCCCTCGCCTCCTGTTTTTTGCCACATTAGGCTCAGATTGTTTGATTCACTTTGTAAGGATCTATCCAGTTTAATTTCATAAAATTCATAGATGTTAGGGTCGGAAGGGACCTTAGCAGATCATTGAGTCTGACCCCCTGCCCTCCGCAGAAAAGAGTGCTGGAGTCAGATGCATGTCTAGCCTCCTTTTAAAGGCCCCCAATGTAGGGGAGAAGCCCATTCCAGATTTTGGCAACCCTTACTGTAAAGAAGTTCTTCCTGATGTCTAACCTAAATCTGCTCTGTCAGTTTGTGGCCGTTGTTCCTAGTGACTCCAAGGGGTGCCCTAGTAAGCAGAGCATCTCCTATTCCTTGCTGTCCCCCTGATGAATTTGTAGGCGGCCACAAGATCACCACCCAGTCTTCACTTGCAGAGGCTGAAGAGGTCCAGGGCCTTGTAATTCAGCTCTATTTTCTTTTATTCACTCTCTCCTAACACCTGCACTATATATATTTTTTCTTCTTTCTCCTTCTCCAATCTTTTGTGACTCTTTTTTTCCACCACTCCTAGTACCAGCACGAGCTTGCCATCAGAACCTCCATTTTCTCCATCCATCAACTCCCCAAATGTACATATTTCAATTTATTCAGTCATTATTCAATTCTAACTAAATGAATTTGTCCTCACTATTATATTTAATCATAACAAGTTAACAAATGTAATAAAAATAGATTTCAAAGGGAAAAAGTGATATAAATGAAATTAATTAGAATGCATTTTAAGAAATAACCTCTCAATTTTCTTCTATATACTATAATGAGCCATATGCACATAGAAAAACTGGTTTCACAGTTAACACCTCATTTTGAGACTAGCATCCAAGGGAAAAATAAATAAATAAATAAATAAATCAAAAACTGGTGCTGCTGTTACAAAAGAAAATACATGGAACATGGCTGCACTATAGCCTGAACCAAGCTAACTAATTTCAATAGAAAAGTTACCAATAACTTCAGATGGATCAAGCCCTATTTTAGTAAAATTTATACCTGAAAAGATTAAAAGTCATCAAATAAATGTAGACAGAATATAAATTGTGAGGAGGTACTGAATATCAATTATTTAACCAGAAGTCCATGAGACCAAGAAAGCTCAGCATTCCTGATTTACTGGTAACTTAATACCTATTTTCTGTAAACTGAGTAACGATTTCAGGTTCCTTTCTGGGACCTCATTTTCAGAAGCTGGTGCTCAGAACTTTCTTGAAAACAACCTGCTTTCAAAGAGTATCAAGGCAGGCAACCAAGATAAGCAGCCACCTTTGAAAACGTAGGTTATACCATATATACATGCAAGAAAGGGAACCTATAAAGAATCTATAGACATATTTGAGCCTCTAGAAATGATTTAATTAAGTTAGATTGTATTTCTTTTGAAACATTTTATTACAGTGTGGGTGTATAACCTTGTCTCTATTTCTTATGCTTCCACTTACTACATTTGTTCTTTCTTGACTTGCATCCATGTAAGTATGCAGCCTTAAAGTTTTCTCTCTCTATATGAGCACAAGAACAAATACATTTTTTCATGTATATTTTCATATCTGGTTTCTATAGATGTCATACAAAAAGAAAGGATATATATAGCTCTTTAAACAAAAAGTTATGGTATCTACTGCCTATCTTAGAAAATTGATAATGGTTTTAAAAACATCACAATGTTTCAGCAAAGAAAAAAAATGGTGGCGGGGGGGAAGGGATTGAAGGAAAAGCAAGTTAAATTCTTTAATCTAGCTAGTTAGCTTTCTTTCTCTGCAGTTTTTTTGTTGTGTTTTCCTTGGGTTTTTTTGTAAAATTCACTGTCTTAGAAAAACAAAGAAAATCTAGAGTACAACAGGATAACAAATACTACATCATGTTGAAACACAACTGCCTGAAATAACAGCATTTCTAATATGGCAAAATGTTGCCAAAAAATACAAAAATATCTGGAAGATAAAGGACGATTTTGCATAATATGGATTATATGAAATGTCTTTCTTTTGTTAGTATCTTGTGTGATCCATCAAACATGTAGAAGATGGAGGCTGGCATATATTAGGTGGATGATAATAAGAAACAGACTGTCACTTCTCAGTCACTAATTCACATCCAGTTTTTTGACAGGTACCTAATATATATCAGTTACTAAAGGAAAAGTGTCAATAAAAAACTTATTAAAACTGGCATTTTCTTTGACCATCTTAGCAGAAGTGCTGCTGACTGGGTGTGTCTACACATTTATTAATGTGGCATAATTACAGTGCACTATGTTTAGTACCTGTAATAACAGGTATTAATTTAATGTGCCATAATTGGTGCGACTGCACATAAGCACAGGTGAATGCTTTTCAGGTGATGTTTAACACCTATTGGATTAATGCTACTGCACACTAGTTCAGCTGAACACTTTTTGCTAGCTGTGCTAATGCGCAGTAGAATTAGTCCAATGGGCACCAAACATCTTGTGTAAACATCTCCACTGAGTTGTTACGCATTGTCAATACTAGTCAGTATTTTAGCATACTGGCATGAAAAGCATGGGGGAGTTTGCACTGCTACTGCCCATACCAGTTCTATTTGAAAGCAATAAAAAAAGAGCGGGTATACAGAGTATCATTCCATAACCAGAGAGGTTGTGGAATCTCCATCCTTGGAGGTTTTTTTAAGACCTAACTAGACAAAACTTTGGTTGGGATGAGATAATTGGGAAGGGTCCTGCTTTGAGCGGGGGTTAGAATAGATTACCTCCTGATGTCCCTTCTAACCCTAATTTTCTATGATTCCATGATTAACAGGCATTAACTTAATTTAAAAGTACAAATACAGGTATCTACAAGATTACTCAGGGAAACTATAGGAAGAATGGTGGTCTTGCATTTAGGGCACAGGGATGGAACACCACATTCATTTCCTTGCTCTACCAAAGACTGTAGATATGTCTATACAAAATAAATAAACATCAGATATCCTAAACCAGGGGTGGCCAACCTGCAGCATGCATGCCACAAATGGCAAGTGAGGAGTCATGATGTATGGCATGCAACAGATTGGGGATGAGACAGGCAGCACACCAGCAGATAGGGTATGGAGCAGAAAGCAGAGCAGCAAATCAGACCTGGGAAGAGGACCGAAGTGGCACTCAGGGAGGACATAGAGCTAATTTATCATATGCCTGCCAAAAAGGCTGTTCTACTGCCCTAATCTAAACATCTGTTTATGCTAATTCTGGAGCCAGAAGCAATGTAGTTGTGTTAGTGCAGTGCACCCAGGCTAATTAATATGCTAAGAAGCATCATTTGGGTATTGTACTATGCAAATGGCTAGGGAGCGAATTTACACACATAAGTGGAATGCGATTAGAAACCAGTTCAAATCTGTTATACAATAGAAGTTCAGTGCACATAAACCACTTTCAAAATGGCTGAAACCAGTTTGAGATGAAGCAGGATGGATGACATATCAGATTTAACTGATTATGGGTAAAGCAGTTTATTGAACTTCTGTCCCAGATCCCCTCCAGATTCAAACTTAACTCACAGCAGTGGGCCACTGTAGGTGTGTGACTGCATTTCTGGAATCAATAGTGAATGTCTGTTCACTTGCTTATTGAGTCCATCTACACAGCTTAGACTAAGCTGTGAAGATTTAATTGATTCAGCCTTGGGCTTTTTAACTGTCTGTACTTAGCCAATATGGCTATAGTGAATCTGGTGTCAGACTTCTTGTGTGTAGATCTCTCTCAAGTTATCTTTGCTTAGGGCTGCCTTGTTCTCCATAGATATTTTATATGACCTCAGATGATTTATGTATGCTGAAATTCTAGTCTTATTGAAGTTAGTGGGGAATTTTGCCATTGACTTTAGTCAGGCCAGGATTTGACCTGCATTCACTTTCAAGTGTAAAACAGAACAATGTTCATTTATTTCAGAAGCACTTTGTGTAATTTAATAAATGAAATATTGTTGAATTACTTTGAGATTCTGAAATGGAAAGTCATGTTTTAGATTGAGATCATCTATTTTAAAACATCTCAGGATTCCAACGATATGCCTAAAAATCCAGATCTTGTCTTGTAATAATACAGTGAAAGATAAAAACACCGCCAGGAGACCATTATTTACGTCCTGACCTCTCTGCAGAGGGGTCACATGGGATAGATAAGATTACAAGAATTTAACAGCCTTAAGGCAGCTCTCACTGGCTCTATGGAATATTGTTATATTATCCTCTAAACAACAGACACCACCTTTTCATAAGAAGATAAGATTTAACATCAACCAAAACCAATAAAAACAGATGAACAAAGTATTTTAAATACACACATGTCTGGAGGTAGCAGATGATGACCTGAAATCTGCCTCTTATTGGACATTGTCAATAACTTATCTCTATGAAGGTCAATGATTACTTTCCTAGAACTTTCTGTGTACTACCATGCCCCTGTCTTACTTGCATTAAGATGTGCACAAAGGCATTCCTGTGTCTGAACCCCGCCTTGGTGATTCAAATTCTGCGCTGACAAAAGGGGACATTTTACCAGTGTCCATGAGATGAAGAAGTCACATTCTGCAGACAGCATATGCAAGCACTTTTGTACGGTGCTATCACTAGGTCAATAAGTCTGGGAATGTCTCTCTCCTCTAGACGTTCTCCATCCAGAGAACATCTGTCCCCATTTCCTGTGTTCCCTTGGTCTTCTTTTGATTTATCTCTAAGTCCATTCCTGTTAAAGCTGCTTCAGTCTCAGGCCCGCAGATGGGAACAGTGTGTGTGTTGTTACATATAGTAACAAGGTTCACTGTCATCATCACTCTTACCCCAACCTGACAAGCGCTCATTAGATGCCTTTTGAAGGAGTTACTCTTTTTCACTATACTGCAACCCCTTCTTAGAAGTTTTCCAACTACTGGTACTTCATATTTCCAGCAGAAAGTTCTTTTTTTTAAATACATTTAAAAGACAATACATACAACTCATTTAAATCTAGTTTAAAAATTGGGGCAATTGTGGGGCCAAATTCTCTTGGGTGAAACCAATTCAGTGAGGTAGGAACCAATTCTGAGGTACTGGGAATTTCATGTGAGATTCTGAGCTGCCTCAGTATTCAGTATACAATTAAATGTGACTGAATATAATCTAGCTCAGTTTGAGCTGGAATAAAGAAGTAATCCCGACATCACCATCTACATATGCATTTAAACACAGTAATTTACCGCTCTGCCAGATACTACTTGTATCTGATGGGACTTTCAGGTAGCACAGTAAATTATTCTACTGCACCCTAACTGCGGCACAGATGTAGACGGTGATGTGTAGTTAGTAAAGCATCTCATTTAGCTCACTGTCTTCAATTTAACAGCTCCAAGTGTCAAGCGTCTAATCACCACCTAAATCCAACTCTATTATTATGCAAAGAATAGGTGTTAGTTGCTAAATAGCTTTGCAGTTCAGGACTGAGACTTAATGTTTCAAGCACAGGTAAAGTTACAACACAATATTTATAAAAATGAAGAAGCATTTCTTGTTTCAGGATTAAAAGGTGAGGTAAGAAGATAAAAAACAGTTATCCTTCCAGAAATAAAATAAAACCACCCCTGTAGTTGATGAAGATTACTCAAGCTAAACATTCACAGTGCAATTAGACCAGTGTACAGGAACAACTTTGTTCATCGCTGAGAGACAGGCCAAGTGCCAAGTGTGTTAGTTTAACTTAATCAATTTTCATGGAAAGCCTTATATAAAAAAATCTTAACCACCTGCATTTTCCTGATGCTTTCTATACACGTTCCATACTTTTACAACAATGATTTATGAGTAGTGGCTCCAGCTGCCAAGCAACCAGTTCTCCACTGGGACCATGGGACCAAGAGTGAATGTGGCAGGGGAAGGTCAGCTTGAAGCTGTGGGGATTCAGAATGTTTATTACATGGTCTCTGCTGAGGTGAGGGTGGCTAAAATACTTTTAATATCTTTCTTCCACACCAAGGAAAAAAGGGACCATATGGTCTAAATCACAAGCTCTGTTCAGATATGGACAGAGGAAAGTGTTAAATGTAACACTGTGCACCTAGAGAGGTGACCATCACTTCAGCAGTCGTGCAAGATCCGAGACATTTAATGAACAATACAGATATGATTCCATATCAAATAATACTAACACACTTACCTCAAAAAGGGGAGGTTGGAAGGAAGAAGTATGAAAATAATTATTTACATCTAAGGAAACCAAGACGTACAGTTAAAATGACTTTTTCAAAGCCACACAGCAAGCCACTGGCAGAGTCCAGGTTAAAATTTACGATTTACTAATTCCCAATGACCCATTCATTCATCCAAACTACACTACTTTTCTGCAGCTGTAAGCTTCCCCTAAGACGCTTGCCAATTCTGCTATAACTTTTACGATAGTTTATAGTATCATACCTGCTTCTAAATAGTGAATTAGTTTTGGAGAAAGATCAACAGAATGTAATTGTATCCTTACAGTCAGTATGACATCAACTGGTATTTTTAATCATTTTGGGAGTAGGGGGCAGGGAAGGGAAAAGATTTTCTAATTCCATAGAAGGCTTTGCCAAAATTGAGATTTTTTATGAGTATAGTTTTTCATGCTCGTCTAGACCCTGCTTTACAGTCTCACTTTCTGTCCTCTAGAATCAGTAATAAGTAAAACTACAGCATAGCTTTCAGACAGCAAAATGGTTGATAAACACTGATGTTGATTTATTTTGACAAGCCCAAACTGCCATTCCTGTCTTGTAAGTGTGTTTTATATAAACTTACTGCAGTTTATACAACAATGTAGTCTTGTACAGCTTCACCGCATTTGGATTTATCCTGACAGATTTTGCAATTCTATATTCAGGTGATTGATATATTTTTCTTTGGAGCTTCTTGGTCACTTTTTAACTCATCAGATCCAGGATCAGCTAAATCACAAAATTGATTATTCAACCTTGATAACAGAGAACTTGTTTAAAAGCTTCTATTAATATAGAATGTGTGTGTGTTAAGGGAAAGCTGTTGAGAAAATATTTGATAGCTAAAGTAAATAAATGTTGCAGTTTCATGAACTGCATCATTGCTGACCAAGTTAAATGTCAGCTCCTAACTGTGGAATAAAATGCAGATATACTGCTCAGCCTCAGAGTATGTATGACCTCTAGTGGTAGAAGCTGGTAAATGAAACACTGATAGAAGAACACCAGCCAAAGAACAAAAATGTTTCATGTAGCTCATTAATATAACTGTGTTTCTCCCCAGACAGAAGTTGGCACAATATTACCTTTTGTAACTCAAGACAGTTATTCCTCTGCACCACTGACTGAAGAGCCTGAGGAGGAAGCATCAACACCAAAACTTATTGATGGTTCCTCACCACTGGGCTCTGGGGTTCTTGGGCCCCAAACACATGATGGTTAGTAAAGAAAAAAAAACAAAAAAGAGGGGCATTTAATGGGGTAGACTTTCATGCTGTACTGTATGTGCTGTGTCCACAGATGGATTTGCATTTCTTTTCTTAAATGTCTAGCATAGGTCGAATATTGAGATAAATAGTCAAAACATAGTCTCACAAAATAATTTCTGATGAAAAATGGCCAGTTCAAAATTTCACAAAAGGAACTTTTTCATAAGAGTCAATATGTTCAGCATACTCAATATTTTGTCAAAGTTACCACAATAGTTTTATTGATATTTTATCTGAAATATTTTCCAACAAAGTACATTTTCATTTTTGACTGCCTTTAATAGATTTCAGTAGATGCGAGTTTATTGAGTTCATAGAATCATAGAGAAATAGGGCTGGAAGGGACCTCCAAAAGGTCTCTGAGGCAGGAACTTCCCTATCCAAACCATCCTATACAATCCATAATCTAAACTTTATGTAAGATTACCATTAACCCCAATACAATGAAAACTTAACACCTTAACCTGCCACAAGTAAAGCAGGGGAACCACAGCAGCCAATGTCCGGCTTCCATGAAAAATTGAGAATATATGCTCAAGAGATTCTGGGTAGAGGGCCATTGCCCCTGCTACAGAGGAAATCAACCCCCCCACCCCAGTCCATACCAATCTGACTGTGGGATAAAATTTCTTCCTGGTCCAAAATATGGTGATGGGTCTAACTGAGCATACAGGCAAGACCCGCAAGCATTTGTCCCAGCACGAGCATTGGTACACCCCAATCAAAAGTCCCTAGCCTTGGCTATAGCCAATACCCAATGCTGCTAAGGAAGGCTTAAAAACACCCTGACACATGTAGCAGAACAGGGCAGGGGGGAGGGCTTGGGGGGCAACCAACAAAGCCCAGAAGCATGGGAAATAAGTACAGTAGAACTAAAGGGGCACTATAACTAGATCATCCCCAACCACTATCTGCCCAACCTCTTCTTGAGCACTTCCAGTGATGGACAGTCCCCAACTTCCCTAGAGAGTCTATTCCATGACCTCACTGCTCTAGGAGCAGAGAAGTTTTTTCTGGATAACCAGTCTAAACTTACTTTGCTAAACCTTCAAGCCATTGGTCCACGTCCCCTTCTCTTCTCATGTCTTCTCTTAAGCACCTTTTCCACAAACTTAACATGCCTCACTGTATTAGCCTCTCCTCATATGACTTGGTTTCCAAGTCCTTTATCTTCTTTGTTGCCCACCTCAGAAGACTAACTTCTCCATGTCCACTTTGAAATTTGGAGCCCAGAACTGCACACAATACACCAGATGAAGCCTAACCAGTGCTGAGTTCAAGAAACATTTAAACATATGTTAACACACACAATATGAACAATTTAGCAAAAATAGAACATGAGCCCATTTTACAAATTGCAAATAAGAAGTAACTTACAAGAAATTCCCCATGAAACTAGTTTTCTAGTTTTGGACCTCATCTTATAACATAGGGATTTTTTATAAGTTATAATTTCTTTAAAATCTAGAACAAAAACTCTATAAAACATAAAAATAACTCCACCAAATATTAACAATAGTTAATGGCTAAACTAAACTGAAGTTGAATATGGAAGAATTTTGGTTTGTGGTCTGTGCCTTAGAAGAACAAGCACCACAGCCAGTATTCCCTTTGAGGAGTATTCTCACGTAGCCACAGCTGACGGTCCTTATGCTCATTGGAAATTGACATTTTTGAAGGGAATAAGTGCTAAATATTATTTCCCTAGTTAGTTGCATTTTCTAGTCTAACAGACAACTTAGAAAACAATTAAAACAAACAAAAAGCCAGTTCAACTATTTCAAATTGTAAATATATTTAATGTGCACAAACTACTCAACTGACAAATTATGCTTGATAAAGAAAAAATATACATAAGTACAAAATAGGCAATTTGGTCCATGGCTGAAGTGGAATATTTATACCCTTAGTCAGAGATTCAGTAACATTTTAGGGTATTCACAATGGTCTCAAAGTCATCTGGCCGAGCACGCATTCCCCACCACGTGGAAAACAGAACTGGAAGTAGAAAATTTTGCAAATAAGGTAAAATAGTATATTTTAATGCTGTTTCAGCAGTAGCTAAATGTTTTATTTATAAATGCACAGCTTTCAGGCAGTTATAACTCAAGGGACGATAGGCATCTGTCCTGATGTCAAAGTTCTGGATCAAAGATGTTAATTAAAAACAATGAAAAGGAAATTGAGATCCTGTGTCCATAACCCTGTAAAAAAAATTCATTTCCTTAAAAGCCATCCCAAAATACTGTTTACAGAACTAAGCTTAAGCAATGCAATAAGTTTCAAAGCCAGAACACTTGAATCTCTAGAACAGTAACTGGGCAGGTCAATGAGACTAGTTTTAGTATTCTATTAGAGTTTTTTTTAAATGTAAAACTATCTTTTCTCATGAATAAGTTTCTTATGAAAGTGGATTACTTTTCTAAGTGGCGACATGTAGGGGGCACATGGGGGTGAACATGCACCCCCTGAGCGCACCGGTGCACCCCCTGATCAGCCGCGCTCACCGCTTAGGTGATGTGCAGGTGGGAGTGCTGGTGCCCCCCCTGCAAGTGCTAGCTGATCACTGCAGCCGCTCCCAGAAGAAGTAGCCACAGCCACTCCTGGAAGCGGTTGCAGCAATTGGCCACAGCACGATCTGCTGTGGACAGCAAGTTCAGCTGTGGAGGGACTCCCCCGGCTATCGAGATCTGCTGTGGGGGGACACCCCCAAGCAGCAAGACTGGCCGCAGAGGGGGCAACAGTTGCCCACGATTTTTCTTGTGACTGCGCTTTTTAATCAAGAGTTCTTACATCACCAAAGACATTTAATCAGTAACTTTCATTTCTAATTGTTATGCATTAAAAACTTTGATGGGCCCCATTACATGCATATATATGGTAGGCTTGGTTTGATAACATCAGCTAGAAACACAAATTAGATATTAACTGGTATAAATGATCAGAAACCAGTTCAAATCTGTAAAACAACAGAAGTTCAGTCACATAAACCACTTTCAAATGGTCTAAACAAGTTTAAGATGAACCTGGATAAATGTAGTATATTAGACTTAACTGATTTAGGTTACATTGGTTTATTCAATTTCTGTCCCAAATCCCTTCCAGATTCAAGTTAATTCACAGTCCCCCAGAATCCAAGGATGCTTTGCACCTCCCCTGCAAACCCCTCCTCACAGAGTGGGTGGGCTAGCCTTGGCCCAAGCCGTCTGCTCCAGCCAAAAAGGGAGTTGCGCTTTGGCACCCTCCAGCTTCTGGCCTGAGCCACAACAGGTGTGTGGCTGCATTTCCAGAATCAAAAGTGAATGTCTCTTCACTTGCTTATCAGTTTGAGCCACAGTTTAGACTAGAGACCCTCTGGGTCAAGATTCCAGGGAGCTAAGGAGAAGAGGACCTGATGGTGGGAATCTACTACAGACCTCCCTACTAAGAAGAGGAGTATGATCAAGCATTCTCCAGGGAACTGACGGAGGCAGTGAGCACTAAAAACCTGATTGTCATGGGTGACTTCAACTACCCTGACATCTGCTGGAAAGACCACTGAGCCAACTCAAGCAGGTCAACCAACTTCCTGACAACCCGCTCTTGACACAGGCTGTGGAAGGACCAACTAGGGGTAAAGCCTCTCTGGACTCAGTGCAGACCAAGGGGCAAGACTACATGGTAGGCAACCAGAAGACTGGAGGTACTTTGGGTGACACTGAACATGATCTGACTTCAGAAGGGCAGACTTTGGTAAACTCAGGAGACTAGTCTGAAAGGGACCCAGGGGTAACAATCGACCAGAAGATGAGTATGAGCCAACAGTGCCATGAAGTCTCCAGCAGAGCACTAGAACTGCGACGTGCATCAGCCGATGTGTTGCAAACAGATCCAGAGAGGTGCTCCTCCCCGTTAAATTCCGCACTGGTGAGACCGCAGCTGGAGTACTGTGTGCAGGTTTGGGCACTGCACTTCAGGAAGGATGTGGATAAGCCCAAAAGGGTTTAAAGAAGGGCCACCCATATGATTAGGGGCCTGGAAAATAGGTCCTATGAGAGACTCCAGGAACTGGGTTTATTCAGTCTGAGCAAGAGAAGACTGAGAGAGAACCTGATAGCTGCCTACAAGTATGCCAAGGTTAAACACCAAGATCTAGGGCAACAACTCTTCAGAAAGGCATCCTTTGGGAGGATGAATACCAATGGGCACAAGCTGATTGAGGAAAAATTTAGGTTGAACATGAGAAAAAACTTCTTTTCCGTAATGGTATCTGGAACACGCTCCCAGCAGAGGTGGTCCAGTTGCCATCCTTGGAGTTGTTCAAGGAGGCTAGACAAGCAACAATTTGAGCTCATTGAGCCCAATTACTTCCTGTCCATGGCAGGGGACTGGACTTGATGATCTGATAGATCCCTTCCAGTTCTTTGATTCTGTTAGTCTAATCTATGAAGATTGAATTGATTCACCTTTGGGATTTTTGACTGTCTGTACTCAGCTGTCATGTCTAGATTCAATGGTCAATAAGAATGTTAAGAGTAGAAGAAATGAGCTAGCTATAAACATTCATGCATGAGAAGTGTACATTAACAACCTATACAAGAAAAAGTAACAATCAATTACTCTTTTCATACTTACTTTATTAAAACTTACCCTATAATGAGAATGCAATTTGTATATGATGTGAATTAATCCATCATAATCACATTATAAGACCCAAAGATCAAAAGGAAAAGTAGTCATGCCGCTGAAACTTTGACTCTTTGTTCTTCTTGGGAAGATGCAGAAATTTGGGAAGCCCAGAAGCAAAGACCCAAAAATCCCCTAAAACTTTTATTTATTCAATTTTTTTCAAATGTGTATAGTCAAAACATATATAATAAGAATAAGTACAAATTCAATGTTCTAGTAGCGTCAATCTAATCAGATTCCACCATCCTAAACCATGCATTAATATTTTCTGCACTTTAGCCCTCTGACGCGAAAAGGTTACAAATTAGGACTGCAAGTAGTCTCTCAGCTACCGTGTAGTGGTGTTCAAGAAACTTCTACTTTCCAAGTTGAAAGAGAATGTGGTTAAACACCAGAAAGGGAAGAGACCTATTTGAATTAGAGGACAATACTGGCATCAGAACCAGTATTATAAACTAAGCATGAATAAATTTACGCTTCTTGAACAGCCTTTCAATAGGAGTACTGGCAAGAAAGTTAACTAGTCTTAGGATGGTGCTCAATAAATTTATAAAGTAAGATTAAATTATGTGGTTGTCTGATAGCAGGGGACTGGACTCAGTGAGCCATGCAGTACCTTTAAATCTTATGTGCCTGTACTTACAGTATGTTCTCCCACTGCAAGCCTCCACAAGGGAAGGTCTTCCCTAGGGCTGCTCCTGGGACTGCAATTGCAATGCCTTGTGCTGAATATCTGTGGCCTACCACCACAATCTAGTCCTATGATAAAGGACAAGCTTTATACGATGAACATAAATAAAATTACAAAGGCTTGTTCAACATGATTCTCCATTGAGCAAGTACCTTTTTATACTAGTACAGTGTTATTTGAGCTACTGGAGTTACACCAATATAAAAAGTACAAGTATCAAGATATTTAGAAAAGTAGAAAGACTACAGTAGTTGAATTAAAAATACTCTTGTACCATCCACAGAGTGATAAATGACATCCTCAGTCATCCATCCCCAGAGCTCCTTAAACATGCCAAGTGAGAGGGGTTATAAAACAGAATCCTATATAAAAGAGCTTTCCAAGGGGGTGACCACCTGCCATTTACCAACCTCGCATGAAAGGAAAGGGATTTGGCTCTCACTGCTCAGACCCGATGAAAAATGTTTTGCATTTGAAAGCTTGTCTAACTAGCCCAACTATACAGTTCAGTTAGCCCAATAAAAAGATAATCACCCCATGAAATCCTTGCCTTTCACATCCATCCCAGCCAAATTTGAGAGAGAGTTAACAAAATCTTATGGGGAATGGCATGAACACTCTTGATAGGTCAAAAACATTCAGCATGGGATACATAGTGATTTAAGAGGGAGAGCAAGTCCCTTCTAACACTGAATATGTGCAGTCCTTCTGTCATGCCTAAGCAGAAAACCAAACTAAACAGTGTTAGGGAAAAATCAGGAAATACAGTTTTTACCAGACCTAAATCAGCAAAACTGTGCTTTTCTCAAGCAAGGAAGCTTAGAGGCACACCAGTAATTGTTCAGACTTAGCATCAAAATGGTGCTTAGTAGCAGTTTTTCTCCGATGCTAGCCAGTATCTTCTCCTTTCTTATGGAAACATTGTCAATCTCATCAAATAAAGAGCCCTTACACTCCCTTAAATCTAGATTTACTTCCCATTTTTACATCTTGTAAGTTGTGCTCTGTATTCAGCCTACCATATGTTACTCCCTCCCTTGGACATCTAAATGTGATTCTATTTCACCCTGCTCAGGTCATGGAAAAGCAGGTGATAAAAAATGTCCATGTGGAGTAGGAGTGGGTACAGGGGAAGGGATCTTTCTCCTCCTGGATACTTTTTTCTGACTCAGGTCTTAAGGGTAAAATGATGGTGGTTTTACAGAAGAAGATATATTAATTGATTTTTAGGACTTGAACAGGATGGGACCCCTGGAGTACTGAGGGATTAGTGCAGGGCAGTTTCCCTGCTATACAAACTGCTTGTCCAGAAGTGCTGGAGGTACTCTTCAGAAGTTAAATTACTGGCTTTTATAAACTTTGATCTTAGTATGCCCACTCTAGCTTGTTCATCCCCAGATTAATGGTTTTCCTTCACTTTTTTGTAGGTCTTCCAACTTGTCTTCTGTGTACATGTCTGGGAACGACAGTCTACTGTGATGATCATGAACTCGACGCCATCCCCCCACTCCCCAAGAAAACCACCTACTTCTACTCCCGTTACAACAGAATAAAAAAGATTAACAAAAATGACTTTGCCAACCTAAGTATGGATGCCATACAAGTTTTAAGACCTAATCAGTTTTAAGATGGATCTAGATGTAAATTTACGTTAAATGAAATAGTTGCTTGTGATAGCAGAACCCTAGACTTGTGACTGGAGAGGATACAGAAAATAAAAATCGTAGGAGAATATTCTCCTCTTAGAGCTTCATGAATACTAATAACATTTGTGCTTGTTAAGGGGAATTAGGATTGGAAGTTATTGGAACCATTATATAATGCAATGAAAGAAGCAACCTTAGGGAGAGAAGTAATTAATACTCTACTACACTCGGGTGTGCGTAATTCAACAGCGATCATTGGTAGTAATGAAACTGCCTTTGCTTTTCCATTCCTATTTTACTTTTAAAAATATGTATAATTACTATTATTTGTTTTTCTCACAGACAATTTAAAGAGGATTGATTTGACAGAAAACTTTATATCTGAGATTGATGAAGATGCCTTCAGAAGATTGCCTCAGCTTCAGGAGCTGGTGCTGCGTGATAACAGAATAAGGCAGCTCCCTGAGTTACCTGTCACCCTGACATTCATTGATATTAGTAACAACAGGCTGGGTCGCAAAGGAATAAGGACTGAAGCATTCAAAGTAAGTTTGGGATTGATGGAAAATAGCTTATCCTCTCTTTGGTTTAAATTGTGGACTGTCAAAAAAGTAAGATAAGGATATGTTTTTACCTCCTTGCACCAGCTACCGATGTCACTGATATCAGCCTAGAAGGAAAAGCAGGGTTCCTAGAGCTCTTGCATCCACCTGTTGGAGACAGGCAGGCAGGGCTAAGAGTTGGCAAGATCTCAGATTTATCCCTTCAGCATAGCCAGCATTGCAAAAACACCAGTATTTTTCAGATGATACACTGGAGCGCATGAGTGTCCATAGAGCTGAGGAGCTGATTTGCATCTTAGGCTGTTAGGGCATTTGTACACATGCTTGTGGTGTATAAATTAGTATAAACAGTGAAATGTGTGTCAGTACTGAAAAATGGCAGCAGTATGCTTTTGAACTAAAACACACTGACGATATTTTAGTTCAAAAGTGCACTGCTGCCATTTTCTGTGCGCTGATGAACATTTCACCACTTACATAAATTCAGGTGACGCAGTGCAGTGCGTGTCAGCTCACATGTGGAGCAGATTCATGCCAGATCTCTGGTGCATCACAGCATGAAAATGTATGTGTATCAATGCCATTATTGTTTTGCTCCAGTAATACCCTGCCTCTAAAGTGGTTCATTATATCATGGTCTAGGGGTGTATTTTAATAAATACTAAACACTAAAAACTTCAGGCCAGATTCATCATCTCAGCACTCTCTCTTACTACCCATTTGTTCCAAAGGAACCAGGATTTAGCTATAACTGCCCAGCTATGAACAGGGAGGCAGCTTTCAGCTGCTCCCACCAGAACCAGAAGAGGAGGTATTCTTCTGGAAGATAGGAAGAGTCTCAAAGCAGGCCCCAGAACCAAGGCATCTTGGTAGATCCTAGCATGGAAGAAATTCCATCCGCATAATACATACTTGCACCTTTTCTCCTTCAGCAAATAGGAGAAACAGAAAATACCTTTTCTCCTACAGCATGTAGGAATTAAAGTCACTGATAGAATATTACAGTCTGTCTAGAGAGGGATAAATTGAAATTTTACTGGCTTTATTGGCATGAGGAAGTTTATTCTGTGGAAAGAAAACCCAGGAGACCAGATACTCTGATATTTGGAGTAACTATGGGCATCTTTACACATGCTCCAGGGGTACGGGCTGGAGCACTTTAATTAGCGAAGTTCCCAGGAGCTGTTCTAATTAAAGCACTGGCAGCATCTCACGTAGTCAATGTCCTGCACTTTAAAAATGGCAGCAGGGATGCTTTAACTAAAGCTCATTCAGTGAGCTATGATTTTGAAGCTCAGAAATGCTGAATAAACAAGATGCTGAGGCTGCCGGACTCTGCTAATTAGCACAGTCCAGAAGACTCAATTAATCAAGTTTGCTCCAATGTTCTGTAATTACAGTGCATCAAAGCAGGCATCCTGCACATCTAGTGGCACCCTGTTAGAATATGCAGTTTCCTCAGTGTACTACTGTTGCACAACACTGGAAAGGGTGTAAAGTCCATCTTATTTTTGAAAAACTCATGACATATATATTTTAAGTTATTATATTATTTAGTGACTTTGCTATCCAATTGACTAGCCAATGAAACAAGATAAACAAATGAGTCCAAAGGAAGGACTTCTGCAGAAGCTGGGAGAGGCAGCATTTCAAATTTAAGACAACAATGTGCTGAAAATGTTCTGCTTGAACATTTGAGATTCCTAGTTATTATAACAAAACAGCTGATATTTAATAGTAATGGACTTTACATACAGGAATATCTGTAACTTTTTTTTTAAACCCGGAATCACATTGAACAAAATAAATTGGTTGTATGCAGGTTCTTTTTGTAGAGATGGAAGTAAGACCATGTCCTCTCTGTTGAAGTTTTTATAAAAATCTAGTACTTTATGAAACACCTTTCCTCTTTTTCCTTCTTCTTCCAGGATATGATTGACCTACAGCATCTTTACATCACTGACAATAACTTGGATCACATCCCACTCCCACTCCCTGAAAGTCTTCAAGCTCTTCATCTTCAGGTAAGCTAAAAAAACGAGATATACATAACAATAAAAAGATTGTGTTTAATTATCAGGAGGGAAAACCAATAATATTAAGATGTATTTTACTTCATGTAAATTCTGTCAGTCCACATGTTTCATGGGATACAATGATAAATCTGGGAATTGGACGCCAGAAGTAGGGTTTTTTTCCACTATGCAAAAGGCTAGGGTTTTTGTGGGTGATATCTTTTACAGGACCAGCTCTGTGGTTTGGATAGATTTAGCTAGCCTAGTAAAAGATATCACCCACAAAAAGTCCTTGCCTCGAGCAATTTCAGTCAGATGGCAGAAGCAGAAATTAAAATATGAAATGAGACAAAAAAAAAAAAAAAAAAGGTCAGCCCCATCTAGATGTGAATCACTTACACACAAAATGTATCTTTATTATGTTACAGGGGTGTAGGTTGTAGCTGCATTGGTCTAAGAATGTAGGCAGACAAGGTTCTTTGGGTGAATCTGATATCTTTTATTAAACCAACTTAAATAGCTGGGGAAAAAATGTAGCAAGCTTTCAGGTTTAAAAACCCTGCAGAGACTTCCTTAGCCTGATGGAGGGTTTTTAAACGCGAAAGCTTGCAAAAATTTTTTTTCCAAACTAAGTTAGTCTAATAAAAGATTTCAGATTTACCCAAAGAACCTTATCTGTCTTTATTATGTAACATTTTTTGTAAACATAAGGGTTTAATTTGCCAGTGGTATAATTCAGTCTTCAGTAATTCAATCATTTACCATTTTTGTCATCCTTAACTTGACATTTTTGGTTTTGTTTTTAGAACAACAATATTCAAGAGATGCATGAAGATACTTTCTGCAAAATGAAAGATATTACTTATGTCCGTAGGGCTCTAGAAGACATCAGACTGGATGGCAATCCCATCAATTTGAGCAAGACCCCTCATGCTTATATGTGTCTACCCCGTCTACCAATTGGTAGTCTCAGCTAAGCTTAGACAGCGACCAAAACTCATTTTCTATGATATACTCCACAAAAATGAACAAGTCATTGCTACATAGAGCACAACACATAATTTTCAAAACTTATTAATTTGGAAAGCCCTGTTTATTGATAATTAGAATTGACAATGGATTTACCTTTTACTATTGAACAATATAATGTACAATACTATAAACAATATATTAATTATAAGAATGCTTTGAATATATAGATAGCAACCATCAGGAGAAGGGACCTGAAATTTGTAGATTTGATATTGGAACAGGCAGCTGTAGTGGGGGAGCTCTAAAGCTAGGTAATTTTATTAAATTAAAATTAATTATTTACACAATAAGAACAAATATATACTTGTACATAAATGTCCACATCTTTTTTTTATTTAATTGGATATTATACAAACCTTTGTTTTCTTCTTCTCTATAGCACACTTTTGTTTTGTAAAAATTATAGTAATAAAAATATGTTCTCATTGGAAATATATTCCCCACATCAAGGGGAAGAAATAGATTTGGGGCTCCTGAGGCAACTCTCAGAGACCATAAAGGCTAAAGAGGCAGTGGTCATGGGGGACCTAAACTACCCGGACATCTGCTGGGAGACACAGACAGCAAAGTCCCACCGC
>NW_017728931.1:64329446-64330618 GCF_001723895.1 Crocodylus porosus
GCCCAGCACTCTTTCCTGCTTATGCAGGGGGTCGGACTCGATGATCTATTGAGGTCCCTTCCGACCCTAGCATCTATGAATCTATGAATCTATGAATCTATATTGACCCTTTTCTTACAGGAAAAATAGAGAACAAACTTAAAGTAAATAAGTGTACATACATTTCTTATCAATATCTTTGTAGTAATAATTGGACTTGATAGACTTTATAATAGAGTGTTCCTCCACACCCGTCTTAGGAAAGCTAACTACACATTTGAGAGCAAGACACTGATGATCTTACAGGCCCCTTCTGGCTCTCTGTTTCTATGATTCTATAATAAAGAAAATCTAATGTTAAATGGCCTATTCAGAAACAATGAAGATTACAAGAACTTTTGTAAGTGATAGCCTACTTTATTAGATGCCGTGAATGGACCATCTGATGAAGCAGTTTTTCCCTATGACAGTTTCTGACTTTCTGAATGAGTTTCTAATGTGCTGCCTTCCCTTCTACCTGACTTCTGACTAACACTAACTCTAGTCAGAATTTGATGAATCTCTCATACTTGAGGAAAAAAGTCTCCCCCCCAACCCCTCCCCCCCCCATCATCTAAAAGATGCAGTTTTAATCCTTTCTATTTGGCAAAATAATGGTAAAAATGTCCTGGTGGATATTATAGGACTATAGAATTATAAGGGGCTTCCTGGGCCATTAGGTCCAGTCCTCAGCATTTGCAGGCAACCATTTACTCATGGATCCTCCGAAAATTGACATTTCAAACCCTCACCACCACTTCAAACCATCACATACAACTACCAACACCAGAAGTGCCAAGATCACCCTATGGGCACATCCCAACATGAAGAGGTATACGTTTCCAGGGACACAAAAACCAGTGACACATACATGTGCCACTGCTTTGTGCCCCAGGGTATGCCCCTGCATGTGCACTCCAGTGTATGCCAAATTGTCCTGGGTGGGATAGGGAAGGCTGGGGCCAGTACCTGTGCTAGCCCCAGCAGCCTTACCCGAGGTCCTGGTGACTTCCTGGGGCAGCAGTGACACTGATCTGGTCATATGGAGCCTAGCTAGCAGCCACAGCGTGGCTCTGGATGGCCAGGCTCATTTCTGGCAGTGCATACTGCTGAGGCATGTGCTGTGGTGCTTTTTGTGGTGGGGTGTTCTTTTT
>NW_017728931.1:64330768-64348655 GCF_001723895.1 Crocodylus porosus
GGGGGAGGTTGTGGGGGTTTTTGGCAGTTGAATGTTTGCCACGTGCAGTTTTCGGTGCCACAAAAGGTTTGACACACTACAAGCTGCATGTTCATCTGGACATGCTGTACCGGTGTAAAGGCAGGGAGACAGAGAAGCTGCCAATGAAATGACAGAAAAATAACTGTTTAATGTCACAGCAGCTGACACTGTAAAGGGAAAGTGAGAAAAGTGACACTGAATTTTTTTGGATATGTTTATTAAATAAAGTCTTCAGTAGTACAGGAAACAAAAGAAAAAGAGAGAGAGGTTTCCAGCTACAAAAACTGCAACTCTTCTATAGCATGAACATTCCTCTCAGTTTAATGGAATATGTGCATCCAGACCAGACTAATGCATTTTTTGCAGGGACAGGCAATGGAAAGTCTGTGCACAGAGACTTTGCTTCTCTCTCACTTCATATTCACTCCAATTTCCTAGAGTGGACGGAGACAGCAAATCTGTACAGTACATGAATTCTAAAGTGTGACAGAACATCAGTGTCAGAGAACACCACCAATCTACACCCACTGCTGTGCCATTACTTTGCAATCACTCTTTTAAAAAAAATAAAAGATATTAATGATAGGATTATGATGAACATAGCCTCTATTTGCAGTTAATTCTTTGTTACATATTTCAGTCTTTCCTAGACCTAGTAAAGCAAGGTTTTTGTTTTTAATTCCTCTCCACGGACATGGGTTGTTCCCCTGCTTAATTGCTGTGTAGCATCAGGCATTCTATGCTCAGTTTTACTCGCTCTCTCTCACAGGGACTTGATGTCTCAGACAATAACTAGGGGGTCAAGAGTTTATAACTCTGTTGGAAGTATTGACTCATTGCTTTAGATCATAAAATCTCAGCCAACTGGACTACGTTTGGCAGGCCAAGGGTGACAAACAGATGTGCTGTACGTGTTAAATGATGCAGACTCTGTAATGGCTTGTTCTGCAGCTATTCTATCCACCCTTGGGAGTCTTCTCATCCATCCACTCATGTCATGCAGTATTCATGCTATAGTCGAGATATATGTAAATTGTCAGTCAATGGTTGTAACTCAAGTTAGGAATAAATATAACTTAATATTATTTTTATCTGCATGACATTCAATTAGGATTTCTGACATGGGTGGCAGAGGCCAAATTATATTGGTATGATACAATGTTTCACAACAATATTGTTTAAAAAAAGAACTCCATCCTTCCTGTTAACAATGGTTCTGAAGGAAACCATGTGTTTGGCTTGAGGAACAGTCCAAAGGAAAGGGGACAAAAACAGGGGGAAGGGAAAGAACTATAATAGACATGCATTTGTTATTTATAAAAAACTTTTACCACCTCTAATTTATGAACATAGGTAGTGATTCCTCTTTCCCCCTCTCCATTGCACACCATCTTTGATTCACATTTGTATCACATACTATTACTTCTCTTATACTATGATGATGCAAAGGTTTATATTTAGAGGGATGTCAATCTCTGAGGTGAAATCTAATTGTAATAATAACTTATATTAATCATAAAAAGTCTTTCTATATGTGAATCAAGTTTTCACCACTTGAAGTTCTGGATCCTGTACATAAGGATCCTGCAATTTCAACATATTCTTTCTTCTGTAATAGTGTTACAAATAAATGCACTCTGTGACATAAATGACTAACTCATGGTACTAAATCAGACAAAAATTTTTACTGCAAATATCTTTCAGACCTCAGATTTCATAGACATTAAGACTGGAAGGGGCTTCGGAAGATCATCAAGTCCAGACCCCCGCCCCGGGGCAGGAAGTCAGCAGGGGTCACAGGATCCCAGCAAGATAAACATCCAATTTTTTCTTGAAGGCATTCAGAGTAGGTGCTTGAACCCCCTTCGATAGCAGGCTATTCCAGACCTTGGGGGTTCAGACAGTAAAGAAATTCTTCCTTATGTCCAGCCTGAAACGGTCTTGCAGGAGTTTATAGCTGTTCAACCTTGTCATCCCTTGGGAGGCTCTGGTGAACAATTGTTCCCCCAGATACTGGTGGTCACCCCTGATAAACTTATAGGTGGCCATCAGGTCGCCCCTGAGCCTGTGCTTTTCCAGGCTGAAGAGCCCCATAGCTCTCAGCCTCTCTTCATAAGGTCTGTTTTCCTGATCTCTGATCATGTGCGTGGCTCTCCTCTGGACTCTCTCAAGCTTCTCCACATCCTTTTTGAGTTGTGGAGCCCAAAACTGGACACAGTACTCCAGCTGCGGCCTCACCAAGGCCAAGTACAAGGGGAAAATGACATCCTGGGATTTGCTTGAGACGCATCTGTAGTGCTAGCCAGTGTAGCACTGCTGAGCTTATAAGGATGCTGCAAGTTTTTCCTCCCAAAGAAAAACTTCGCATTTTCGGTGTTAAACACCATCAGGTTCTCATCCGCCCATTTCCTGAGCCTCTCGAGGTCAGCCTGGATCATCCTCCTGTCTTCAGGTATGGATGCTTTACCCCAAAGTTTGGTGTCATCGGCAACATCGGTGTCCACGTCTGACTCCAATGTCCACATCATTAATGAAGATGTTGAACAATATGGGTCCAAGGACAGAGCTTTGGGGGATCCCACTGGTCACAGGGCACCATGACAATTCACTTCCATCAACCACCACCCTCTGGATTTGGGAAGTAACTTGATCCCTGGAAGAAGAGTCTAGTTACTATAGTCTCACATAAACTTCACGAATATTAACTAATGCCTGTGTGGTAAAAATAGATTTAACAAAAATCTTATTTTTTATTTCCATGTATAAGTGCAATAGATTCAACACTGATGCAAGCTCGGAAGGTGTAGATTTACTGTATGCTGGTATCTTCAAGTCAGTGGAATGTCTTTTTTTCACAGCAGTTTGTTGAAGTTAACAGAAGTCTCTACGGTCTTTCATGGGCTTTGCACCTGACACTAGGACAGGCATGAAATGTCATGGGAGGTCTCTCTTTTGTTTATAGAAGAAGCAGGGCATTTCCCGAAATACACTGAAAATGCAGCTTGACCTTGAAGAGAGCTAATTTATGTGGGTAAAAAGGTAATTCTGTTCTCATAATTACTAAGTGTATTTTCTTATTTAATAGGTGTTGTTTACTTATTAAATTCTGACATCTTTTTAGCATCTTTGGTAGTGGTCACCTTAACTGGAACTAGATATTCGCTATCAGCTCCTTGCATTTACGTAAATAAATGTTAGACAGTGACTTTTTTTTGTTCATGTCATTGCTGAGTTGGGTCATATTGAACTGATGCCTTAGTGACATAAGGTTATCCTTTTATCAGTTCCTTGAAGAACAGAGTGGCTAGGAGTTGATTCAGAAAGACCTGCCTGCAATGGGACTTGAGTGGAATTTAGGCATCTAAATCCAAAGCCGAGATCCTGAAAAACACCATTCAGCTACTTCTTCACTTTAATATTCATAGGCGTCTGAGCTGTTGACCTGAAAGTTCCATAGTGGTGTCTGAAAAGAGATACTCCTGCATGTGTGCTGAAGCCTAGTAGTTCTGATAGGGCTGAGCAGCTATCATATGCCTACACTCATTTGAGATTCAGAAACAAAGTGTACTTCCACTTAGGAACCATAGGGGCTTGATCTGCAAAGCCATAGCACTGGGCCCCCTAAAAAAAGACAAAACAAAACAAAAAAAACCAACCACTCTCCCCCAGCAATACCTACTTTGTTCTAACCATGCCCTTGTGATTTAGAGCATGTCCATTGGTTGTGGTACCTCCAAGTCCAGTTTCCTTCTCTGCACAGGGATGATACCAAAAGTGATTTAACTACCAACCTCTAATTTTGGGGGGGTTTTCCCCCATGTACTGCCCCCCTCTGTTTAAAGATATACCATTCAAAAGAAAAGAATTCAAGATTCATAGACTCAGAGAAAAAACACAAGAGGGAGCATGACTGTAACCTAAGGATTGAGGCACTCACCTGCCCTGGATTTTTGTTCCTTCTTCAAGTACTGTTTAGGTATTTTAGCTGATAGTGTTTTGGTATTATAGCCAATGGAGAGTCAGGCTTCTCTCACCCCAAATGAGACAATACTTGAGAGCTAAAGCCAATGGTATATTTTTAGATGTTTACATTTTGCCTGTGCAACTGATGGTATGATTTTTTTTTGTAATGGTCACCTTAAATCATTAAGCGTGACTTGTTGCATACTATTCGCTTTTGGTTTTTGCAGCTTTCTCCTGCAAGATTACCACGGATAAATAAATTGAAAAAATGAATAGGAAAAAATCACTCAGATAATTCAGAAGTAAAAAACATTGTTTCTGACTTTGTATGCTTCTCTCTCATTATAAGCATCAACTCCTTGATACCTGTAGCTTCTACACCAGCGACCCAAACATATTTAGGAGGTCAAAATGTCTGAGCTTTCTTGAGGGTTTGTTTGGTTTTATATTTTATTTTTTTTATTTTTTTATTTTTTAAAGTGTAGCTCTGATAGTGGCATATGGGTAGTAACTGCTAAAGATTTTTGGCATTCACAATCACATCTAACCTTGGCCAGTTTTTTTCTCTCCCTTTACAGCATTGCTTCTAATGATATCAATTACACTGTGTGTGTTCAAGCCAGGAATTGAACTTAACTTTCTGTACACTAACCTAAGTACCATTGTTTTCTGCACCGCTTCCCCTACTATTCTGAAGAATGGAAATTTCTTTTGGATGGAAACTTCTCTTTTTATCATTGATCATGCAAAAAGATCTTGCTACTTCTACTTTGCTTGGTAGAGAAAGACAAAGGGAATGCAGCTTGGTATTCAAGACTTAAATATGTCTTCAGATTGGCAGCCATTAACAACTCTCTTCAGACAATCACCCTTCCTATTCTCTGGGCCATGGACTCTGAACAGACTAGCAACAGAGACGCTGGAATAGCTTGTTCTTCTCAGTCAAGTGTGGTTGATCGAACTATATCCATAGAAGCAGAGCGACCTGAATTAATGGCTGTAGCCTTTATCTTTTCTCCTTTTCTTATTTTGCCATTTGTTTCATTACCTTGAAGATTCAAATGCAGCCCTGTCCTTTCTTGTTAATGAACGAAACTGTGAATTTTCAACTACCTCACATGACTAGAGCAGGTACAAAGTACATCCCAAATGCTACCACTTCAGGACTATACACCCTGTGCCAGGTGCAAATGACCACTGGAAAAATAAGACAAAAGAGACTGGCAGAAAGTAAAATAGATTTGGCTTTGTTTTGATAGCAAACGCACACACACTCTCACTTGTACTCTCACAAATTTAATGTGATAATTTAGCTAACATGTTGTCATTGCAACTAATGAAATGTAGTATGTTATTGTTGCCTGGACTATTAATTTGCGTTAGGATGCTACATTAGATTGCCCCATCCACCATCACCACATGCCTATTGCCTTTCATAGTCTAATAGAATAGATACAGCGTCAGAAACCAGAAATTCTTGAGGTGGAAATTCTACCACCAGTAAACTCGAGGCAAGAAGAACAGAGAAGCTATGTTGAATCAGACCTAGGTCTACCTTGCTTAGGATCCTGTATTTCACAGGATACTGATGGACCTATCCTATATGTATTTGCCCAATCCTCTTTTGAGCCCAGTTAAATTATTAGCCTCTTCAATAGCCTGTGGCAGTGAGTTCTATGAGCTAACTGCACACAGTGTATGAAAAAAAATTCTTTCAATTTGTCCTAAACCCACTTCCTAATAAATGTTGTTGTATGTCTTCTAGTTCTAGAGTTGGAAGCATCTAAGCTTCCCATGTGAAACTTGGAGAACAAGAATTCTAAATATTTACCACCAAGACTTAGAAAGAGATCCATGCTGATGCAGATCCAAGCAGTTTAATCCTATTTGATATTCTATTGCTCACATTTTATTCTACTTTTCAGAACAGTTTGTAGAGGGAGTTAACCGTAAACATATGAATGAAAACAGTTGCTACATTTCAAGTAACTCCGTTATGTGTTTATATTAAGATTTCTTTGAGGGAGAAGAAAAAGCATGGAACAATGGATTTGCTTTCCAAATCATGAGCAGAAATGACTCCTAATCAAGGTCTAAATCAACCGGGGGGGGGGGCACTGCATGCATCTACACGTGCAGTAATGTGTTGTTGCTACTCATTGTTTCGTATCTCTAATCTGAGGTACTACATAAACGCACAGTATCAATGGTGCATGTACAATTCATAACACTTAAAGTGCAGTAGATTAATTCTATTCCACATTAGCAAGTTTTTGCTGTGACATGCTAATGTGGAATAGAATTAGTCCACTGTACTTTAAGCATCTTTTGAAGACATGCCCACTGGTGTATAATATAAAATTAAAACATGAGTAGGAATCAAAATGCTTTCAGTGTGCTAGTGTCTGAAGTTAATTTAAAACAGAATTGGCTTCATCTTTTGAGAATATAGTGACCTGAAGGTCAGATTTTTATCCCCTTCACTGGCTTCAGTGGAGTTGTCATGGTTACAGAGCTAGCTGTAGGTATCTCGTCTTTTTGACAATCATTTTGCTTACCCAGGTATTTGACCTCCTTCCATACCTGTTTTTCAGACAGAAGTTTAATTCTATATATAGACCATATTTTGGGGTGTAGATTAATATTAGTCTTTGAGTACCCCCTCCTTTGTCACAGGAGCTATAACTTGTTATTCCACCTTTGCCTCTGGAGCCAAATTTTCAAGTATTCAAGTTCCTTTGTATCACTCCACTTAATGGTTCCAAGATAGCTGAGCAGACATCTGCATTAGCTCACTTCACATCTAGGTATCCTAAGTAGTGGAGGAAGCATCAGCCTCGAGAGAGTTTTGCCTTATCCTAATCCTTTCAAAGCCTTCATAGGAGTGTAAACCTCTAGACTGCTCTAGTTATTGCTGTAGCTGGTGAGATTGTTATGCTCTCATTGCATCTCGATGCCATGCTCACCATGTATACCCGTTTTAAATAGAGCTTGAAATGGTTGTGAAAAAAGGGTAGGTCTATATGTTAGTACTCATAACCACTGTACTGTAAGTGCCAGTTATTCTTGCATTGTTGGACTGCTGCAGTTTCATTTTTAATTTTATGTTATTAAAACACATTATAGACTAGGAGGGTTTTAAAGCCAGGAAAATCCACTGAATTACCTAGATTGTCCTTCCATAAAAATTGCATGACTGATTTTTTTCCAATTAATTTGAATACATTTAAATTATTATTAATTTAAACAAACAAAACCCTATTGACCAAGCAAATTGGAAAGCAATAAATATCATTTGATATTATTTGGGGTAGAACACAATTTTAGTTTAATCTGAAATGGAAAATTTTATCTATTTTTTTTTAGCTTTCTTTCTTTTTATTTAATAAAATTGAATTGTATTGGGCAAGGGAAGGGGGTGCAAAATCTTCCCCATTTTTTTTGGGAAGCATTTATTGAAATAAATGTGACTGTATGAAATGGTTTGGCTTGCTAAAGTGTAGCATTTTTCAGCAAATGTGGTTTCAAGCAGAAAAAAATTGGATCTCACTTATTTTATATAATATAGGCCAAGGAACTTCAATAAGGTATCCCTAAACTGAATTCAATACTTATATTTAAACTAAAGCATTAGTTAAATGCTGTTTAACTTCAACAGGCTTTGAATCAGACCTTAAATGCTAATGTTTATTTGAGAAACAAAGAATGACTGAAGAGACAGCTATATGACATACTACAGAAAGCTGAATAAGACAGCACGGCAGCAGGTAATGGTACACCACAGGAACATAATCAGCTTTCATTACATAATGACCAATATGGGTTCTGTCTAGGACAACTTTGCTCCATAGGATTAAACAAGGACAAAAATTAAGACCTCTTTCAATGCTACTTGCAGCTGCTCTCAGTCCAGTTGAGCTCCATAAGCTATTGGTTCCATAATAACTAAAAATAAGAGATTTGCATTCCCCCCCCCACAACATACTATATTACTTACAAGTTTTACAGGCTACTGCTGCCATCCTGTGTTGATAAATGGTAAAATAATATCTCCTAATCTGAAACATGAATTAACTTGCCCTTTGCTCACATTTGTGGTGTTCAAAACTTTTTTTCTCCATTGTAGTCCTAATATACCAGCCTCAGAATTTTTATTGTAGTCTCCTGAATGAATATTAAACAGATGTGTGGTATTGTAGTAGGCCTCAGTCTATCCTTTTCTCTCTTTCTTTTACACACTGCCATAGTGTAAGCAATCCTTCTGTATCTCCATTTAAAAAATGAGACTGCCATTATGCTCACTCAGCTTTACACAGTGCTTTGAGAGCTACAGAGGGAAATGTCTATTTTTTTTTAGTTCAGCCACTTAAACCCATCAAATAAAGATCAACATTAAAGCTAGAAGCGGAGCTGGATGAAATAAAGGAGTGACATAGGCCCTGATCACTGGAACTGTATCAAGGTCACAGGTGTCATATATCAGAGACAAGGATTCACAGCTACGCTGGATGTGACCCACACCAGACTGGAAGTGTTGGGATCAGGCATGCTGGTGCAAGCCCACCTCCAGTCAAAGCCCAGGCAGAAGGCACAGCACATATGTGGAGGGGTTCAGCTACCCCACAGTTTGAGGCAAATACTAGCTTGTACTTTCCTTAAGCCCTCTAAATAGGAAAACCAATCCCAGCCCATCAGAGCCCCCGGTGGAATATTCAGTCTCAGCCCCACCCACTGCTTTGTGATTGGGTGCTTGTTGCCCAGAGCAACCAGAATGTTACAGTCAATGTGGACAGGACTTCTGAGCTCAGAGGAAGCCACCACTCCCAGTGGCAGGATACTGATGGCCAAATGAGTCTTTGCAGGGACAAGGGCCCAAAAGGTAACTCACACCAGGGAGTCATCAAGCTACCAGCTGCTAGAGGAGCAAGGCATGGCCATGAGACAGGAGGAACTGGCATGAACAGCTGCAGACAAGGACAGCACTTACAGGACAGGCGGGAGCAAGTGCCCACCTGGCTAAGACCAGGAGGGACTGGCCGTAGCAGAAAGAGTCGACGGTGCAGAAGGAACAGGCAGCTGCAACATGAGGTGAAACCAAGGCAGCAGCTAGCTGTCCAAGGGGAGAAGAATTCGGCAGAACAGAGACCCAACCTACCTCTATCTAACAGGCGAAGGCAGCAACGTTGGTGGCAGCAGCTTTCTATGCAAGAACAACAGGATCAGCAGCCTGCAGCAGCAGGAAGAGCCATGGGGAGGGAAAGAAGGAGTGTGGGAGGGCTCCCTTACAACCAATATACTATCAGGCAGAAGCAGCCTGGCGCTACCCATTCCCCTTATCGGAAGAAAAATTGCAAAGTGTCTAGAAGGAGATGGCGTAGGTCCAACAGCAAGCAATCCTGGAAGAAGTGTCAAACAAAGTACTGGAGAATAAAACAGTACTGCTGGGTCCCCAAGTTCCACGTGCCAGCAAGTATGCGCGCAGTTGTGGCCAGACTACTGCGACCCATGAACCTATGGGGGTGGCGTGCACCAGGGATGCGGGCACCTAGGAACACCACCCAGTTCATCATGAACCAGGTATATCAGGACATGCGGCAGCAGGAGAAGGAAGCAGCAGCAAAAAAGAAAGCTGCTTCAATAGCAGCAGTGTCAAGCCTAATTGAGGAGGAGCCAGCAAGTCAACCCTACAGAGGAAATTACATCTGCAACCAAGGAGCAGAGAACTTCTCTCACACGGTCACTGTCTCTTCTGTGACACCAGGAAGCTGCAGCTCTATAGGGGAAGGGGATGAGGACAGCAGACAAAAAATGCCAACTGGACCCCTTCTATGAGGACCTGCGGTGCCATCTTGATGTCTACCATAAGACATTAAAAATACAGTGACAGCAGAAAGCGATGACTTGCGAGATCAATAGCTTTTAGGAGCAGGCAAGTTCTTGATATTCAGGTTCCTAAATAAATATATATCTCCACTCCCAATTGTCCTTCTTTTTGACTAATGATTCACATACACATGCACACAAACAGAGACGGGGCTAGTATGATGAAAGATGGGCTAGTTTTGCATGCCAAAATCACCACAGTAGCATCTCCAAAAATATACCCCTTTGGGCTTCATAATTCCCTTAAAAGTCTTTCTATTTAAAATAACACTTTAATCAGGTACCTAAGGCTTAGTTATTTTATAGTTAAGCATATGCTTAAGTATTTTCTTTAATAGTGATGCTTTTGCATACTCGCTTTCTTCAACTGGAGATCTATTTAGAACATTACGAGGGGGAATATTTCTTTATTTGTACATTTATTTAGATGTCCAAGACCATTACAATCAACTCATCCAGGGATAAAGTATCTTTAGTTGTGTACATGAGTGATACAATTCAAATAAATGCAGCCCCTTCCCTAAAACCAAGGAAGGAAAAAAAAATCCTATTTCAGTCTCAGAATCTTAGTTAAAGGGCCTACAACCTAACTCTCCAGTGACCACACTGCTACTAAAAGCATGGAAAGATAGGCTTTGTAATAAGTCTTAGCATCTTAGAGAGTTGACTGATTTGGTATTCCCAAATCCTATGGCACAGATACAGAGGCAGATCTAGTGGGTGTATGGGTGGAGTCAACACAAACATTAAAACCAACTTCTTGATAGGAGCAGTGACATTTCTATTCAGGCAGCACTGAGGGAGTTGACTAACCTTGTGGCTCATTATCATCTCTCTGATTCCTGCTAATCCCTCCACTCCACAGGTGTTAACAAACTTCTGTCCTTTTCAGTGGGCTTGATGTTCTACTACTCAACTTGCTCGTCTGCAATTCAGCTATCTGTTAGCCATTCTTGGTAATTTCTTTCTCCTGTTTCCACAGCCCTGTAGACTGTTATTAGCTTTAATCAGGTGTGGTAATATTAACTCTTGACACTGAGGTGCTATTGAAGTTTTGGTAATGAGAGACACTGAAGAATGTCAAGATGCTCAGGAAGGCTAGATTTTGTTTTACAAATATGAATAAAAACATACAATTACTATTAGACTGGTAACAGTATCTTGTGACTACTTTTGCCTATTTTTTGTGGGGGTTTTCAATCTTTATACGTAATCTAGCAAATTAGGGCAGATTCCAATAGTTGTATGCAGTTTTGCTTTGATCTTAAAGGCTAGGGACAGACATTTCACACAAACCAGTTTAAGTGATCAGAAACTGGTTTAAACCTGTAACAGAACAGATGTTCATTGCACATAAACCAATTTGAAAATGGCCAAAACTGGTTTGAGATAAACCTGCCTGAATGTAGTATAAGATTTAAGGCAATCAGGCCTCATGTTAGAGGTGATATCTTTTATTAAGCCTCTAAGATTCTTGCAAAACTAAATAAACAAATTTTTAATTGCAAGCTTTTGAGCACAAACACCCTTCATGAGGCATCGGAGAAAAGATTGTAAAAGTTCTCCTGGGTCAAAATGAAAGTTCATATTTTATAAGATTTCACAGAGGAGTCAATAGACGGAAAACTCCTCTGAGCAAGCAGTTCTTAGCTGGTAAAGAGTCGCTCAGCTTTTGTGAAGCTCTGTAATGAAGGAAGCAACTCTAACCACCTGAGACACTTCTCCTTCCTCTGTCTAAGGTGATTTGCATCATCACAGAGCCTCACAAAAGCTGAGACTCATTACCAGCTAAGAACTGCCTGCCATCTAGTGACTCCTCTGTAAATCCTATCAAATATGAATTTTCATCTCAGCCTATGCTCTGGGCTGGGCAGGGCTCTCTGCTCCACAGCAGGGCTGGCCCTTCCCCTCTGCTCCCTGGCCAGAGCTCCAGAAGAGACTTGCAGGCACAGAGCAGCTGTCTGGTTTTCCCCTGCTAATGAGGGATTATTCCCCCTGCCCATCTATCTACCTTACGCAGATACCTCCGCATTAGCTAGCAGACCACATGCTGGCTACAGTCCGTGCTGTGAGAGACCGAACAAAGGCAGAGAACAGGGCTGATCCTGCCCCTCTGCTCCCTAACTGAAGCTCCAGTGGAAACTGCAGGCACAACAGGGTCTCCCTGGCTTCCCCCCACCCCCTCTTCCTCCTCACCGCCTCCCACAGCACAGACCTCAGGGCCATAGACCCTAGGCATTCGGTGTGCTAGCTAATGGTGTGTGTGTGTGTGTGTGTGTGTGTGTGTGTGTGTGTGTGTGTGTGTGTCTGTCCGTCCATCCGATTTCACTGGAGCAGGCAGATAGAACCGATAGAACCGGGCCCGCTTAGGGATCTTTTGAGCTGATCAACAGGTAGCTTAATGTCCTTCCTTGGAAGAGCTGTTTAAGAAGAGATCCATTAGTTAATGGAGAGAGGCTTTGTTTTCTTAATGGTGGCTAAACACCGAGTAAGGGGTGATAAACATTCCCCAGCTCAGCCCTATGGAATCAAAGGGAGGGCTGCTCTAGCGCCCTCTGGCTTCTAGCCTGAGCCACTGCAGACACGTGTCTGAACTTTTTCAGTCCAGAAGGGATGACAGTACAGTTACAAAGCGATTTAGCCTAGCCAGTTTAAACTAACCTGCAAAGATGGAATCAGTTCAGGCTCAGGCTTTTTGGATGTCTGTCCCTAGCCAAAATGAATAACATAGTTCTAGGTCCTTAGTTTATCTAGTTTCTCTTTAATTGGAGAAAAATGTGTTGTGTTATGTGTAATGACGTGCCACATCATCAGCATCCCCCTTTCTCAAAGTCCTAAATCTATCCCTGCATACATATCAGGAATTTAATCCCAAAGTGACAGAGACAAAAATCATGTGTGTATAACCCCCAAAGGAAAAATAATAAATTACAACGTTCTTAAAAAAGGTGGGAAGACAAAATACATTCCTAGTTACTGTTGCTGTTTACTCCTCTAAGAGCAACTGGGGATCTGACAGGAACCACAGACTCCCAAATTAAAAAGAAAGTAACAGTCACATACTCAGTTAAAAAAATGCATATTATACATAAAATTAAAATCTTACGTACATCTTCCAGTGCCTTCTGCACCACAACTCATATCACTTAATTCTTGTCATAAAAAAACCCCAACAACTTAAACACAGCTTTAGGCCTAACATCCTGCACATCTGATTTTGAGATGGGAAACCAGCATGGGATGAATTATTTGGATTGGCATGTTTGAAGGAGATGGAACTGTATTTTTTTTTTCCATTTAACATGAAATATCTACTCCTCTTGCCCTAGCTTTCCTTCCTAGTGAAGCTGTTCCTGTAGCATTTCACATGCCATGGACCACCCCAACAGCCAGTCCTGCTAGCCCTGGGACCATGGGAGGAGTGGAAAGGATGAGCTGGGCTGCAAAGCACAGCTTCTGTGCACCCACCCACCAACCTAGTTGCAGCAGAGCACACTGCTGGGGGAGCTTGGGATGAAGGGAGATGTGGCAGGGCTTGGAATATCAGCAGTCTCCAGCAAAGTAATCACAGGTGCTAATGAAAAAGCTGGGGCAGGTACAGGGTGCTAGATTCATGAGAAGAACATTTACCTCCTCACTCAGGGGAATCCTGCAGCATACCCTTTGGGAATCTGTTCTCTAGATTTATAATATTCAGTATTGGTAAAATCTTTATGTTAATTTTTATAAGCATATATGGATTGAAGTCTCTAGTTGTGATAAAGATAGAGAACAAATGATAAAATTGTTATAACACCTTTTCTGGGGGTTAAAATAATCCCTGACTTTGTATGCGTATGAAATATGGAAAACCATTCAGAGTCAAGAATAAGAAAAGCCGAAATTCACTGGGGCTATATATGCATCTAAAATTCAGTTCAAGACTTTTGGATTCTGTTTCAGAATATTTTATTATTTAAACATATTCCCTTGCTTTCAGTTCCAAGTATGACATTTAAATAGGTATTTTTTTTTTTATATGGCTTATGAGTAATAAGGGAGCTCTTACGAAGAAGAAAAAAAACCCTGCACCTTTCATCACACAGTTGAGCATTTTCCAGGTATTTAATAGGAGAAACAATATTAATTTCCCCTCCTCTTTCTTGCTAGCCTACAGGGAAAAAAAGCTTGATTAGTAGTTAGTTTGTAAGAGAGTGCATGCACTCGCATCATTTTTGGGACATGCTAAGCCAAAAATTGTATATATAAAGCATTATTTTGATGTCTGAAGGCCAGAAGGTTAGTGATTACTAAACGTGTCAACTTTGATAGAAGTAAACATAGCAATACAAAAATCCCACAGATTAATACATAAGACTTAGAGCTATTTATAGTCAATTTAACTTGCTCTTTTCCATCATATTGAAAGGTATTTATACAGCAAAAAAAATGCTATAGAAGAAGCAGTTGATTTGGTAAAATAGTTGGCCAGGGTGGGAGGTAGGGAGAAGAGAGGATGGGACTCATTCTTATTTAATTTTTTTTCTTTTTTTTTTTACATGTGGGGAGAAGTTTCTGCAAAACTCATGACCAAAGAAATGATGATTTTTGCTATTGTGCTTTACTGTTGTTATCCTATTAAAATAAACTGGGAGAGCATGCTGCATCAATCCACGCTCTTCTTATTCAGAATAGTCTTCCCAATAGGAAAGGTCAAGAGAAACATACCTTGAAAGAAGCCTTCAGTTTAACCCAACAGTATTTTACAATTCTGCAACTAGTTACTAGAACTCCGTAATTCCACGACCACGTTTACTACAAGGTGAACCTGCATGATTGTTTGCTGTCTTGTGGGATTAACATGGATGGAATGTATGGTAGTTTATTCAATACTTTATTACTATTGCTAAATTAATCACAGAACATTTCTCCACCAGACTGTTCAAAATGCAACTTTGTGTCATCTGGCTGACTATGCAGATGGGCCATCAGCTTAAACAGCAGCAGCACAAACCCTAAGATTATGATTATTTGATTTACTCTGGTCTCAAACAGCTGGGAGGAACTCACAAATACTTTGATGTGCTACTCAGAGCTCAGACATGATTTAAGTATTGTGAACCATTTTAAGACAAGGGGGAAAAAAATCAAAAGTTTCTTCCATTTATGATAGTCTTGCTTCAAGTTAGAGGTTTTGGTTTTGAAGCAGTTCAATTTTATCTCAAGGAATTATTACAGAGGAAGAGGAAGAACACCCACTTTGAAGTTCTCCATATAATACTACTGCAACACAAAGAAGAAAAATCTGAATTATGTAAAACAACATTTGCAGACAAATTGGTCCCAAAGGTCTTATTATATAGAGCTAACCAAGTATGTCTGAGCTGGTAGAATAGGAAACCCTGAAAAAACTGCGATAAAACAAAGAGGAAATTCAAACTATATTAAAAAATGGTTTAACCCCTCCCCCCCCGATAAGTATATCATAATAGTTCTTTATTAAGTGGAACGTTGAATCCAGGAGTTCACAGGTCAGAACGTCTGGAAGCATTGTGACACTATGGCATGATGGGAACTATGTTCATTTAATCAACCTGAATTTTTTGTTGCAAGACACATACCAGCTAAAGATTTAGATGCTACATAAACCTTTTATGAACTCTGGCATTTCAGCCAATGAAATAAGTGAATTGTTTCATTATATAATCACATTTCTTAAGGGACTAGCCCTTCCTGAAAAACGCATTACCTGGAACCTAAATTCATATTATGTAATAAAATAGATGTATGCCTGAATTGAATCAAGTGTTCTTATGCGTCAGTCTGACTTTAGGGTACCTTTAGATAATAATTTCACTGCCATTTAGGAATCTAAACCAAACTACTTTTGCCAGTATATAATTAACATTTGTTAACATCATCCAATATTTTTATTTAGAAATATTGGCAATATTAAGGAAGGCAGCATAATTATGGATTCATCCACATGCATGTTTGAGGCAGTATTTTGTTAGTACAGGGGAAAAAAACACCCCATACACCACAACTTACTTATTCATGGTTAAATAATTACTTAAGGCTTCATTTCATTTGTACACACACACTTCTAATTAAAAATGAAATAAAATTAGGGTTTAGGCTTATTAGGCTTGTCAGTTCTTTGAGTTATTTGTTGGAGTTTTTGGCTCTACTTTTCCTTAAAGATTGCTTTCCTGCTGGCAATCTTATCTGCTTGGAAAGTTTATTGCCTTATTGTTCAACTGGCTGAAGTATGAATTCAGATCTGTCCAGCCAGGGGAGGGAACCAAATGCAGATCTTCCACAGTATGTCAACTATTGACCTATTAAATAAACATGAAGCATGACCATCTCAGTCTCCAGATGCTTAGCTAATTTACCAAACAGATTAAGAGTTGAGATGAGCAATGGAGTGGTTTTTCCATCAGCATATAGGGCGGTGTACACTTGCTGAATTTATTAAACTTCAACATGATTTAGGCTTTGGATAAAATAAAGTACATCTCTTCCTACAGTCTCAATATGCAGAGACCTTATATCCATAGAATTCCAGTAAATGACAGTTTTCCTATTTCTCTATTTCATAAATTAAGGATATCTATACTATTTGACTTACTTAAGGTCATATTTGACTCAGTGGCAAACTACAAATGAGATTCTGATTTCTTACCCCATTATCCATATAAAGCTGGACAATGCAAAAGCCTTTCTTAAAAGGCCCTTCACTAACTATTCCATATCCATAAGGCCAGCAGGGTCCATTTAAGCTCCAGGTGAAGAACTGTCCCATACATTTGACTTATGGCTTTTACACTGGAGCCAGCTCTGAAAATCTTGGATTAGTCTAGATTTGCAGGATGATATTGGATGAAGACTACTCATGCATATCCTAGTGGGGAATGCAGTTAAGGATTTTCTTAAAGTAGGGAACAACAAAACAAATGGTGGATCATAGATGTAGAAACAGGTGTTTATTTATTTACAGAACTACTGCAACTTAACATTCATGCTTCACCAAGAGGTTTACAATTCAGTCCATTATTTTCAGTTTGCTACTATGAATGAAAAAAAAAAAATCCTTTTATTGGGGGTGAACAATAAAAGCATGGCACATATTATGAAGTGAAAGAAAAACTAGGCAAACAATTTGGATTCCTCAAAAAACAGCTAAAAATTGCCCAGATTACCTGGTAAATACCTAACATTTTTAACTAACTTGGGGGTTATTTGCTTTAAAAACTGGGTACTCAGATACGTTATGTTTAACTTTTGTTTGAACCATCTTAAGCACTGAATAAGGAGGACACATCAAAATCTCCATAGAATTAAAAATTAAGACTCTGTGTAGTCTATTTGAAGAAGTAATTCCGTTTAATTACTAACTGATTAACAACTGTTTTCTCTAATTACTATAATTGTATAAGCTACCGACTGGGTCAGATCAACAGTTCAGCTCACCCTTAAGTAGGGCCATTGTAATAGTGGGAAATCAACTAAGCAACACATTTATTTTCCAGATAATTCACATAACCGATAGAACTGTTTGCATGGCCGAGACGAAACATTTTTAAAATTCTAGATGTTCCAATTCTGAGTCTAAATGATTTCGCTCTTTCAAGATAGCACAGCTCTGAGCTACTTTATACATCGGTGCTTGAAAGGCTTCCTCATATGTTGCTACCTTGTGCACTGAGGCAGGAGTGCTGAGGAAACGGTAAGCCTTCAGGGCAAAAGACAGACATTACACATTAGCTGGTTTAAGTGATCAGAAACTAGTTAAAGCTCTAACAGAACATAACTTCAATGCACATAAACCAGTTTTAAAATGGCTGAAACTGGTTTAAGATAAGTCTTATACTACATTCAACCAGGTTTAAGGAACAGTACACACCAACTGCTGAAACTTCCTTAGCCTGATGAAGGGTTTTTGAACTCGAAAGCTTGCTTAAATTTCATAGATTTCAGACATCAGGGCTGGAAGGGACCTCGGGAGATCATTGAGTCCAGCCCCCGGCCCAAAGGG
>NW_017728931.1:64349055-64389212 GCF_001723895.1 Crocodylus porosus
CCCAAAACTGGATGCAGTACTCCAGCTGCGGCCTCACCAAGGCCGAGTACAAGGGGAGAATGACGTCCTGGGATTTGCTCGAGAAGCATTAAATTGTTTTCCAACTATTTAAGTTGGTCTAATAAAAGATATCAGACTCATCCAAAGAACCTTGCCTGCCTATGTCCTTAGACCAACACGGTACAACCTATACCCGTATAAGACTTAACTGATTTGGGTTAAAACTCTTTATACAGTGTCTGTCCCAGACTCCTTCCTGGTTTAACTTAAGCTAGAATCCCCCCACATCCCAAATGCTTTGCAACCCTGGGCTCAGCTGGGCTGTGCTCTGTTCCAGAGAACAGGGCTGGTCCTGCCCCCTCTGCTCTCTAGCCAGAGCTCCAGTGGAGACTGTAGGCACAACATGGTCTTTCTGACTTCCCCCTGCCCCATCCTCCCCACATCACTGCTCAAGCAGGGATTCTATCCATCCTCTCCCATGTCCCACAGCATGGACCCCAGGCCCACAGATCCTAGGCATGTGGTATGCTAGCTAATGCTGAGGATGTGTGTTTGCGTGTCTGTCCAATTTCACTGGGACAGGCAGAAAAAACAGTGTCTGTTTAGGGCTTTTTGGATCTAATTGACAGGTAGCTGGTAATTCCCTCCATTCCTTCCTTCAAAAAAGTGGTTTAAGAAGAGCTTGAACTAATGAGAAAGGCTTTTGTTTGGTGGACAGGCTGATAACACCATGTTTATCAGCCCCCTGCTGGCTCCCTTGCCTGCCAGGTTTGCAGACATTATGAAGAAGCAGGGAGAGGGGGAGTGAAAAGCTCAGTATTATCAACACATGTATGCACTGTACATACTATCCCCACTCTGCCTCAGAATGCTAGCCTAGGGCTAGGGTTTGATAACACTCCCACCCCTTGAGCAGCATGCAGGGAAAAAGCCTGAGACAGTGCAGGCAGGGTAGGGGTTTAAACTCTTCACTAATCAAAGCATCCTGCTGGGACCTGGTCACATCCCCCTACAATTCAGCAGTGTACAAGGGAAGGGAGGGCTGCTTCCCCCCCACACCCTTCCCCACCTTCTAGCCCGAGCCACTGCAGACATGTGCCTCTATTTCCTTAGTCCAGAGGGCATATCTGTGAGTTGCGAACAACAGATGGACAAATTAACTTAGCTATTCTAAATGGTTTCCTTCATTTGCTCAATATAAAGAAGAACAAGATATGTGCTACACTTTATACACATACCACTCTGAAAACCAAGACAAATTGCATCTTGAGTTTTTTCTGTTGCTCATTACTACAGCACTTAAGCGCTTCAGAAACACTTATTTTCTTAGTAGCCTTATAAGATGTGTGAATTAATGCTAATTTAGATGGGAAATGGGGGGGGGGGGGAGAGAAATCAAGTTTTTTAAACAACGGATTCTGAAAAACCAAGTTTGAGACAGAATTCTAGTACTTTATGAAAGGTCAAGATTCGATGCGTTTGGTTTGAAACCAACAAGAGCCATTCCTTCTTTAATTCATTCTTCTCAGAAGCAGCTGAAATGATTTCCTGAAGACATCCTCTCCCAGATACACACACGTACCCTCTACACACAGCACCAAAGGTCTAAAGCAGATAACACTAATGAATATTTCTACCAAGTTTTAATAATTTGGGTTGACTTGGGAAGCAGAGGTCTCTTAAAGGGAAGAGTCAGGTACCTTTAATATCACTGCTTATCTGTCAAAAGACCATGTGCAAATAACTTGCCAAACTCCCTCCTCATAGGTGTTATATCCAAACAACAGCAGAAAGCACAATACAACCACACTGAGCAGGGAACAGAGTGCATTGTCCTACAGGAACTTACTCTTCATAGTCTTAGTATCTACCACAGTTGGTGTGGACAAACATACTGAAACTCTTTTCCATCTAAGCAAAGGGAAAGCTGCCACTGGGGGGCAACACAACTGTTAAAACCGAACTAAAAAGTCTGTATTATCTATAGCAATACAAACGTAGCAGAACACTGCAATTCTAACATTTAACCCTGAATCAGCAGGGTTAAAAGCAATTTTCACTATATTTCTATTGCAACAAAAACAAACACACACACACATTCCCCAAACATGTAGACTTGATTCTTAACACCATCATTTCCTAACAATAATGCCCACTATAGCCTTAGGGACAAAATTACTGGAGCTCTAGAGCAGTGGTTCTCAGCCTTTTTTGTACCAAGACCCATTTGTAAACACCAATGGCCAGTCCCAACCCAGTGCCCCTCACTCCCAACCCTCCCTGCCCCCAGGCCCCAGCCCCCCACCAGGGTAGTAATTCTGCCAGCCTGCAAGGGAAAAGCCATGTTTTCTCGTGTTTTTTTCTTCTTTAAAGAATAATCCATTTTTAAAGTTTATTTGCAACCCTTTCATATATTCTTGTTACCCACTGGAGTTGCAAATGATGGGTTAAGAAACGCTGCTCTGGAGTAAGATTACATAAATCTCACCTATTATTATTAGTTAGAAGCTTTTTATAGAGAAGCAAAGCAGCGATCACCATGCTGGGGCCTCTAACCAGCTACAGAACTCATGCAGACACGTTCTAAAGACCATGGTATGGCAACAATCAACTGCTTCCAAAAGGCTTACCTTATTTCAGGGGTTTGCAAAAGTTTTGCTCCTAAAGGGCCATTTTGAAAGTGGCAGTCCTAGGCACACATTTGGCCTGCAGGCCCCACTTTGAGAATTGCTTGCTAACTGTTAAAGGTAGTACTAGGCCATGGACCTCAAAGGGGTTTGCAGACCACATTTCAGGAACTGTTGCTTTATTTCTTTTCCTCACATCACTATATGTTCATGTTGGCCATGTTTCAAGTTTGATGCACAACACGCTCCTCCTGTGGAGCTTTGAAAACATGGCAGAAGGATTTGTGTGTTCAGATTTCTATAATATCTTGGCCAAATAAAGCGTTATGCAGAGAACATCAGGAATATCTCAATTGCATTATACCCAAAGTGCTTCCCAAATGCTGAAAGTACAGGAATCATGCTAAGGCTTTGTCAGTGACCTTATTTACAGAGGAGTTCAAGACCCCATATTAGAAGTTGCGGCTACCAGATAATATCGATAAACACTGCACACATTAATATACCCTTTATTCAGACATGGAAGAGTAAATTTTAACTTTGCAAAATTATATACAAATTCTAGTTATTACGGAGGCATTGTAATACTCAATAAATAGTTGCTTTTCGATTATTTTAATGTCAAATTTGCTTCTTCAAGTATGGACAACATATTTACTTCAAATGTTCAGAATGACTTAAATAATCTGAAGAGACTCAGTCATTTAGTTAAAGTTTGATGAAATGGTAAAGGATATCCAAAGTGTGCCACTTGTATCACAGTATAAAAGCAATGTTAACACAATGGCCAGTTCCTCTAGGTGGCACTATTTGCAAAGTAACACAGATATTTAGAAGTACATATTAGGCATTGCCATAGTATCTGCAAAGATTTGCAACACAAGCCTTCAGCCTTTGGAAACAAAAATATTCATTTTTTTATCTAAAAATTGCAGCAGCACTGGCTACCTATTAGTCCTATCTTCATAGGAGATCTGCAAATTTTCTTTAAGATTAGTGATACTCTAGTAGATTCAGAAATACCTAAAGTTACAAGACCAAAACTATATCAGCACGTCAGACATTTTTCCCCTGCAGAGGTTTTCACAGGTCTGTAAAACACAGATGTGCGAGTTCATGGGTGGTTCTTATTTTTCATTGTACTTCAGCCTGCACTCCCCTGCAATGAATACAAATACATTCAGACAAAGCTAGCAAAAGGCTTTTGTACTTGATGACACTAGAATGAAGTCAGTTATTGTTTGTATTACTGTTTCCTTCTGACTCAGCTAATGGTATCTGTCCATTTGCCCATTCTATTGAATACAAAAATAATAATACAGTGCATTAGTGGTTGCTGGTGTAGGAGGCAAAATGGCTTAAAGCTGTAACAAAGGTCCAAGAATGAAAGAGGTACAGCTCTTGAGCTCTCATCTCATCCCAAACCTAACACTGATTTGCTGTGCAGTACTGGATAGCTTACTTAACTACTCTATGTATCAGTTTTCCCATAAGTAATATTAGGATCCAAGATTTATACAGTTCATAGATTTAGTCCGCAGGTATAGTCCTTTCTTCTCCTCCTCCACCGCACCCCCACCCCCCCCGCAAACTAGACACACACATCAGATCTCTGAACATTTTATGTATAATACAGGAGATGCACACAGTTTTATAACACCTTGGGTCTGTCCCCAGCTCTAAGAAAAGCACTGACATGAAAACAGAGAGGAAATTGTACATCATTTTCTGCAATTTGTGTTGCGAACCCACATCCAAAAAGGAATATGCCTGAGTGTCTGACTGGAGTGCATCCTAGAAAGGTGATCTCTTTTGGAAAAAAAATCTCACAAATTTTCCAAAGTTAAGGATCTTTTAAAGTGAGGGAGGGAAAAGTCAAGGAAGGGGATGGAATGTGGTGAGGGGAAGGCAAAGGAAAAGTGAAAAGGTGGTAGAACAGCTAATCTGAGTCCTTAATGAGGGCTATGAAAGAAAGAAGAGATAGGAAAGTGAGCCATTCAGAGTTCTGGTAGGTGGCAAGCAGAGCAATATGCTCTACTTCATCTTCATGTGAAAAATGTAGCTGCCTTCCTTCCTGATAGGCTCATGTCATTTTTACTTTTCCCAGAGTGCCTAACTGCTAAAGAATCATCAAGTTCAGCCTTCCCACCTCCAGCTGCCAAAGAAGCTAAGCAGTCAGGACATTCAGACCCCTGGCAGCCCATGTTGAAGACTTCTGTCAAAACTGACAAGCACCTCCAGGGAAGGAATTAGTTCTTTTCAATGATCTCTATAGAAAACAACCCCTGAGTTTTCAGTAAAACTGAAGGTTACACTTTGGGAGGAGATGAGGGGAAAAGTTTTCTATCAAAACTTCACATCAATGAAAAATCCTCAATCAGCTTTAATTAAAGACTTAAATATAGCATGCTTTTATACTGGTAAACTAGTGCTGCTTGAATAAGGTGATAGCATGTCCTGGTTTGGCTGGGACAGTCCCAGATTCCACAGGCTGGTCCCAATCCATTTATCAAAAGTTCCAGGCTGGAGCCCAGTAGGGAGGCAAAGCAGCATGGGGCATGAGGCAGGTGGGTGAGCAGGCACCATTACCATCGTGTGAGGACATGTAAGAGAGATGTATGGTCATCCTACAGAAGATGCCATATCCAAGGTCCCTGCATTCCTTGCTCCCACACACTGGCAGCAGCACCTACCTACCTGGTGCATCATGCTGCCCCACCTCCCCACCAGACTCTGGCCTGGGACTTTTGACTAACCAGCCAGGACCAGCCTATGGATCCAGGACTGTCCTAGCCAAACCAGGATGTACAGCCACCCTGTGCCTGAAAGACTAATAAAAACAGTTGCATTCCATTGTTTAGAAATCACATTGAACATTTTTTTGTTAAAAATGTTTGCCCCTCCTCTGCACCTCCTTCCCCCCCAGAAAAGCAGCTTTTCTAGTGTCAACATGGAGGGGAAAATCCTTTCAAGTCAGAACCGGGTTTTGCTTCACAATTAAAATTTATTAAGATTAGAGTTTAAAGAGATGCAGGATTTCCCATGAAGGAACGGTACAATTCCTGCAGTGACCCTTTTCTTTATTTAAGCTCAAGTTTTCAGATGCAGAACATCATCAGTTTCTACATTCGTGTCTCTGCTCCCCAGAATAGCTCCTCATTCCCATTCTATCATAAAGCCTACTGGGGTACAGTGGCTTTCTGTGGTTTTCTTGGGAGAACATTTGCCACTTAACAGAACATGTGGGTAAAGTATGAGATCTCTTTTTTCCCTTGCAGACATTCTTTTCAGAATTTCCTTCCACAAACATGGTACAGCTACAAGCTCTTTGATGGTTGCCCAGTTACCATTACTGCTATAGTAAGCCAGTCCCACAAGTGAGAAAAATTAATGCACTAATTTTCTTCATTTGATTTGTCTGGAGATAGAGCTGCTCATGGGGAAAAAGACACACACACACACGGTTCACCTAAACATGCTATTAATGTGAACCATTAAACTCTGGAGCAGTTTGAGCCAGAATAAAATGCTCCCAGGTGCAGTGTCTACATGTGTGCCTGGGACAGCAACAGTTTGAGTAAGGAAAGAGTAGATGCCTGGCTGGCTGGGCTGACCAGAAGCAATTTCCATCCCCAGCCAGCATCTACATGAGTGTTTCAGTACACTTACTTACTCAGCCATAGATAGTACTATCCCCAAATCTTATGGCAGAGTTAATTAGTTTACTGCACCCTAATACCAGCACACAGGTAGACGGTGACACTTTGCTGCAGAACTAATGAGTCTACTCCACAGTAAAGCACATATGCAGATGCACTCAGAGGCTCCTAACCTGTTTGACTGTAGTTTAGATTCTCTCCTCCCCACCTATTTTTTAAAAATGCTGAATTATAATAGATACGCAAACACTAAAGCCAGATCCCCCATTGGTGCTTTTATTTTAAAAACAAAGAGATAAGACGCGTGCATGGTCCCAGCATGGGCTGGGCACAAAAGCATTAAACAAACTTACATCATACAGGGCATGTCTACATGAGATGCTTACTGCACATTAGCTTAACACCACTTTGCTGTAGCATGTCACAACAGAAACCATACTAATAGCTTACTGTTCAGTATCATTAGGCTAATGAGCAGTAAGCATCACTAAATACCATATGCGGGCACTACTGCCCAGTAACTTTAGCTATTGTGCATTTAGTTAGTACTTTATTAAGGAAGTGCTAAACTAAATGCACAGCATCTAAGGTGCATTAAATGAAGGTGTCAACATGCCCAATGGATATTGAAAAGCCCTTCTCCCACACCCTCATAGAGTCATGCTTTAGTATTAGACAGCTTTTCTCCACTATCGAGTGCCCCCTCAGTGACCCATCATGACACAAACTGGTCTATGTTCTCTTGCAAGATGAGTTGCCCAAACTCAAAAGGAGAGAAGAACCTGGACCAGGAGCTGAAAGAAGTAGCATGCGTCAGAGCTGGATGTCAAGGCTCTTCAGAACTAATATATTGGCCTGGTCCAACAGGAAATCAGACAGGCAGACCATATTCCCCTTGGCCTTTCAGCAAGGGACCGAAGACTTATAGGGCTCCTACAGCTGTGTGGGGATCCTGCCGGGTTTCCAGAAATTGATGTGCTCTGGAACATTCCATGTTACATGCATCAGTGATCCTGTGCATCCCCATGCTGAAAAAATGGCAGTGGGGCACTTTGAAAACATGGTGGCAGGGCACCTTGAACTAAAGCTCATTGAATAGCTAGGCAATCACCTTACTGGGGTCATTTGACCCCAGTACTCTTTCCTGCCATGGCAGGGGGTCGGACTCGATCTGCTCAGGCCCCTCCTGACCCTACAAACTATGAAACATTTTATTTCAAAGTGCCCGCTGCCATTTTTTCAGCACGGAGACACCAATACATGCGACGCATCGGTGCTTTTAATTAGCATAGCTGGCTAATTAAAGCACCTGGTGCCATGTCCCAGAGCAGGTGTAAAAATGCCCATGTAGTCTGAGGGCAAGACCAGATACCTACTTTTACTTGATCCTATAATTCAATCATTATATTAAAAATTGTGATACCCCTTTTTTTGTGGTAGCAGTAGACAGCAAGGAGGATGAAGTAAAGCCTAGTCAAAAGGAGGAAAGAAAACACAGAAGAGACAAATACAATAATAGGTTTTTTTTTTCTGTTAATCTATTAATAAATTATATATCTTCAGCAGAAGCATTCCTCAGACTGCTGAAGCATGCTGTGGTGTGAATTTGTCCCCCCTCCCTGTCCCCTTAAGTTTTTCATATTATATAAAACTTACCTGAAGGATTCTTCTGGAATTTAATGTCCTGTAAAAAAAACCTGTTATTGATAGGAATTTAAGCAAGAATTTAATTAGTAAGAACACAAAGTGTTCAAAAAACGTGAACTAGATACAAATGCAATATTGTAAAAGAACAGAAACTTTAAAGTGGTTTAATTTTTTAAACTATGTCCAGTTTCTATTCAATACTGCTTAGTTTTAGACAATTTGGGACCCATACCCAAGTTTAATTCTTTGCTATCTGTAACCATTTTCTACCAAGATTCATTCATGAAGTTAGTTGGAGAATGTGTGCGAAGTTATTTTACTAGAATAGGAAATATATTTTTTTAAAGAAAATGGAATCAGATGATGGATCCCTTCTGCCATTTAAAGGGAATTTTAAAAACGCAAGCCTAGTAAGTCAACTGATTAGGAGAGAACATACTTAAGAAAATTAATTGCCTGAGCTATAAAACAGAAGGGACAATTTAGGAGAGACATGTGACTGTATGCTCTTCTACTGATGCACAAGTTTCAAGCAGTCAGCATTTCCTTTGAAAGCCTGGAACACCATTGTTTGCTCTTTAGTGATAGATTAAGTACAGGTGGCAATTCTGTCTTGCCCGTACATGTTCGGGCAGAGAATGTGACCTGCACTGGTGTTGTGACAGACCAATGTGTTTGCTTAAGACGGCAGCAGGCACTGCTGAGTAATGCTTGAATTCACACGGCAGTCAACTTCTTTTTGGCATCTTTGGCCGTTCTAACACTGAAGAACAGGTGTCTGGCATGTTTTTGTTCTGGGACGAAAGATGGCTTTCTGGAACAGTTCTGAATTTTATATGTTGACAGATTTTAGTGAAGAACATGAAAATGAGACCCTTCTGCTGCAGAGAACGAGTAGTAGAAAGACACCCCACAATTTAATTTTTTGGTGATGGCGTGTGTGTTGGGGCATGGGAGGGGGTGGGGGAGCTTTGGCTTTTAGCCCCCAAGCAAAAGGCTAGGATTCAGATATCAGTTTTAAAAACAGAGCATTTTATACAAACCTGCATGTAATGTATAAACAAACTGCAAATATCTGCTGCTGTTCTTTCTGGAAAAAGCACCCAACAGAAAGCATTTTGTTCTGACTGATCGCACAAACTGACACCAGCTTGTCTTCACGTACAACCCAGAGTTATATGCTTATTTGCAAGGCCCAAACCTTGAAAAGGTAATGCTCCAAAAAGTATTTCTATCTTCTTGAGATAATTGGCATATTAATAAAGATTAAACAAAATTTACATCATGAACATAAAAAAAATCTATTTGTGTTCTGAGTATCTGTAGGACAGGGAACAAACAAACAATAACACCACAACAGGTGGATGAACCTCACTGTTTAAACAGAGTTTGAAGTAATGTAGAGAGGCTATTGTTTTGCTGATTGGGTGTTAAACACTTATTATCCCCCTGCTGGCTTGCTCGCCTGTCAGTTTGCCACAGACAGTATAAAGAAGCAGGGAAGGAGATTGAAAAGGTCTGCATCATCAACAGATTTTTGCACTGCCCTTGCCTCAGAGTGGGTTGGGGGCTGGCAACACTCCCACCCCTTGAGCAGCAAGCAGGGAAAAAGCCTGGGATGGTTCAGGCAGAGTTACATAATCAGAAGGTCCTGCAGGGACCTCCTTCCCTCAGCTTAGCACTCTCCAAGGGAAGGAAGGGCTGCTCTAGTACCCACCAGCTTCTAGCCTGAGCCACTGCAGGCATGTGCCTGCATGTCTGGTATATCTCTGCAGTTAGAAAGTGATTTAGGAACCCACGTTAGACTAACCTGTGAAGATTGAACCAATTCAGGCTCAGGCTTTTTGAATGTCTGTCCCTAGCTCTAGGGCCCAAGCCAAAGTTTTACATCAAGGTCTTTCCATTGGCTTTCATACATGCTGTTGGTGAAATGAATGGATGACAATTCACTTCTTTTTCTTTCACCCTATTTTCCAGACTCCTTGAATTATTTTCCTTCTTAATAAAAAGAACAGAATGTGGGCCAACATGAAATAAATGAATTCTAGCCATTGCAAGTTTGTTTCTGTTGTGTGTGTAGAAAGTAGAAACAGGCAGACACATACACATGCTTTTAGATTAACATCAGTGACATACCAACCTAGTGGAAACAGATATTTGCAAATCATGATTTTTTGATGTTTTGGCAAGAAATTTTCTTTAAATATTTGCTTGGAAACACATAACTAGTTACATGTATACCAAGGTAAACATCGACATCGTGTTCCTATGTTAGGTTAGTGATACTTTCAACATGTCCTCATTCATATGTGGCTCTCCATGGAAGAAAGTTACATTCCTTAGCTGAAGTTCAAATGCCACCATTTTGATTCTCACACAAAGTCCTGCCCAAATTTGGATGCGAATGTATGCAAGAATATTTACTAGTTTTTACATTTTGAATACACTGGAAAGCTTCAATCTGCACATGGTATTAAAGCACTGGTCTTCAACATTAAATTTAAATAGCCCCCATTAGTGTCTATCATCAAGAAATACAATTCTGCCCACTTATGCCATGAACAGAAAACTTCACTGGGAACATTTTCACTCTCTGTATACCATGGCCTATACCGATAGAGTCCTCTTTAATGACTCTCTGCCACTTCATGCAGGGTGGGCCTCAATTTTGCTGTTTCTTCAATAACACCCAAAAACCCCATTTGTGAGGTAAATAGAAAACATCTATGCACTTAGCAAGAGTTTCTTGTCTAAAGATGTAAGCAGTACTCATTAAATACACAGTACATGGATACACAGTAAATTAGCACTGTGGTATTAGCAGTCCTGAAGCCTACCAGCTCTCATCATTATCAAGGCTTCCAACAATAATTGTGAAAGCTGCTTAGCCTTCATTTCTGGCACTAATTGTATTAAATGGAGCAGAAATACATTTTAAAAAGTTATATGGCAAGGCTATAAGATGCTATGCATTTAAGTGATTATAATAAAAGCATTGGTTAACAATAGGTTAAAAGCACATTCTAACAGTTAAATTATCCACGTAATAAAACGTAAGTGAAGTGACAACACCAGAAAATACAAAGAAATCTAACCCTTCAATTACTTCCTGCCTCAGGGTGTGGTGGAGAGGAGGACACATACAGAACAAGCTATGGAGATCACAGTATCCATGCTCTGACAGAATACAACTTTTGCATGCACAGGCAAGTATGAATTTCAGAGTCAGAGCCAAAACTCCTCCTTCTCCCCCAACAAAAGTGTTCTGCTGTCAAATGTCAACCCATTTAAAATCTGGGGGCCATTAGGTCAGTAACTAAGTGATTCCTATTTATAGCTTTGAGTTTTATAAGTTACAGAGAGACAACTGATCACTGTAAATATTATGTAAGTCTACAACTGGATGAAGTTGGTTTAAGTTAAAATTTATCACAAGGTGACAAAAACTTTGCACAAAGATGCTCAGGTGTATAGCATCTAGAGTAAAGCTACCCAAAATGTTAGAAAGGCTAAAAAGAAAGACCTTTGCCAATTTACACTAGAGGGTCTTGTCCAGATGAGCACAAACATATGGTATGTGGTACTACAGACCTATCTGCAACGCCACACACCACACATGCAGGCAGGCCCCACACTGCTACCCTGGAGAACCTGTGGTCCAAAAAATGTGCACAGAAATAAAACGGAGTAGCACACCTGGTGTCAAGACCAGAGCCTGGCCTGCCGGAGCCACACTCCAGCTGCCGACTGGGCTCCCAGCTGTAGGAGCACTGCAGCTGGAGTTCCACAGGGTCCTGGAGACCCCCAGGGTAAGGCTGCTGGGGCCAGCACAGTTTCTAGTGCCAGCCTCCTATGCCCCAGAGTGCACATGGTAAGGACATTCCCCAGGGACAAATAGCAGTGGGACAAGGTATGCCGCTGCTACTTGTCCCCTGGAAACAAACAGCCACGCTCATCTGGACATGGCTAACAAGTCCATCTGTATGACTACCATCAGCTTCCTTTAGCCATTCCAATTTCTTCAGCATCCATCTTATCTTGGGTTTCATTACAAAAGGTGACTGCCAACATACTGGAGAGTCTCAATTCACCTTCCCATTATAGATCAACACAGAAAACAAGCAATCTCTTTCGGTTCTCAATAAAAGGGAGAATGCATTTTGTTACTCACAGTTACTGATCTATCAGCTTGATATGGTAGCAAAAACATGCTTCACAACCACAGAAAATATTAGATACAAATTTATCTCGTTTTACGCAGGTTCTGTACGTGCAAATTCGCTCTTATGCAATGACCATTTTTATACCAAAATTTTTTTAATATGCAAGGTAAACTCACTCTTATGCAGTCAGCTTCTTTGTACAGTGCATTGTGGGAGTGACATGCACCAAAATATAGCCTCCTGTGTGGACCTGTGCTCCTCACTTGTTGTCTGCAACGTTATGGTGACATTCACCACCACCCTGTGCTTGTGTATTCTGTCTGCTGTTGGTGAGTACCAAAATTGTCTTGTAAAAGTGATAGAAATGGGTCTGGGGATCAGTACAATCAAGGTCTTGGAATATATCCCTATTTGTTACATCGTAAAGTGGGTTCCCTTTATGTGAATTAGAGTTACGTGCCATTTTTCAGGAGCACATGTACAGCATAAAGCAACGAAAACCTGTATAAAGGCAATCAATTAGCTACTAAGATTAAGTGTATCCTTAAAAAGACTGTATACTTCAGCCTTTTTACTGTACCTAAAGTCATAGAATGGCAAAATACATCACTTCCAGCCATGGAACCCTAACTGATGCAGTACTTTTTCCCTTTAGAAAGAGAATCCCTATGGTTGGCTTTATCTATTCAATAATAAAAACAAGTGTGCATTTAAGATAAATGTATATTACAAGCCAGATGGTCAGAATATGAGTACATCAGAAGTAACATGTGCCTATTAAAAATACATAATAGCAACAAATTTCTGCATCTATCTAGTTTGCAGGATATTGAAGAGGGGTTCCGTGTCCTAGGATTTTAGTTGATATCTACAGCTTCAAAAAGAGATCATAAAAGACCATGTTGTAAACAGTATGAAGAAGCATCCTATGGCAAAAATTTGGTTTTGCATTTATTTATTTCACCTTGGTGATTGCAAGAAAGATTCCTTTTCAATTTATATAATTAGTGAAAGTTACATATATCTTAAGAAAAAAAAATCTTTAAAATGAGCTACTTTCTTTGATGTCATTCCTTTTCTATTTTAGGGCAAAAAAAAAAAAAAAAAAATCAGTATTATAGAACTAATTATATTGAACCAAGTCTGCTTTTCAGATACCAAGATTTTTAAATAAGGTAATCAGATGGAAAAAACTAGAGAGAGACAAACATTCAGAATCACCTCCTTTTGAACCAGGCAGCATCTACAGAAGTCTCAAACAATCTTCTTTGAATTCATATCAGTAGGTAGAGTTATTAGATCTGTTGAACAGGAGGGACATTTGCTTAAAACCAGCTGCCTGTTACAAAGAGCGTTCTTTGTTACTAGATACAAAATATTCCAAGTACTGTTTTTTATAAAGCGGTAATAAAAAGAAATTAGTTTGCCGTAATTTCTGGCAATGCTGTCATACCAAGCTATTGACTCATAAAACATAATTTTATATCAACTAATATACAATTAGCCAAGATAAGCAACTTCCCTATCCCATTCAAGAGATCACATACAGAACTGTTAGAAGCATCTTAAAATAAAATTTGTATTTTCAAAAGTTAACTAAGAGATGAATAGCAAATGCTAGTCTAGGGATGTACTTGGTAGCCATGTTGGTCTGGTATCATTTTGGAACCAAGCATTCTAGGTTTTTTTGTACATCTTCTCTCATAAGAACATGGCCAGCAAGTACACCCCTGAAACATGGAAGATGCCTAATTTTAAACAGATTTTGGACTTTAAGCTTCACTGCAGAACAAGATAGATTTTCACCTCCCTGCCTGCCATCTAACACCTCCAGGGAAGGAATTCTACCTGAACTAGACATCAAAGACCTACTCAACACAGCTCACAAAGACACTGTCATGGACCCAGAGGGACAGCCTTCCATCTCCAGCTCCCTCTGAGCAAAAATGAAGTTTATTTCCTACCTATGGGGACTTTTTACCATCCTGTACCATCTATTCTTTTCCTAGAGCCGGATGAAGGGACTTTGATCCTGAAAGCTTGCAGAAAAGGACAATTTTCTTGCAATTTCCGATTTGGTTTAATAAAAGGTATCATTTTGGAACCAAATGTTATTCTATATTCCTATATCCATTAGCAAAGAATCTGGCTACCTGGTTAAGAGGAATGGTATATCATCAACATTTTTTCTATTCAGTATTAAAAAGGCCCTCTATTTCAAGAATAAAGCCCTCACTACAGTGTTGCTGTGGTAAAGCAATACAATGACATTTTAATGATGTTTCTCCAATAGACTCCAAGGAGAGAATCATCATTGCCACATAAGAGGCCAGAACTATGAGATGGTGGGCATTTTCCACACCACAAAGCGATAAGTACTTTTATCACCAACACCACTGCAAATTCCTCAGTCTCTCCTTGGTCTCTGGGGGTGCTTGTACACATAACAGGGGTTTTGTCCTCAGGGTTTTATTCTATGACTCCTAATTGAAACAGTGGGTTTTTAAACCCACTGATTCAATCTTTCCGCATATTACCACGAGGGGCCCGATTCTTTCTTTTTTGTCAGAGCTGGAGTCTGCCTGCAGCTGGGGGCAAGCTGCTGGTGGACTGGGTGGCCCTTCCCTCTGCAGTGGTAGTGCCTACTTGGGCCACCCAGGTGGGCTCGGTGCTGCCCCGGCTCAGAGGCATCACCCAGCTTGATCCCCAAGCCTGCCCAGGGAGCAGCACCAAGCAGGCTTCCAGCAGACAGGCTTTAGGAACAGGCACCTGCTGAAGGCAGAAGCAGTGAGGGGCCCAATTGTTTTTTCCTGCAGAGCCTGCTCACCTCTCCCATGGCTAGGGAGTGAGCTGACAGCTGTAATGCATAGTTAAAAACTAAACTACTTCCAGATATAGTTTTGTTTGCAATGATGCGAATTCATCAAAAACCTCCAAAAATTAGCACATTAAGCCGCACAAATGACACCTTTGTCATGTGTGCATCAAGATGACCTCCATATGTACAAGTGCCCTTGACTGTTCTTATGTTTGCTTCCTATTATTTAATAAGCATAGGTATTTCCAGCTATGCCCCTGACCAAGATAAGAAGTGCCAATCATTAGTTACATTTCAGGAACTTTTTTGGGATGCATGCTCCTTGTGAAGATATCCAGTCATCTTAGAAACAAGATTTCTTAAAGAAAATAACTTGATTTACCTAGTTCATTTGTGAGATGTGTATATGAAATCTTCGGGGCTAGAGGGAATAAACAATTTTCTCTAATTTATTCTCAATTTTAAAGCTTTTAAACCAGCTTCCCTGATTTCCTTCTTTAGTGAGAACAGTAACCTCTTACTCTTCAGACACTAATTTTCCCAATAGCATCCAGAAATGTCCAATATATGGCCACAAAGAGGTTTAATCTGTCATGGGGATTAGAGGCTATGTCAACCACCCATCACTTCCACTGTGAAGTCTACTGCTCTGCCACATCTGCACTTCCCTTCACTACAGATAGAATGGGAAAAACAGAAGTTGGGATAAGTACAGGCAGTTAGTCTTGGAAGATGGGGGAGAGCAGGGGGAGGAGGGGGCAGAGAAGTAGGTAGCACACACCAGTGAAAGCCCTAGCTTAATCTGATATAAGCCAAAAAGCCATTTTTGGTAGTTGTGTCCTACAAAAAATAAGTAACTGATTGGAGGTTGTAGGCAGCATTTCCCCCACCCCAAGTGTAGTCAATTCAAAGGTCTTAGCTAAACTGTCTATAGGAAAAGCCTTCCAGATATTGGAAACCCACTTTGAAGAAAGTGCTAGATGTAATATAATGCCACTATTAGAAAGAGCATTTGCTCCAAATAAGATTTAAAAGCTACCCTTACAAAATGGGGTGTAAGGCTTTACCCATAATGGTATTAACAAATATCCAACTGACTTCCTTCCTTCACCCACACAGAATGATGCTACAGATGAAATTTATGCTCAGGGGTAAATGAAAACAAAATGCATTTTGCCAGAGCTAGGATTTCAGCCCAGATGTTTAAAAGGGAGGGACAACCTTTTAAACTAGAAATCTAACTACAGAGATAATTTTTATTATAAATTAGGGTAGGGGTTGCTAGAGTTTATATATACATTTCTACTTGAAAGTTAACAAAGGTAAAGGTACTCTCAGAAAACAGTACACACAGACTTTGTAGGTAATAACGATTCCAGCCTTTATTCTCTCATTATCTTAGAAAGATACTGATTAGGTGTCTCTCTCACAATTTTTCAATGAGCATTTTTTTTTCCCCCCCAGTGAGTGTTATTTATTAGGGCTCCTACCCTTGTAGCTCATATAGCCCGAGCACATTGTATTCCTCTGTCCTACCCTCAAAGGCTATATAAAGGCTTGATTCTTTCAACCTCTACATACATTTCAGCAACTCCACACAAACCCCCATACCATTCATTGTCAGGGGTCATCTACCCACTTCCTCTACAAGCAATGCAACATTTCCCCCTTTCTCCACAACTATAGGACAGTAGTCATGTGCCCTGACATCTGTTCTTCTTCTGCCAGGGGTTGGATCTCTCTCAGAATCTGTTTACCACATTGGGGGCTCCATGCTCCACTTTTTCTGTTTCCTCCTATTTGGTCTATATCCAAATTATGAACATTTTAAATGGTATTGGACCCACCATTGTTCAATTATTTTGTTGGAAGTAGTTAATGGTGACTATAAATGCAGTCTGACCCAGAAGTTATTTCACCATTATCTGAAGCTGCCAGCTCTCCCACCCAGAAGAGAAAGGCTGTATGAAGCCTCCAGAAGCGTTTGCAGCACCTATCTGTGGTCAGATGCAACATGCAAGTTTCATTGTGACCCAGGATTCCCATCAGCTACTTAAATACCTCTCAAATACCTCATCACTTCTCAGTGATACCTCTTGTCAGTTAAATACTTGTCACCGCTCAAGGTGACAAGAAATTAACAGACTTGCATCAAACACCAAAGGATTACATGCAGAGTTTCAACCTCCCCCTAGTCTGTGTTTCATGAGGCCTTGGCTCCCTTATGATACAAACAGATGGGCAAATATAAATGCATCATTTATTCAAATTGTCCTACCCTTGACTTTGCTTAGTTAATCATTTTTAAGAGCATCTATGTACTCAGCACTGTACAGAGGAATGCACCGTAAAGGCAGAAAGTAGGATATGGTTTAAGTCATCAACTCTGTGAAAGAAGGTTACTAGTCACCAGTAAATGCTTTTTATATCTTCCTCACTTCATCTCAGGAATGTACAGCCAGAGCGTTTCTGAAATTTTAGCAATTTGTTTCTCACACCATGAATGAAAATATATAATCACAAAGCAAGAAGTAACATTTCAGCAAAGAAAGAAACTGCCAAGACAACAGGAAAGAGTCACGATAAATAATCCCTACTTACACGGGAAAGGATTTCATAAGTGCATACACTAAGGAGATTTCCCTTTCCATTTGGGAGTTTTAATAAGAGGATATTAACACCATCCCAACTTATGAAATGCTGGCTACTTTTTCTTCCTGAATTACTGTGTCTATTAGCTTAATATATATATTTTTTTTAAAAAGGAGAGAGAAGATAGAGATTGGAAAGGTTTTAAAGGTGGACAGCAAAACTGTTGCTCCAGAAACCCAAGCTCATGACCCCAAACTTTTTATTAGACATGGTTTCATCTTGTTTTTAAAATAATCCCATATAATTAGCCACAGAACTAATACTGGAGCTTTGCACATTTCCTTGACCTGCAACAGGAGGAGGGAATGACACAATCAATTGTCATTACCACCTATATCACAGCAGAGTGATAGTATAACAGAGGATGTGTCACAGTGGTCTAAATATAGAGCTTATTACTGATTCCATTGAAATGCAGGCTCCAGCTCACTAGATACCGCTTTCTGTTCTAGGAGCTCAGAATTTTAATTCATTCTGCACACATGCGCTTAGCACCTGAGAGCGGCAATGAATATACTGCAACATATTCAGTTAGATCCTAAAGTCATCTTGCCTAGGTACATATGTCAAACTGCAAACAGCTTTATTGTCTGTCACTGTCTATCCAGCTCATATTTATATTCTCTTTCTGCCTTTTCTGAACTTCAGAAACTACCTTAAACTATAAAAGATAAGTCTGAGGATCAAGCTGTGATAATATCTAAATGCTAATAAAGAATCCTTCTATTGTCAAGCTGTTTGATCTCTCTCTTAAAAAAAAAGTTATGCGGGTCTATTCCAAAAGTAAGGGCTACCTTTGTAAATCACAAGTTAACACAGGCACGACAGAAGATGAACCCCGCTGTAATTCAAAAAGGTATATGGGGCAGGTATGTTAAAGCAGCATGACCATTCTTTTCTGACACTTTAATGCCTAAAAGGGATAAGAGAGTTGTAACTGGCCACATAGTAATGTAATTTCAGTGATACCTCCTGTGGCAGCATTAATTCTGGTGAGAAGTAGGGGAAGTTTGTCACTGGGAAAAAACCAAAAAAATTCACCTTAATTCAGTTTAAAATTCATCTGTTTACAAATTTTTTTTTTTAAAAAAGATAATATTTATAGAGCATTCTAATATTCAAAGGTTTCTGACAAGGAAACCTGTTCCTGTGCAAAGAGCCAATACAAGACCTTGGCAGTGCATGAGACTCATTAATTTCACCCTAGGAGGTAAAGCTTATTAGCATTCTTGTGCTTTGAGCATGTAGCTGCCCACATCCCCTGAAAAAAAATCTCTGCAGTGCTGAGAAATGACACTTAGGGCAATATGCTGTGTGTCATACTGCGTATCCAATAAGCCTTTAGATATAGATGATTTTTCCCTTTCTTGTGCTGTGAATGGTTTCCATGTTAACAGAACAATCAACCTTTTTTTCTCTTTAAAAACATAAACTGGCAGTTCTAACTTGCTCCGTGTGGGTGAACTCTGTCTGCCATAACTACTTCAGTGTTTTCTTGCTGCAGGAGACTGTGGAGTGAATAAATGAATGCCTATTTCTAAATTTCCCCTCCTCTTGGAATCTAACATCTGCCACTAAATAAATCAGGGAAGTCAAGCACCATTGCCTTCTATGAAAGGGAAGAGGCTGGGCCTCTGCCTTTCTAAACACAGCCTTTTTTCTAAGCTCCCTTACTTGAATAGCTCTGCCTCAAAACTACAGGCTTGGATCTCTTCTCAGCATAAAAACTCCCCACTCATTGGGCTCTCTTTATTACACTTTGCTGATGCTTCTTGTGGGTCCCTAGCTGGGTTGCTTCTGGGTCCTAATGTTCTTTGGGGTTCTTGTCTAACCCCTTCTTTGTTGCATAAGGCTTACAAACCCCAACACAGATCCCCCCACCCCCCTTCTCCAGGAAGCAGCAAAAGCAGTAAGAGCACTATTCTCAGAAAATTTGCTCTCCTCTCCACAGGAAAAAAAAAAAATACATCTAGTTCCTGATTAGAGGCCTATTGAGAAAGAAAAGGGCTGTAGGCAGAGGTACATCGCATGGTACGGCTGTGTGTTCTTTGTTCAATCACTTCAATAGAACATGATCTGTAATTATCGTGGGATGGAATATATACTATTGAAGTGCCACTGCAGCCCACTTAGCATCTGAAACATCATGCCTAGATTGTGAAGGCCAAAGATCGCTGCCCTAAATTAAAAAAAGAGTTTGATGGGTGAAAATATATATTTTTTCCCCGCAGATGACTGGCATTACCAGGATTTGCTAGGTTTAATTCTGTTGATTCTCCACTATTGAAAAGATGCAATTTTCCTGCACAGAACACTCTACTAATAAGCTGTTCTTCCCATCTTTATTTTACCAGATTGAAAATCCCACTGAGCTGCTAGCTCAGTCATAACTTAAGTGGTGAGAAGTCAGACAAAGCTTGAGAGGCTTTGCAGTCAATAAGAGTGAAGAAAGAGCTGACTGTAAAGTCTTTATGAAATGCCTTATTATTTCCTTTAATGTCCCACTAAAGTTTTACTTCAACCCAGAGCTGTCCAGCTCCTCAGTAGCCAGAGGCTGCATGCCCCATGCACCACAATAGGAGGAGGCAGACACCTTACAGGCTGAACGCGGCATGGGAACTCCCCCTGCTCCATAACCTCATGCTCAGCTCCTCAGCTGCAGACTGCCCCTAGTATTACAGGCTGTGCCATACTGTATTGCACCACCCCAACATGGGGAAAGGACATGGAAGCCAGAAGAGGGAAGGGGAGCCTGGAGCCCCAGGTTGCTGCTGCAGCAGCCAGAATGATGGGAGGAGGAGTTTGGAGAGCACAAGTTAACCCCTTGCAGACTATATCCCACCATTTGGATTGCTTTTCTTTAACCCATTGGTGAAATACTGATGTACGTTCTTTATGAACATTGCAAAATGATTCCATTACCCAGAGTGCAATATGTGTACCTTGGCTTGTTAGGACAGCTTTAGGAAGACATACTTTTGAAACTGCCTTTAGCAATTCCATCACTATGAGGAAGATTGAGATCAACTGGAATGGTACAGCTTCAGGGCAATGGGTGACATAATCTATTAATGCCAGCACATATGGGTACCCAACAGATGTCATACAAGCAGTCCAACTATGTCCATCTCTTCACACTCACAAGGAGTTGCAGTCAGTTAAAAGGGGAATAAGTGGCAAGGGATGGGGAGATAAAGGCACTCATTCTGATGTGATTAAGTGGCACTCTCTCACATCTTTATGGATGCCCATCCAGAAGTTGACTTACTGTCTTGTTTTTCTATGCAGATGCCCAACTGAGGCTACACTGTCCATGAACATCAAGAGTTCCTTCAGGAACCAGAGCCAGTAGCATTTTCTGTCTAGTTTACCTTTAGCCAGTGGATACAGCAGATCTCCCTGGAGTTAAATGTTAGACAGCTAATTCTACCAGTTTCAGCTGGACCACTTCTCAATTCACTCAGATAACACCTTCCTTGTGTATGTGGGCAAACAAAAGTATTATTTTGTTCTACCATTAAGTCTGACTAGCATTATGACTTTTCCAAGCCTATAAAGCTTTACATCCCCAGGGTCAGCTGAAGGCTTTTCCTTCTTGCAAGTGCTGTTCTCAACAAATTTGTTGTTTTAATTCAAAGAGTTTGGTCTTCTAGAATCCTCCGCTCTCTCCTAGTTTTCTAGGTTTTCTCTGCAAGATCTTCAATTTGCTGGGCCACTAGCCCCCAGAGATGCACCTAGAAGTCTTTTTTATAGGTTTATATTGTGAGCAAATTTTGTTTTGTTTTGCTGTATAGCAAATGCTATTCTTGACACCAGCAGCAACATCTGAGCTTGCATGAAGTCCAACCTACCATCTCATCATTAGCGATGCTCATTCTATATCAATATGAGATATCAATGAAGCCAGATAAGGAAGTATTTAATGACATCACTATTTCTAACATATTCCATGACAGTAAGTTTTAAGAACTTAATCTGCCCCCTTTCAAGAGCTAGAAATGCCTTTTTAAAGCCTTAAATAAATGAATAAGTAGTCTTAGTGTTAAATCAATAAAAATCTTCCCTTTTAACTTCAGTGGGTGTTAGATTTAGCCTAGGTTGTTTTATACCTTTTTGCTACTATTTTTGTAGTTATTTTGCTTGTAGCCAGGGAAGGAACTACACTTGATCTGAGCCAAAAGTCCAAGAAATTATCATGGTGTAGCAGGATTAGCTCTGAGGGCAGCTGTGGCTCCCCCTAGGCTAGGGTCAGACATTCTAAAAGCCTGAGTTGATTCAATCTTTCCAGATTAGTCTAACATGGTGAGGCTAAATCAGTTTTGTAACTGGACAGACATCCCAGAAATGCAGGCACATGCCTGCAGTGGCTCAGGCTAGAAGCTGGGTGGAGGGCCACTAGAACAGCCCTCCCTTTACTTCTATGGGGCTGAGCTGAGAAGGGTGTGGCTGGGCCCCAGCAGGATGCTCTGATTATTCCCCCCCACCCCCAAACAGCCCAGCAGAGAATGTTTATCACTCCTAACTCAGTGTTTATCAACCCATTAAGAAAACAGAGCCCCTCCATTAACTAATGGAAGAGCTGTTTAAAAAGAGCTCCAAGGAAGGACAGTAAGCTACCTGCTGATTAGCTCCAAAAAGCCTGTCTGCCTATTGTCTCCCACAGCACAGACCATAGCCAGCATGTGGTCTGCTAGCTAATGTTGAGGTGTCTGCATATAGCAGAGGGGAATGGGAAATAATCCCTGCTTACCAGAGGGAAGCCAGGCAGATGCTCTGTACCTTCAAGTCTTTTCCAAAGCTCTGGCCAGGGAGCAGAGGGGAGGGCCCAGCCCTGTTGTGGAACAGAGAACCCAACCCATCCCAGAGAGCATGCCAGGATGCTAGGGGAGTCTGGTTTATCTTAAACCAGCAAAGGGTCTGGGCTAGATATTACATCAACTGGTTTGACCCAAATCAGTTAGGTCTGATACTACATTCAACCAGGTTTCTCTCAAACCAGTTTCAGCCATTTTTAAACTATCTTTTTAATCCCCTGTATATTGCTCCCTGCTGAACTCTCACTTGTGGGAATCTGAGTCACATATTCCCCTTGGGCCTATGTTTGGGCTAAAATAGCTCCTTTCTCCTTTGCCTCCTTCCAATCAACTGACCTGTTTTTCTGGAAACAGGGCCCTGGTGCTGCTAATTAGCTTGATCAACAGGATAGCATCCCGCTGCTTGAAGTTTGCAAGCTAGTTAAAAGGAGACCGGGCCTGTGTTGTTTGTCTCCACTAAACTACATCTGCTTTACTGCTTATTTCATTAGCTGGTAACAGGAATTCTGCTGCCTACCATCTCCCTCTATGCCACCTAACACAGGTTAGGTGTGGTCCTCTGGTACCCTTGGCCATAGAATCAGTGTTTTCCAGTAATCATTATAGTCCTGTGTCCATGTCCACATCATTTTTATGTATCCTGCTATAGGAATTAGTTTTTGTTCTTTTATACAAAGCTCCTAATGGATGTTTTGTAATGATAACTATGCCTTATTAGACATTACATTTAAGTCACAATTAGTCAGTGAATCATGTCTTAAAATGAAATTGGGCCATACATTCAGGCAATTAATGGCACAAGAAAAGAAAAAATAAGCCACAACTTTACTGCAAACTAATAATAAATAATAATAATAATTTTATTTCTGTTTCTGTTAAATTTAACATGTGGCAGGCTAGACTGCACTTTGGTCTCCACCTGGCCCTGGTGCAATTGTCACCGGCCACCAATCACCTGTAAGCTCACTCTGGGACCACAGCCAGCCTCGTGCTCAGCAGGTGATCACTGGCAGGATTGGAAGTGCACTGGGGCTCAAAACCCAGTGTGGTCCCTGCCAACTTAAAATCAGCTGATTGTTGGCAGGACTGGGATTGGGACAGGGCTCAAACTAGCCTTGGTGTATCCCTGCTGGCTGGCGATCAACTATTGATTGTGGGGGACTTCACTGAGGTTCCAGCCCCAATGCACTCCTGTCCCACTGACAATCAACAGAATCAGGACTACATTGGGGTCTGCTCAAGACCCAATGTAATCTCTGCCTCCATGTAATCCTGATTCTACGGATGATAAACTGATTGTCAGCTGGCAGAGACTGTGCGAGTCCTGTTCACTCCTGGTGTGGTCCCAATCTTGCTGACTACCTGTTGGCTGGCCCTTGGGACCCACTGAGGTTGGCTTAAGTGTTGGTACAGTCCCAATCCATTCAACAATCAGCTGATCATTGGTGGGCTCACGGGACCACAGCAGGGCTCAAGCTAGTCTTTGTGGGCCCCCAGAGCCACCCAACAATCAGCTGATTATTGGCACCCAGCTTTAAATTTATTTTGCAGAGGGAGCCTAGTATCATGATCTGCAGCTCTTCCTGTACTCGCGAGTAGGCTGCTGCTGTGATCTGGTCGCTGATTCCCAAACCATGCATTCTGCCATGCACAGGTGACATGGCAGGAAGTGTGATTACTGGGATCAGGGATAATACCCCATTAGACCATTAAATATACGTCTGTTAGTGGGCTTCATTTTTCTTTTTTTCCCTTTCAGCACATAAAACATGCAAAAAAGGAGAGGGACACAATGAAAATATGCTTGATGTTTCCATATACCATACAAAATAGATAGATAAATATCTTGTATGGTATGTGGAAACATCAAACATTTTCATTACGTTTGATGACAGGGCCTAGCTTGCTAAATATTTTTATTTATTTAGCTTATCATATTTTATTTATATATATTTGAAATGGTGAATATGCTATATAAAGTGATCAAATACTATATAATGAATCTATATGACAAATATACTATCAAAATGATAAATATACTAGATTCATTATTCAAAATATATTTGTCATATAGATTCATTATATAGTATATTCAAATGTTTTGAATGATCAATATATTGTGTATTGTATTAATCACTTTCATTATATAGCATATTTGTATGTTTTGAATGACTAATATGCTATATAAATAATTTATGATGAATATGGAATATATAAGTCATGATTTATATACTAAAGATATATAAAAATAATTTAAATACATTTTTATTTAATTAGGTTATTAATCTATCCATGATCATCTGGGCACAGATACACTGATGTACAAAGATTTATGTGTAGCACCACTGAAGTGAGTATCCTGCATTGAAATAGAAACTGAAGCTTGGAGCCACAGATCACTAATTTATTAGAGAAATTTTGCTGAATAAGGTACAAAAAAACATACAGGATCTAAGAAGAAAATGTTTTCCATAGAACCATTCTTGTGTCCTACTTTTATTATTTATTATTTGATTTAATTAAAGCTAAGCTAAGCAAAGCACATCTCTGCTTTCTGGTATATGCATTTCACTGAGGGCTTAAATAGCTCATTCATGTAACAGATGGATGAACTGGTTTCTCGCTACACAAAGCTCCCATACATCTCTTACCACTCTTGTTTCAGACCATGTGGTAATTTTATTATCTAAAAATGGCTTATTTCAGAATAAGTTTGGTTATTAAACACAAATTAATTGAGCACAAATTGAAAGAAAAGGTTTCCAGAAAAGAAATTTAAGCCATCAGCATCCTATATTTTTATTTTGCTTCTCAGAGAGAAACTTGTATTTCTTTGCCGGCTTAACTATGTACAAAAAATCCTACATAGATTGTGAACAAGGTGCCAAGCATCCTTAGTTCTCAATAATTTAAATGGGAATACACAGTGCTGAGCATCTTATAGAGCATGATCACTCACAGTACAGTCTTGAAGCGTAAGGGAGTGGTAAGCATGCCATATAAGATGTTCAGTGTGGTGTTAGATGGGCTTCTTGCAGGGTCTGTTCTGGGATGGGAGAGTGGGGCTGGTGGGGGTAAGGCTGGGCTATGCAGCATGCTGCAATCAGAGGCATCAGTGTTGGGAGCAGGAAAGGTGCTGGGAGTAAAGTGATGGTGGGAGAGTGGTAGCAAAGTATAAAACACTTGCTTTGGTCAAGCAAGTTGGCCAACCCAAGATTTTTTTTTTTTTTTTTTTTTAACTGTAAACTTTACACTGACAACCAAACTTTTTAATTATGATTGATGTTACAATCCAAATTTTGAACCTAGCCCTTCTAACTGGAACCTGGTAGTTGCATTTACATTCTGTAAAATATATATAATTAAAAAAAAAGTATCAGTAAAACACTTCCAGATTGCCCCCTCTCCAATCCTGAGCCTCTTTCACAGCAACTGCATATTCTTCTCCCCTGAAAGGCCAGGAGAGGCACAAGCCTGGAAATTAACATCAGGATTGTACTGCAGAATCAGGCATTCCAAGAAGCTACAGCATTGCTTTCCTGTAACACTACAAACTGAATAACAAGTTTATACCAAAGTATAATGATTTCAAAATATTTGTTTCAATGCCCTTGATTTGCGTTAAAATTGTTTTGTAAGTAATAGTCTGTGTTTATTGGCAGTAAAGAGTAGATTGGGGATTAAGGTTGAGAGAATATGTAATAACACTATAAACCGAATTGCTCATATACACTGTGTCCAGATGTTCATAGACATTTTGTTTCCTGGGGACAAGTAGTGGTGGTGCACCTTGTGCCACCACTAGTTGTCCCCAGGGAATACTTGTGCCATGTGCACTCTGGCACATAGCAAGCTAACCCAGGTGGGGTAGGGAAGGTTGGGGCCAGCACTGGGCTGGTCCCAGCAGCCTTACCTGGAGTCCTGGTAGCCACTCGGGGCTGCAGCAGTGGCAATCCAGCCATGCAGAGCCTGGTTGGTAGTGGAGTGCGACTGCGGCTGGCCAGTTTCTAGCTTTGGGCAGCACATGCTACCACTGTATGTGCTGCTCCACATTTTTTTCCATGCTCCCTTGCAGTGCAGAAAACTGAACGTGCAGTATCTGTGGTGCCACACAGCTATGCTCATTTGGAAGTGGCCACAGGGTCTAATTCAAAGCTTGTTCAAATCAATGGAAAGATTCCTGCTGACTTTAACAGAAAGACTCCTTGACTTCAATGAGTTTTGGATCAGTAGCTTATTCCAAGAACCACTATGCATCAACAGGAAGTGGGCACATCAATTTAAAGAAATGCAAACAAACCTAGCTACTTGACCCAGATTATATTTACAGCCTCTAACCAGACTTGCTGAAGGGCATTCATTCAAAATTGGGAGGGCTGGAATTATTTTTAACCACATCTTGCACTTCTTGAAAAAATATTTTTGCATGAATTGTTTATATATAAAATGTGACTGACCTTGTCCCACCTGAGGATAAGTTTCCTATGCTGACAGACTTCAATTAACCAATTGTCCAAAATAGAACATGTCTGACTCAGCAAAACCTCAGTTGTCTGTGTTATTTTAAAATTCAAATATAAGCTACCAGGCTCTATGAATATTGTTGTGAATTGAGTAGAATATTTGTAAAAGAAAATCTCACTGCGATATTGTATATAATCTGACTAGTGATCTATAGTTATGAGACCCTAATCTTGTAAACACGCAAAGTACATTTCTTTTATGAGTTCTCACTGAGCCCATAAATGTGTGTAGGATTCAGGTTTCACACCGTCTCATAGCAGAAACATTTCTTTGGGAACAAATGTCAGCCTGGCTTTCAGGTAAAAGTACATGTATGGATACATGATTGCTGCAGAAACCATTTAGTTCTTAAAACTGCTGTATTTTTACAGTTTTCCTGAGCAGTTTTTGTTTCCTACATACCTGGAAATATTCAATTTATTAATTCTTTTGTTATTCCATTAAGCAAACTGTTGTTACCGAGGCCAGACGAGGATTCCAACATGCACCGTCTTGTTGTGAGATTAACAGGGCTATCTCTATCTGTACCATCAAACCAATGTCACACATTAATCCAAATTCAAGTTCCATATTCTGGAATGAGTTCTATCACATTTCTTTCAGAATCCTACCTGCTTCTAAACACTGCCAGAACTCAAGATTTGCGATGGGTAAGAAAGCCTAGATTCCATTGTCCTTTCAAAGTGCCATGCCATGGTCCTCTCAAAGTGAATACTTTATACTGCTGGGAAAAAAGCCACATTCATGAGCAAATATCGTTCCATACAGTTCAAAGCCATCTTTCCCATGGCAACACAAAAAATTAATGTGACAAGTTATTTTAAATTCCATTCTTTGTTTCAACAAGATGTCCCTAGTACAGTTTGAAAGGTTTAAATTTAACTGATGATGTGTGAAAATAGCTCTGGTAGAAAGATTAAGTGGAGGGCCCTATGCAAGACACAGGAACTACTTTGACCACTCAATTCAGAGGTACATAACCATGTGCTGTCACTTACACCAGGATGCAAGTCCACCATAACACTTATGACAAATGTATTCTTTAAGGCCCACTACAGCCAGAAGATAATCAAGCTTAACTCTGCTCACATATGGAGGAGTTCCACAGAAGTGAATACCATTACTCAGGAGTCAAGCCTCTGTGTATTTTTCAGAATCAAGCTTTATAATAGCAGAATGTAATTTTTTTTCCTCCTGCCTCTAGCCATATTCAGGACACTTACTAACATCCATTCTGTTAATTCTATTCAAGGCGCTACAAATTCAATATTTGTTTTCCTGCACTGTAATTCAATCTGAACTTTACAGCTCATTGTTACTAAATTAGTACCTGCATAGCTGTTCTTGTTATTTAACAATGTGGGCACCCATTACAAATAAAATTATAAAGATCTTGAAAAGAAAAGATTAGTTGCATTTAAGTCAAATAAGGATGAACATGGTGAAAGCCCCTACATATGCTACTGTCAGTTTATTGCACATACATCTATGCTGTTAAATTATGCCTGTGATCCATTCATATGTCCACTAGTAACTAACAAGCCAATTCAAATATGTTTTTATAATAGAAAAATTAAACTCACATTTCAACCTCTCTGTCTATGCAATGAAGACCAATGCACTACAGTTATGTTACCTGGTTCTTCTTATTTGTTGTCACTGAAATTCACATGAATAAAGTAACAATCTGGTATCTAAGGTCAATGGAATGATTGCATTCAAACCCATTGCATCTGTATCAAAGTAATTAGATGACAAAATAACCCTTCCAAATGATCAGTCCTCTTCTACAAGTAAAGGACTAGATTGAACAAGTCTTACACAGTTCACTGAGCATTCATTTACAAGAAAATATCCACTTCAAGTCAGTAAGACTCTTCACGTAAGTATGAGCTTATCAAGGTAAAGTCAAGTCTAAAAAGGACATATATATAGTTATTATATACTTTTTTGTTTACCCCAACTGTACTGCTAGGAATGAACTTGTGACCAATTGACACTAAAGAAAAAGTATCCTTTACCAGCATGCCTTGAATTTTAATATTTATTGGGTAGAGTGCATCAAGGACTGTGGGGACATTTCTGCCACAGTAGGACAAGGGATCCAGGCTAAAACCTGAGATCCACTCCCTTCCAGATCAGCAACCATCTGACTGAGTCACACCCCCTCTAGCTTGTGCATTTCCTCTTGATCCTATGCATCTTCCTTGCTTGGCTGCCCACAGAACCAAGCTTCAAAAGGAAACAAGTTGGAAACAACATGGGATAATGCCTAATCTGCAACCTGGTTGTTAGAGTACTATGCTGAGAAGTTAAAGCTAATGTAGGTGCAAACCCACTCTGGGAGGCTAGTACCTGGGTGAGTGCCCTAAGCACTCAAAGCATAGAGATATTAGGACTAATATAGGGGAGCCTCTTCTCCTGCTGTTTTTTTGTTGTTTTTTACAGCCTAATGGTAAGGGGGATGATTACACAGCTAAATTCCTGTGTAGGCAGTGGATTGTCTCCTGCACATGTTAAGAAGCTGTCTAAACACTTATGCAGCTATACTTTATGGGAAGTAGAATTTCTGAAGCATCTGTTTAATCAATATGGCTACATAGACTCTGTGCCGGGAAAAATATCAATAACTTTATCAACAGTTAGCTAGTTTCTTTACTGAATAATAATTAAAAAAATATCACACTTCACAAAATAAAAATTGTATTAAATCATGGAAAAAATGCACTGAATTTACCACAATCCCTTCCTCCCCTTCTGAGTTCATATTGCAATGGTATCCATACCCTATTTCATCCCTCATTACTGCAAGTTATTTAGAAAGATCCACACTAGTAGTCAACTTCAGTGGGATTACCTCCCATGCTTCAGGTTAAACATCTGCTAAATTATGTTTGTGAATAGGAGCCATTGCCTCCTTTTACATATTGGTTTAGTCCCCTTTTCCTATGTACTGTATTTTTCTGAGTTTGAAATAAAAGGAGAAGTAACTGTACGACCACCCAACAAGTGTTAAGGCATGACACAGGGTCTACAAGCCATTATGTACATGTCTATCTTATATGGAAATTTATGGGCCACAATTTTATCTCAGTAGCTACACACTATTGTAAAACCAAAGCAATACCATCCACTTCAATGCAATTGAGATTACAATCTGGCTTTGTATGTACTTTCATTCACATATTAGTCAACTAGGTTGAAAACTCCATGGAAGAAACTCAGATGTATTTTGCTAGTAATAAACTTTTCTAGATACCTTGGTACAGGTTACCTTAAAATCAGCATAAGTGCACTTAAAACAAAAGCAGTCATTAATTAAGGGGTGTTAAACCACCACAAATACCCTCAAAAAGTTTCAGAGTTATACTATTCCAGCTAAGACTTATCTTTGATGAATTATGTCCAAGTCATTCCAGGGAATGCTCTAGGGAAATAAATCAAATAAATCATCTTACTTTCATTTTTCCAGCATCCCAGATGCTCCATTCCCAGGTCTACCAACTTCTCTGCTCTGTCAGTAAATTTCCAGCCCTCCTGAACTCTACCCAGGTAGTACTTGCTGCAAGCCAGCACACCCTCAGAAGTGTGATCCTGATTGCTTTGAGCAATTAAATTCAGCATTTTCAGTTTTCTGCAGAGCTCTGAGTACCAGGTGTAGTCTATTGCTTTGCTGCTTGCTCTGAGAACCCCTGTGGAGCTCACCTGATCAGGTTGCTGCTTTCTTTACCAGCTCCATGCAAACAGCAGCAGCTCCTACCTATTGACTATCAACCTCTATAGAGATAAGCTTTTGACTCCTAGCCATTGGTACATGGAAAGTAGTTAAAACGCTAGCCAATTGACTGCTGATAAGCACTAGCATCCCTCCCCTATGGTATGCATTTTAACTAGAACCAGTATGCATTGGAAAAGCCTCTGTCAGCACTTCTCGTATCCAACCCATGCAGTGAGCCCACTGCATCTCTTTTCTGTCCCATTTAATCACAGATAATAAAGTTGAGGCATGAAACAAGCCTGCTGTCTGTAAAAAGAACCACATTTTGTGCCAGAGTTTGCCCTGCAAAGCCCTTGACTCCCCAGCAACAGGGCATGATGGGACTGGGAGGAGGGGAAGGGCCCCTACCAGAAGCCCTTGACCTAGACTGAAAGCTGAAAGGCACTGACTTCCTGCATCAGCTTCCCAGCCCCTAAACATCCCCAGTCCCTCCCCCAACACACTCTAGGCTGACAGACAGGCAACCAACTGTTGCTTTAAAATAAATCTGGCTGTAAAAGTCTGGGTGCAAAAAAGAAGGATCCCTAGGCAGGCAACACAATACATAGGAAATATTCTGTGCTTTTTTTTTCTCTACTCATTTCTATTTCCCCTTCCTTGCTACCTGTTCATTTCAGAATGTTTTTTTAGCCCTTGGTGATTTCGCCATCACCCAGCTATAAGCCCCCTTCCCATCCCCCCACCTGGCTAATACTGCCACAACCCTGGGCTAAGCACAGACAGCCAAAAAGCCTGAGGCTGCATTGGCTGAACCTTTGTTGATCTAAACCACTTAGACTGAACTGATAAGCAAGTGAACAAACATTCAGTTTTGGTTCCAGAAATGCAGCCACATATCTGCAGTGGTGCAGGCCAGATGGTGGGGGATGCTAAAGTATATCTCAGCTGGAACAGACAACTTGGGCTAAAGCTAGCCCATCCACCCTGCGAGGAGGAGTTTGGACTATGGGGTAACTTGGATCTGGGACAGAAGTTCAATAAACTGATTTAACCTAAATTAGTTAAGTCTGGGCATTTGCACATGTGATGAGGGTTTAATCACCAAAGTTTTATTTGATGTCCCCTTAATTGAAAATTTGAAATGCTGGGTTTTTAATTGAAACCCACTGTTTCAAATTTTCTGTAATGTTATAGCAAGGGGCCTGATTTTTTTTTTTTTTTTTGGAGCCAGATCCTGTCCATGGCCGGGGAGTAAGCTGCTGGTGGGTTGAGTAGCCCTGGTCCTTGCCCCAAAGTGGCAGCACCTCCTGGGACTGGCTGTGTGAGTTGCTAGCAGGCTGTATGCTGCCCCAGCTTGGAGGCAGCACCTTGCTTGATCCAAGCCTGCCAGGGCTTCCAGAGCCCTATGCATTGCCCCCACCCTCTTCCTGCCACCTGAAACCACCCAACAATGGGCTGATTTGCCCCTGGGACAGTGCGGGGAGACAGCAGGAGGGAAGCTGGGTGTACTGGCAGCCAGAGAAGGCAGCAGAGATGCTGCACAAGGCACTGTAAGCCCACCAATCCCACGCTTCCCTGAGCCCACCTGGGCTTCCAGCACACCATGCACCATCCCCACCACCTTCTCTGGCCACCAGCACACCCAGCCACCATTCTGCCACCTCTCTGTTCTGCCCCAGGGGCAAGCCATCCCATTCCTGGGGCAACGGGAAGGTGCACGGACTGCTGGACGCCCTGGTGGGCTCAGGGAAGAGTTGGATCCAGATGAGTACTGCCTCTGAGCTGGGGTGGCACCTGCCCACACCCACCAGGCTGGCCTGGGGCTGAGGGTGGGGGGGGACACCACTTCTGCAGAGGGAAGAACCAGGGCAGCTCAAGGGCCACTGCTGGCACCTCTTCCCCTGGCTGCGGGAGATGTGGGAAGGCCCCACAAAAAAAAGAAAAGGAATGGCCCCCTTACCACTTTTGCCTTCAGCAGAAGCCTGTGGCAGCCAGGTGCCTGCTGAAGGCAGAAGTGGTGAGGAGCCCAGACCTTTGTTTCTGCAAAGCCTGCCCACCTCTCCTGAGGCTGGGGGGCAAGCTGACTTTGCATCACAGTACTTTGCAAACTAAACTACATCTAGGTGTAGTTTAGTTTGCAATGATGCAAAGTCATTTAAAAACCCCCAAACTGGCACACGTCTAATATGTGATGCCATTAAGCCATAAAAATTACATTTTTGTCACTTGTACATCATGACGACTGTCATGTGTACAAGTACCCTCCGATACTACATCCATCCAGGTTTATCGTAAACCAGTTTCAGCCATTTTGAAAGTGGCTCATGTGCACTGAGCTTGTCTTGTGTTACAGATCTGAACCAGTTCCTGATCACTTAATAGAAGTTTATGTGCAATTTCTGTCCCTAGCCCTGATCACCAAGCTGACTACTGGCAAGTCACAGTTGTGCAGTTCTGAAGCAACATGAAACTTTCACCCACATATGCTCCAACCCCCTAATTTTATGTCATCACGACATTCCATAGATTTCTGACATTATAAAGGTAACCTGTGCCAAACTCTTAGGAGTTTAAATATTCTTAAACCACTTTAAAATTAAATAGGGTTTTTCTTTAATGTAATAAAGATTGAGCATTTTAACAAGGAATGTTGTTGTTAACTTTTGATTCAGAAGTAATAGGTGCATAAATCCTCTCAAATTATAAGCATAACTAGTGATCTATTAGCAACATACAAATGTATGTATTCTATAAAATATGAATATTGGTTAATCATTTCCACTGCTTAATTTGCATCATTATATGATTGTATATAATTAAATAGTAAGTTCAGTAAAAGCATAGTTTTAAAAAATAAAATAAATTCATTGCTCCCACCCATTCATGGATTCCGCCCAACTTTTAAATGCATTTTTGACAGGTTTGTGGGTGTTACATTTAAACTTTCTCTCTCTGCTGTTAACATTTTTTAGTGGTAAGTGACAGTTCTGATTCTGCTCAGTTTTGCCACCAATTGCTATCTGCAGATATCTTGGTGCACTGCAATACCTTACATAAACTCTCTTAGCATTGTTGCTTCACCTGTATACTCCAAATGCCAAGAGGTAATGTCTATATGATAAATCATGGCTTCATGTGATAAACTGTGGAACCACATGAAAAATTATTTCTCCTCTTATGAATGAGGAAATTACCACAGCTTTTGCCTGTAAAACCAGTATAACCTCCTCACCTCACCTCCACCTCACCACTATGAATGTCTAACATATTTTGGATCCAAATTGCAAATAATAAAATGTCACTTCTAAACAAGGGACTTGGAATTCCATATATGGTTTTCATAGCTACTAATGGGCATCTCAGAACTGCCAGAACTAAGATGTTCAGGACTGCCTATTTCTTTTACAGAAGCCTTAAACTCTCATCAGCCCAGAATGCAACATGACATCGTGCTTACTATTTTACAGTCAGCTGCTTTTGATGATTGGCTGTCTGTCAGTGTTTTAGTGAAAGGATCATTAATGGTGCTTGTGCTGCAATTCAAAAACTTAGGATATCCAGATGCCTGGCAACATACTGCAGAGCTATTATGCAAGATCAGTTGTTTGAGTAAACACATGTTAAATCTAGCAGCTGTCTAGAATTTGTCAGTTTGGATAGCTGGCCAGAACAGAAGTCAGTCTGAGTCTGCCATTTGGTGTAAATAAAATTATGTGAAACTAAAAATGATACTGTTCTGAATTCAGACCTAGGCCACAGATTACAGAGCTGTAATAAAGCTTTCAGATTTTAACTATATTTTATGTACATTTTTTACATTGTCACTGTAACAGACTGGGTTCACAGTATTAAAATAAAGGATTTAAGGCATCTTTAGGAAAATTAATGGAATGATTAATACACTCCTCATGTAGCTAAGGGATCAACTATGAGAGAGGATGGTGGTTAGAACTAGAGTTCATTATTAGACTTCAAGGTCCTTGTTAAATTAAGATACAATATTTTTTTTCTGAGTTACCTACACACTACCACACTTGCACAATTCTATTTTTGTTTCCTAAGAACTTTACATGGTGCTTAACATAAGATTAAAAAATTGATTCAATCTACTATTTGCCACAAGTGGCATCACTATGACAAATTATCATGGGTTTCCCTCTCATGAAGAAAAGAGGTATTGGGACATCTGTGCAGAGCATGACCTATTTGTAAAAACTGCATTAAAACGTTTACAGATAATCAAGTCTTGAGATAGACTGGGTTCATAGTCAAGTGCCTAGCAATTAAGATTTATTCAGCAAAAATGAATTATGTCTACAATGCCTGAGGCTAAAACAATGGAGGTACCAGATAACTAGCTACTGCAAAAATATGAAGCTTTCTCTTACAGTAAGAAGCAAGCTGACATATGGAAATAATCCACACATTTCATTAAGAAAAGTCTTGATTAACAGTTGTTTAAAATTATTGTTAGTTTCTCTGGCCTGACAGTTAAGCCTATGAGCAAGGTTTTCTGTGTTGCTTTTGTTTAGGAAGACATATTAATGATTGGATCAAGTATGTCTTTGATGAAATCATATTTATTTACAAATAATATACACAAAATCCTGTTATACAGAATACAGTAAGAATCAATGAAGAGGAAACTTTCTTTACTTAACATTCCAAACTTGTTTTTCCAGACAGCACTTTGCCTAAAAAGCTTTCTCTTCACTTGTTTCTTTAGCTATTCTAATACATTTGCTTGGATTTTGCTCACAAATATCTCCATCAAATGATGCCCAGTGAAAGCATTTTACCCACATAGCTTAGAAAAGCTTTGTATACGAATAGGGACCTACTTAATTTGTTGTTTCAAGGACTCCATGGAAACTGTGAAATCCAGGATTGTCCATGAAATTCACAAAAGTAACAACAACAACAAAAAGTAAAATTAAAATGCTGGCTCCCCAGGAGCCACCAGTCCTTGCCATGAATGACTCATGCCCCAGGCAGCTGGTAGGGTATGGTGGCAGTGGGTGTGCGGTGGTGGCGGGAGCATGGCAGCAGTAAGTGAGGAGCTACCACAGCTGCCAGTGGCACTGTTGGTGGCGGGGTAGGGGGTTGGGGAGTGGTGGTGAGCACTGACCAAAGGTTGGTGGCAGCAGCCAGCAGGGATTACAGTCTTACCACAGATGCTGCCAGCAGTGCTGGCAGCAAGGTGGTGAGTGGCAACTTCCCGCAGGCACCACCAGCAGTGTCAGCAGTGCCTTTTTGTAGGGGTGCACTGTCACGCTTAGGGGGTGCACATGTACCCATGTGCACCCCCTACATGTTGCCCCTGGTCCTTGCTACCAGGAGGGGAAGGTGCCAGCTGGCATGGCAGCACAAAGGCCAGCAGACAAGATGGCAGCTGCCCCTTTGTCCCTCCTCTCATCCTAGGGGCCTCTCCACCAATCAGTGCTGAGGGCCAGAGCAGCACAAAGGGCAGCCAGCAATTGAGATGGCAGCCCCCCCTTAATCCCTCCTCCGCCCTAGAAGTCTCTCTGCCAATCAGTGCTGAGAGGTGGGACTACCATGAAATCAGCTCTGTGCTCCATGATCAGGCCGTGAAAAACCCTTTGTCTCATTAAGAGTTAAGTAGGTCCCTACATATGACCTATATCTTGGGGATTAGTTCCTACTCCTTCAGTTATCATACTTGAAAATGTGGGGTAACTGTTTCTTTCATACAGATTTCAGACAACCTTTCACTACAGCACTCCTTGTCTCAGTTCCATCTGCCTGTCTGACAGAGTCCAAAGCAATGGTGTCCTACCTCACCTATTCCCAGCATAAAAAAGATAAACGATTTTAGAGATGACAAGCTTTATTATTTATTGACAAATCCTATTCCATCCATTAGGAATCTCAATAGTAATTAATGTATACCTCTATTCTATCCTGCTTGAGTCCAAGAAAAACTTCTAATGCTAGAAGTGGGTTGAGAGAGCTTTTCCTCCTTGCAACTTTTTTGGGTTAGTCTGAAGGCTAAAATGAGGATATATCATAAAAGTAGTTGGATTAGTGATTTTTCAGAATAGTTTCCCTACGTTATTATAATTGAACTGCATAAAAGTTCTCCAATTATTACTGTTATTCATGCATACACAACTGCAGTGAAAAGGGGCATCGCAATATACAGTATCAAATTTATGCTGTACAGGTTTCAAGATGGTTGTGGGGAGTTTCCAGTAGAAAGCCAAAAGAGAAGAAATTGGTTATGTAGCTGAGAGTTAAGAATTCCAAAAATAAGAGCCTAAAGTTCCTATATCCAAATTAGGAGTCAGTTCTGACTTTTAAAAAGTATTGTGCACCAGGAGCTCCTATGGACCTGTTAAGGCATTTATAGCTGTGTTCTGGGAGGTTGGGGGGGGTGTTTCTTTAATTAGCACAGATCTGAGAGCCATGCTAATTAAAAGCACCTGGAGTGTAAAATATATCAGCATCCCTGCACTGAAAAATGGCAGTGGAGCGCTTTGAACTAAAGCTCATCGAACGAGCTTTATTTTAAAGCATCCTACCACCATTTTTCAGCACAGGGACGCTGACACATGTGCTGCTGGAGTCTCCTGGAGCATGGTAATTATGGATTAATCAATTCTGCTCTCATGTGCTGTAATTACAGTGAATTGGAACACCCTCCCTGCACATGTATAAGAGCCTTTAGATTTTGTACTTAAGCTTTGTTATTCCCTAAAGCAACAACAATGTTTCCAGCAGGGTCTTTGTCAATCCATACATGTTTTACTTTGATTCTATGGCATTCACAGCTCATGTGCAGTCCTATTGAATTGTATTTTATTCCTGGGGAAGGTAAGGGGAAGAAGCAAACTTCCTTCAAATGTTTTTTGGGTTTTTCTGTTCAAGAGAGTGGCATTAGGAAAACACATAGTGACTCCTTTGAAAAGTTACTTAAAGACTTTAGATTTTCATACAATGGCATATTTGCATTTCAACGACACTCAGCCCTTGTGCATGTACCTGTGAATTTTCATATTGGAATCCCAATTCTGCTGTAAGGAACCCTTGGAATATATTCCAATTTTCTGTAGCCATTGCCAGACTTCTCCAGAGTTCTGTCCAGAGTTACTACTGACTATCCCTACTAGGCCTGTGAAAAGCAGCTAGTATTTGCTTCAGATTCAGATTTGAGCAGGGTAGCCATCGATGGGGCTGGGAGAGCGGGTGGGGGTCAGGGGCACTCAGAAGGGTTGGGGAAGCAGGCAGGGGATGGGTCCTGGCGGAGATCCCCCCATGGTACCCTCCTCCAGCCTCCCTCCTACCCCCTACTTACCAGCATGGAGTCCGGGTCCAGCTCCCTTCGGTGGTGAGCAGGGGCTGCCTGAATCGCCAAATCTCTCTGAATCTTTTCTGAATAGATTCGGAGAACTTTGAATTGATTTGGACCTTTTCATTGGCCTCCTGATTCGATTCAGATTCAGAGATTTGGCTGCCAAATCAGGCCAAATCAAATCAGCACCCGAAGCTTTGCACAGCCCTAATGCCTACCTTTGATTTGTAGATCAGGCTGTCTGCTCTGGCAGCTCCTTGAATTTCTCTGACTGCACTTCCCCCGCCCCGCCCCTTATGTTTCCATTAGGTTTCAGTCATTCCTCTTTTCTTTAATATCCCAGCTAAAAACACACTAGGACACTTTCTCTTCCATAATCTTGTCAACAATTTACAAATGTTAAAGTCAGAAAATATTAATATTGTACATCTCACTAAAATTTGAAATTAATCCTGGAACTACTATTACCCAACAAGCTAATTGATTCAGTCCTGTAACATCCTGCTTTCTTTTCTATACGTGTTCTAGATGAAGTGGTATGCTTTCTGAGGCAATAATCTTATTTTCTAATATGTATCAGTAAAGTACAGTTCATGCCTAAAGTGTTATGAATATAATATTCCTGTAAAGGTGCACACACGTATAACTGTAAATTAGTACAATTAGGGCTATCTTTTGGCTATTCCAGACAAAGTCCTGTGTAAATGACCCTCCAACCCCTGGCTCACAAGAAGGCTTGGACCCAGCAATTACATGATTGCAGAATATATCATTTTCTATAAACCCTGAGGTAATATCAGTGACACGCTAGTGTTTAATTTCTTTAGGGAAGTTATGTGATCAGCCTCTTATGTGAACAAACTTCTAGAATGAGCAAAAAAGCAATCTAGTTTTCTGAGCTGCGTTCACACCCATGTGAAGGTAACCCAAGTCAGAGCTCTCCATCCTGCAAAGAAAACAGGCTCTGTGTGGTTGCTACTTCCTCACATGCAAACAACTGACTTCTGGAGGAACCAAAGCCAATGATAAAACTCCAGGCATTTTTATGGAGTCAGAATGTTTCACATACATTTATAGGTCGTATTAAGAGCAGAACTGGCTTAGAAACCTTTGAAAAACTTCTGTGTTATATGTTTCAACTACTGTGTGTCTTTGGAAAGGCAAACTGCAAACCAGAGTGAGTGAAGAGAAAGGCTGGAGCCTGTAGGAGCTGGCAACAGTCTCAGAGCCTTGGTAATTGGACTGTGAGGCCTCACGAGGTGGTATTAGACAGTGGATCTACTTCTTGAGAGAGTATGCCTCAAAATCCAGTCTCAAAGGCAGTGTCTATGGGCAGATATAGGATTTAAAAAAAAGAGATGGAGGGTGAGAGAGATGCAACCAGTGCCACAGCGTGGCTGCATCCCTGCTCCACATTCTCACACCTCCTCACAACCCCAGCCGGCAGACTGTGTGCAGCAGCAGCTGCTGGGGAAGTTTTTGCTTCTGAAGCAGGTAAGTCTCACTTGCTGTCCCCTGCTGTCAGCAGGCCTCCCTTCTAAGAGGGTTTATCATTAACAAACCCTGTTAATGATACCTCTGGGCACTGGAAGTAGGGGGGAATCTGCTTATTGCTGCCACCATCCTCAGTTGACCTAGGAATGGAGGAAGCCCCAAAGTTGCTCCTATTCTACTTCAGCAAGGTCCTACAGAAAGCAGCTGCACAGGGTGCCAGGGTCCAGCCAGGGACAGCAGCAGTGGCCACAGGTAGAGGTACTTCCCAATCCTTTTGGGTGCCTCCTGCTGGCTGGGAGCAGGCGATGGTAGGGGGTGACTTCCCCCACACTGCCACCATCCCTGGCCAATCCTGGCCCCCAGGTAACCACTCTCTGTATCTAGAGCCCCTGGGACATCTGGGATGACCCAGCTGACCCAACAGTGTCATTGCACCCCCTTCAGATCTGCCCCTGGCAGTGTATGGATCAGAAAATTTAAAACCACAAATGTCCAGCCTGATGGCACCCAAGCACAGCAGCCATGCGGGGAAGTATGACTGATAGCAGTCATATGGATTTGCCTGTTGTGAGGGGGCCAGGACCCCAAGGGGCCCGGCCCGAGAGAAAAACCCCGGACTTCCGCCCCGTTTCCGGGCCAGGACCCGGAAACCCGGGGGGGAACCTAATGATTGCCGGAACCCGAACCGCGCCGGTGCGGGACCGGCGCGGGACGATAAAAAGGAAACCC
>NW_017728931.1:64389223-64409901 GCF_001723895.1 Crocodylus porosus
GGGGTTCGGGGTCCCACGGTGCGTGGTACACCCCCAACCCTTACACCTGTCTTTAGTGATAATTCTTTAAAAGATTTTAATGTGAAATACTCAGAATGCTGTTTTTATTTTGTGAGGAAGTTTCAAGGCAAATATCAGCATTGTTTGTATAACCTATACAAATATTAGAATATATAAGAGGAAATACACCTAGGGGGAATAAAAGCTAATGCCACAAAACATTACCAATGAGGACATACCATAATGGAGAATCAACAAAAGCTTGTTAAAGCCAAACATCAGTCAGATGTGCCTACCTTATTATTTTTACCATAATATTCATCTATCAAAAACTTAAGGAAAATTCAGACAAATAATTTAAGTTTTTTTAAATAAAATTAATACAAAATAATGTTGAGTTCAAATTATTAATAGGGGACATAAAAAAACTTTCCTAACATTACTAATTTTGCTTATTTAGCAGGCCCTGAATTCAGGTTCAGTGTTCTTCCTACAAACATAGAAGACATTTCAAATAGTTTAAGAAGATAGCTTCCTGTTCCCATTTCTACATGCTTGATACCACCATTATTATAATTTTGGGGGATAATTTTGTTCACCTGATTTACAAACAGGCCTTTGGCTGAATCAAAGAAGAGATAGCTAGTAAGTATTATTTTTTGGTTTTATATTGAGCTCAAAATATACTGGGACAAGGCATTGTGAGTTTACCAAATACTGCTTGTATATCCACATTCTTATCAAACCCTGAGTAATGCAAGTAAAAACAGTATATTGTACATACAGGCTTTGGTGGGCTGCACTAATTCAGCCTTCTGGTATGTTTCATCAGGCCATTGTGCTACTCAAGAAAAGTGCCTCAACAGCTTCCACTTACCTTCACCTCATTTTAGGAATTTCCTGATGAGACAAATTTGCCCACACTGAAGTCTTGGAACATGCCACCATTGCAAGCATCCATTTTCTTCTCAGTTGGCTTTGACTTTGAAGGCTTAGTCATATGTGAAGAATGAATGGTGGCTCTATACCCAAGGGTCTCTTTTATGCAGAACTCCTTACAGAAAGAAGACCACAAGGCATTCTTATCTCCAGTTCAGACATGCCTGCAAGAGAGATAGGAAGGCAATGAACATAGAGCTAAATGGCTGGGAGAAGTTTACTGCAGAACAAAATGCTGGGAACTGCTGGGAATCATGGAATAAAGGCTTTTTAGGAAAAAAGAGCCCAACATACAGAAAAAAGAAGAAACCTCAGATAGAACCCTGCACCACATTCATGATTGTTCAATACAAACTTCATATGTGATGAGTGTGGAAGGGACTGTCGCTCAAGAATTGGACTCTATAGTCATACTCCCAGATGTTCAGCAAGCTGATGCTTCCCCCAGTGCAATTCCATTATCTTGATAGAGACAGATGTCTACTAGTATCAAACTCTTGAGTAATATAAGTAAAAGCAGTACATTGTGGGGCTCCTAGTTGCTGGAGGTATTCATTTTTGAGTCACAGTGACTGGAAACACAAAAGTCAAATCTTGCAGGAAAAATAAAGGTCTAGATTCAGCCCATCCTTCCATGAATATAAGATGAGAAATTTATGATCCAGGCAGGTGCTGGCATCCAGAAGTCCATGAGAAGGGTGAAAGGGTTGGGGAATAAGTGTCTGAGAATCCAGGCACAGACAAGGGTCTTTGAGCAAGTCAGGAGGGCCCACAATTTGGATGGCATAAATCTGAAAGGAGGCACAGTCAAACTGTAAAGGAGACAAAGCTTCCATCTGTAGCTCTCCTACACAGCACTGGATGGAATATTACCGTGTCTTTTACTGGAGGGCAGTGGAGTCTTTTTTTACAGCTAACTGCCCTCTGCTGGGGGCTAATCCTCTCCTTAGATCAACTGCATCTGAGAAAGAGAGAGAGAAGGAAGGAAGTCAAACCTCAGATCTGCACGTAATTCAAACATTAATTAAAAAGTAGCTAGAGCTTCAAGAAACAGGTAAATTGAGCAACCACCACACTGTAAATGCCAGCATCCACATTCTTTAGCGTTCACTGATGGCAGTACAAAATAAAAATGCATTTGATTTCCTTCCTCCTCCTGTTTTCCTACCCAAGAGCACTCGTCAGTGTCTCTCTCATCAACTGTCTAGTTAGTGACATTTATCTAGTGGTTACAGTTCCCTAACACTAATCTGTTTTTAACAAAAAACACTGCAAGTGTCAATTACTTGAATTCACTTTTGAGTTCTTTCCTACTTTGAATACTCTTCATTTAATATGATTTTGGTAGAAGGTGTTGAAAGAATCACACTAACATTCACTAGCTATATTCCTAATTACGAATTATTCTTGTTCTATGTACTATAATGATATGCAACGTGGTAGAAAAGATCTCACCTTTAATTAAGAGACACAATTGAAAATTACCAGAAAATTAGGAATTTTGTCAAAGAATGGATTTTTTTCTATTTTCCATTCAACTTTATATAACAGTGATAAGTCTGACCTTTCATACACTTATACAAGTGTAATGTGTAACTTGTGTTACACATTTACACACGTCTGTAATACCTAAGACATAAATAGAATATCAACAATTTAACCAAGATTTTTACAAACTGGGGAGTTTAAATTTATGGTCCTAACTGACCTGACTGTTCTGAACACAAAATAACTTGCTGGGTGTTCAGAACTTTTTAAGATGACCTGCTTACTTAGATGTTTAAATATAATTTTAATAGCCTAATTTTAGGCATCTGGAAGGCTGTTGTCAAAGGCACAAAAGAGAGTTAGTATCCAACTCCCACATAAAATCGCACATAGTATCCAACTCCCACATAAAATAAGGCTATAAACAGACGCTTCATTTGTTGTGGGACAGATTGTGCCACAACTTGTCCTGGAATAGAGAAGTTGTGGGATTTGCATGTCTTCATGTCACCCTTCTAAGTGGGTTTAAGAGTGGCTGAAATGCACCACTGCTCTTTAGCCAGCAGTTGGAGGGAAAGAGAATACACCGCAGCATCCTTGGCACTGGTCAAGTGCCTGTAAGTTCCCCTGACTCTTTCACTACCAAACAAAGTGCCTATTGATTGTTCAAATTGTGGGTGGGTGGCAAAATCTTTGTGGGAAGGATTTTGGTGTGACTCACTGTGCAGCTCATGCCCCAAATCATGCCTATATTTCTGCTAAAATTTGTGTTGTCTGCCACCAGTGACCATGACCCAGAGCTTACATTACCATCAGCTGCTATGGATCTGTACACAGCTGTCACTTTGCAGGTCTTGCTGGCCCAACTCATGAGGGAGATTGAGCAGAAATGGTGAGGCCAGTGGGCTCTGGTGGCCACCATGCTTACTTCCACTGAGGGAGCAGTACTTTTGACAGAGAACCTCGTGTGATGTTCACTGCCAAACAATGGATGGTCTGTGGCTATGTCCAAATCTTAATCCATGACAGCAGCCATTGCACTGAAGTTTTTTTAGCCACAGGTCAACACACTGTTGCTAGGCAGTCATGGGAGCAACTTCAAATGGGAAATGAACAGCAACTGGTGGGAGTGGATCATCATGGCCACCTGAGATCCAAGCAGTAGTGCATGCACTTATGTATGTCTGGGGCACCTTCACGAACATCTGTACTGAGCTTGCCTCACACACAGTGTCAGAAAACAACACTGAGGACTTTCTTATACATGACGTTGTCATTGCTATATTGAAGTTCATGACCTTAGACAGCCTCGAGTCCAAGGCAAACCAATTCAGTGTGAACAAGTCGATGGCTAGAGAGGCAGTATGGGGGTATGTATGCCTGGTGATCCAACAAGTGATGGCCCCACACCTCATATGCCTTGTAGACCACCAGGGCACCATGGACAGGTTTGCCAGCTTGGGATTCCTCAATTGCATTGTGTGCACCATTGATGCCCCCATCAACAACCTGTCCCCTGTGCATCATGTCCATGAATTCATCACCAGAAGGCCTACTTTTAAATCATGCTTCAAGTATTTGTAGATCAGTGTGGCCATTTCATAGCTAGTTGGGCAGGGCAGGAACTTAGAAGCTCATTCCTACTTGAGCTGATGAAGCAGAGAGAATTTCCCCTTGGCCTGCCTGACATCCAGACTAAGTAAGTAACTGTACAACTCCTTCTACTAATCAGAGACCTTGCCTCCCCATTGCATGCCCGGCAGATGAAGCCATAAGGATGCCTGGAAGGAACTGGTTAGCTACCAGCTCAACTGCTGCAGGATGGCTGTGGACTGTGCTTTATCTCAAGGCTTGCTCATGGTGTCTGAGGACACACAGATGCTAGCAAGCTCAATGTGCCCAGGTTTGTGATCTCTGCATTCATGCAGCACAAGAGCTGCAAGGCCATGAGGGAGTCCCTCCCAGAGCTCCTGCCCCTGCCAGTCAAGGCAGAGTGGCCCCAGCTCCTATGGGTGCTATGGCTGTGAATTCTCAAATGGAAACCACTATCCTGGATCTGTGTGTGCAAGATGTGCTAGCTGACCACTTTAACAGAATCATAGAATGATGATTAAACACTGTCAGCTGAACTCATAGTCTCATGTGGTTACCTCTAGTGGGGGAAGGGGGCATCAGTGGAGAGGGGTAAATGGGCAGGTTTAAGCAGGAAAAATGTTCAGCCATGCTCCTAGGGATGTGTGAGGGCATAGGAAGGTGATGAAAGCTTGGTCTTTGCACAGGGATCCAAATGGAGGGAGGAGGGAGGGAAATAGACAGGAAGTGATCAACAGCTTCAGCTGGAAGTGCACTGCTCTTCTCTTCCCAGGTTTTTGGGTTTGTTTGTTTGTTTTATGCATTACATCTCTAATGTTGACAACAGGCAGAAAAAAACAGAATAGAAATGTGAAAAGGGAGGGGGTAACAAGTAAGCAAATGCAACAGAGTAAACACATACAATCCCCTTGAGGGGACTGGCAGGTAGACTGCTGCTGTAAAGAACCCACAACCAAATAATCTGTATGTGGTATGCTGAAGGATTGTGGAGGGGAGGCCTGAAAAACTTTTAGGAGTGGGGCATCTGCTACCACCTTCACTCCCCACTTCCTCCATCTCACAGACCCCATATGCAGTTAAGGCCCCTGGCCTGCTCCACAGCCCATCCTCATCATTTCACCCACTACAAAATGGCTCTGGACCACAAAATCTCAATTCTCTAGGTTTGCTGACAGCATTTAGAAGAATCTAGGAAGGTACAGCTGATGCTGTGGCCACTTACTGATGCTGTGGCCACTTACAGGGAAACCTGAACAGTCAGAGTGATCTGTACCAACTGACCAAGTGGCAGTCCTTATGACTTAAAAGTTTCTTATTTTCTCATTCCCTTGCTTGTGATACACTGCATGTAATAAAGTGCTTTTATCCATCTCTGATGACGTACTTGCATGGGAGTGAAAGCCAGTGCTGCTCCTTTCTCAGGGCAGAAGTCAAAGTGAAAAGCTGAAGGGCCTGGCAAAGAGTAGCACTTCATTGCCTCAACATCTGGTCATGAAGCTAGAACTGGTACCTCATCGTGAACTCTAGGTGTGGTGCCAGACACTCTAGGGATGGTCCCTATTGTGATTCAGTACTGCTATTGTGTTTTTCGTAGGCTGGGTGGAAAATTAAAGGGAAATGTTCAATGGAAAATTATATTAAACGGCATCAATCACTGCCTAGCTGAAGTGGGACCCACAGCACCATGACAATTAAAGACAGCATAATGACCCTTAAAGATGGCCTCCAAAAAAGCAATGCCAGTTCCATTAATCTGCCACTTATTAGCATATGGCATTGCACCTAGGAGGCAGGAGGAGAAGAAATGGCTGTTGTTAGCACATCCCCAAACTGCAATTCTGCAAGGGGCCAGAGGGGGAAAATGGGCAGCTGCAGCTCAAATACTACAGGGGGCCCAGCTAGCCATTGAAGTCTAGAGTCTTCTGGCTGCTCACCCACCAACATCCATTGCCTGACTTCTCCTATCCCATAATGGTGGGTTGTCCTCATGACTTGTGGTCTCAGGACTGGACTCAGTTACGGACATCTCCCCAGGCTGCCTTTTACTTTACAATCTGTTTATAGGCCACCTAGTTTCAGTGGCTTGATCAGAGACCACAGATTCTCAATCTCATGTCAGATGTCAATGAGGTCTTACTTCTTCTCTGGTCCACTTTCTGCTGGAGTCATTAGGGACCATGTGTAGGTGACAAAGCATGCAGTCAGCACACCAGTTAAATCCCCAACCACATTTCCACCACTCAAACTCAACAACTACAACTGTATTAGCAAAAGTTGAGCTCATTTTTAAATTGCACAAGTTCACAAAGGCCATACTGAATTAAGATTAACAAAACTGAGTTTATCAACTATATGCACATGCTCAAAAAGGCCTTGTTGAAATTTTGTGATGACAAAGGTTAAACTAAAACTTGCAATCCTGTTTTCTGGTAAAAAGAATTTGTAAAAGTAGTTCTAAGCCAATAAGTATAGGGACATTATCGTAAAGCATGCTTAAGCGTTAGATTAGGTAAATAAGCTAATAAAAGATAAGGGCATAGAGAGTGGCCAGACGCACCTGTAAGACTGCAGAGGTGATATGCTATGCCATGGAACCTAGAGGATTTCTTATCAACACTCTTGGGGATAGAACAACTGCTTAGAAAGCCAAGTAACCCACTGCTTGTTAATTCATTGTTATTTCTTAATAAATGCACTTTATAGAAAGGAATTATTGACTCTCCTTGTATGTTGTCAACCCTGCTCATGCCTTCAGCATAACTGTTAAGGTAACTATTAGCCAGATTACAGGTAACCTTGCAGGTTGGCTACTGATAAAATATCTTCTAAACATAAAAACAAACATTTATCCCAAAGTCTATCTGGCCACCTGTGACAACATAACATAGATTCTTACCTTTTCTGGCTGGGGAGACTCAAGAGGAGGGGTGGCATGCCAATTGGCAGTAGGTCTTGAATCTGCTGAGTTCTCCCTTTGTTTTTAAAGGTTACACTAGCTATTTTCTCAGTGGTCGATTTGCAAGGTTACGTGTACAGGAAACCCCCCATTTAACGTTGTTTCACTTGGTGCTATTTCGCTATAACACTCATTTGAAATTTGTACCTGATTTCACTTAGCACTCAGTGAGTTTCATTTTAACACTCATGTTCACCATCTTGGGTCGTTAAAAACAATTGTGGTCACCATCTTGGGTTGTCAAATACTTTCAGTTTCACTTAACGTTTGTTTCACTTAACTCTCAGTTCTTCAGGAACCAATAAAAAGTGCTAAGTGGAGGTTGCCTGTAATTTCAGTAACATAGTAGAGGGAGGATGGAATGATGTGTAGGGATATAGAAGCCAAACTTGTGTCAGCGGGTGCTGGATAGGTCTGGTGGGTCCTTCCTGACAACTGGATAGTTCAGTGGATGGAGCTTTCTCAGTGGTTAGTGGTGTTCAGTAGATACAAGCTCTGATGCTGGTCTTGGGTGGATGGTGAGCACAGAATGGCTGCCAATTTTCTGTGCAAAGCGATTAGTAGGTGGGCATAGCCACCTGAGGCCTGATACCTCTGGGCAGTAAGGGCATCTTTACATGTGCTCCAGAGGTTACAGGGAGGGGCACTTTAATTAGACTGGCTCTCAGAGCCAGTCTAATTAAAGCTCATGTACCATCTTGTATATCAGCATCTCCATGCTTCAAAATGGAGGCAGGGGTGCTTTAACTAAAGCTTGTATGATGAGATTTAGTTAAAGTGCCTCCACTGCCATTTTGAAGCATGGGGATGCTGATATGTGAAATGTGGAGGCTGGTGGAGCATGCTAATTAGTCCACTCTAGCAGACTCAATTAAGCTGCTGAAGTCTGATTAAACTGATTAATCGAGTCAGCTCTGATGCACTGTAATTACAACACATCAGAGTAGTGTCCCTGCAGACAACCTAGAGTTCGGTGGTTAGGGCCAGAGAAACCAAACAGAATTCAAGAGGGGACAGGATTGGGGTTGAAGAGATGAACTATGGGATTCCTGGAGGACCAACTGGTCCTCTTGTCCTGCAAAAGATCTATTATCTGTTCAGATGCGAGAGTGGAACAAAGCATTAGTACCTCTAATCCTGAAAATCTTTTGGGGGATTTGTCCCACAACAAGCAACAAGGCTGTATGAATTCTCTTGCTTTGTCCTGGAAGAAGACATTTTCTCCCACAACAAGAGCAGTTTTTGTCCATAGCCACTGTGAGGGTGGTGTATTCCAAAATGGCCTTTGTACCTTTAAGTGTCTATACTCATTTATTTAAACATCCTGGTCTCTAGCTTTAAGCAAACCTAGTGCTTAAATTATACAAAATTAGAATGATTATACATCTACGGTATGTGAAAATTTAAAGTAAACAGGAAAGTAACACATTTCTATGGCAACAGATGAAAATGATATGCATTCACTGAGTCATTAATGTATAAGTACTTGGGATCAAATTTTCACCTCATCAACAGATTTGTTTTGCAAATTATATAGGCTAATGCATTCTTAGGAGATGAAAAAAAATCGAATGATCCTTTATGTTACAGAGTAAACACAAAAGGGAAGTAGATATTTAAAAAACAAACAAAAATCTAACAGCCCAGGTTGTTGCCCAACTGTGGTTGAGTAGCCAATAGGAAACAGCTGGTATGAAAGACTTCAGGACACTCTCGTTGATGGGGTTTTACAGCTACAAGTTGAGAGGAGTCATATGAGGCAAAAAGCTTGCCCAGTAGGAAGAAACCCAGGAAGGTTACATAGGATAGAAAGAAATAGGTCTCTGCCAGTTACACAGAGAAGAAAGCATTCGACGAGGATCTTCTACATTGTTGCAAACGTGTAAGTGATGAGCTTGAAGTAAAGAGGCTAATGACTACTAAAACCTTGACTTGGGGAGGCTCAAGGCTGGAGATATGGCCCAGTATCCTATTCTTGAGGAGATAAGACCCTAACCTTCATGAACAGAGGGTTTCAGGGTGATAAGAAGACTCCTGAACAGACTTAATTGTTTTTGTGACTTTTGAATCTTCTTCAGTTTATCAGCACCCTTCCTGAATTGTGGAAAACAAAAGGTGGTTGCATTGCTCCTAAAAACAAAGGTAACTCTCTCTTGGTATCTGATTTTTATATATCCAGGGACCAAATCCGAGCACACTGGGTTATTGTGTTTGGCTGACTATCCATTATGCTCTTCAAGCTATCCTCTGAGTCTGGCCTGCACTCTCCTTTTCAGAAGGTAAGCCTTTATAGTTGATATGCATATTAAGATGCATATTGTTGTCTTATGATTGGCTGATCAGCTCATCCAGATTGCACTCAATTACATACATTTTTTGCCATTATTGCTCCCTAATCTGTGTCATTTGCCAGCTGTGCCTGGTCAAGGAATGGGACTCTAATTTGTAAACAAACACATTTTATAATAGAATGTGTCTTTGCTATTTTTTTTCTTCCTCTAATGGGAGACGTAGCCTGGAAGGCCCCGAAACCATTTCCTGGATGACAAATGGACAATAATAGTTTGGCAACGGTTATTAAGTGACTATAATTGTCCCTTATCACATCTTCTCTTTTCCTCCTACATCTTTTCCCACTCCGGACTCCTACTCAAGATATCTGACTATTTGCCTAGATTTCTGATTTCTTTGCACAAAAGGCACACAAAGCAGAGGGATTTTCAGACTATCCTTCCTTCTGTTTCGCAGAAGTTGTCTGAGCAGGATAATGCTGGTAAGGAATTGGATAAATGAGTACCTCTATAAGAGGCCAGATTAGCTCATGTAAAATGACCTAATACCACTAAATTCAATGGAACCAGGCTGTTTTATACTATCTGTTCCCTCACAATCATTTATACTTGTTTGTATGATAATCTTAAATTATTTCAATTTCATGATCTTCAGCTGTAAAACTGACTTGGCAGAAGCACTCATAGGAGTGTACTGCATGTCTGTAGATACTTGGGCAGTTATTTTCACAACTGTTTATTTTTCTCTTGCCACTTCCTAAACCTAATCCCAGAGGACAGTGCTGTCTGTAGACAAAATGAGGAAAGACAATAAAACCACAGACAGTCATTGTTCATAGGAGTTAGTGGCTGTAATGGATATGTGTAGCAGAATTGCTTGTGCTAAAACTAACACATGGCCCAGACATTGGGATTATCTCTAACAAAGTTTATAACATGTGGAACTGCTTGCTATTCATCTTACTGAGATTAGCAGTTACCCATAAGGTGAACAGATAGTACGTATGTCTTTTCTCAATGTCTTTTACAAGTCTGGAATGCTTGTAGGTGGGTCAAAAGAAGAAAGAAGGCCTTTCCCTCATTGACTAATAGTGAGGAAGGGGTGAGTGCCTCTGTGTCTTTGTGTGTAGTGTTTTCACTTTCCCCTTCTAAGATCTGAAAACTAGGTACCTCCTTTCTGAAATAAGAATTTATCAAGAAAAGATGGTGCCTGGCTGGGTAATAGGTCTTCAACCTTCCTACCAAGACATGGATCAGCACTAGCATTGGATGTGAGAAAAATAATTGTGCAAGTTAGGGCCTCCCTACATGTCTCTTCTATACTACATGAAATCTGTTGCCTTTTCTGTGCCTCTTCCACTCCACTTCTAATTAATGAACATTTGAAAACAAATGTGTCTTGAAATGAAAGATGAAATGTTTCACTTTGGGAATGTCAAAATTAAAACTTAGTTTTAGTGTTAAGCTCTTTGCTTCAATCTGAAGTTGATTTGAATTCATAAGACCTTTGAAGTGGCCCGTATCTGCGTGTCTAGACAAGAAATAAATAAATAAATACCTAAAATTCTGTGGGAGACAAAGAAATTGTCCAGGCCTACCCAAGGGCACTAAGTGAGACTGCATGGCATTATGCATTGCATAAACATAGGCCCCAATAGTGCAAGAATGAAGAGGTTTGACTTCAAGCATGTTTAAGCATACAAATAACATTTGACTTCAGTGGGACAATCCACGTGCTTTCAGCCATGCACGTGTGTGAGCATTTGTGGCCAGTAGTGGAGGAGTCTTTATGTCCTATATGTCTATATGTCCTGGAGGGAATCCTTTTCTCTGGCATGAGAACATTTTGTTAGGCCATTGCCTCTGTAAATAAGGCAGTTATAATAAGCACAACCATCCAATTCCCTATTTTAGTCTCTTTGAACAGGGACACAGGTGCTTTTTCCACCTCCTCATAATTAATCTTTCCCCAAAGAGAAAACTGACAGCTTCTCATTTCTTAATTGTTTTTGTTAGGCCACCACTTAATGAAAAAATCATTTACCAAATGTAACTGAGTTATGAATGACCTCACATAATTCCATATTTTCCCTTTATATTCACAGTGTTCATTTTTTTCACCACAACTAAATTACATGACCTAGATCAGCACCTAAATTGCTACAAGTCAGTGGCTGTTATTATTTTCTTAAATAGGTATAGTGGAATACAGCCGAATAAGTAAGGACTCTAATACCAAAATTTAAATTTAATTTCTGTGTTGTTCTGTTTGTCAAATCTAATGTTAGGACTTAGTTGGTCATCACAGCACACACATGGTATCATATCTCAGTGCTTTGAGTAAATGAACTGTATAGAATGGATATTTCCAACAGTAATCACTGCAACAATTTTCATAATCTGGTCCATTTGTAAGGTGTCAACGCCTTTTCTGCTGCTACCCCAAAAAGCATATATCTTGTCTCAAGAATATAATCCTATTCCATCCAGGGAGACGCATCACTTTCTTATTTATCCTATTCCTCCCTGAAGAGATACCAGAGGGCAGTTTATACACTTCTGGAAAATGGCACCATTCCCCCTGGTAAGGCATATGGCTCTCTTTCTGTCAATATATTCAATCATATACCTTAGAAAAAATGTAAATAATGCTGAAAATGCAACTACCTAAAATTATCTATTTTTATGGAGACCTTAGCTTCAGGCCTATGTTGACAAAGAATAAGAATCAGTATTTGCCCTCCAAAACCCACAAGAAAAATATAAGAGAGAATGAATAGTTGCACAAGATACAATACGAAAAAAAGAATGTAGTGGTAAGAACAATTTCACAAGCTATTAGCTAATATTTACAAACAATATGTTTGCAATACTGTGGGCAGGTTCGAAAGGCAGAAGTAGATCATATTTCGAAGGAATTGGTGAATAAGGAAGCAGAAGATGTTAAATCAACAAGAAACCTCAAGGGTAGATGGCTAGATCATACACAGAGAATATGCAAACTCGAAACATAAGAGGCCCCAGTCAAAACAGAAGAATGTGGAGAAAGTATATTTAAATTGAGTAAGGATTAGGCAGAAAAAGTTGATGATCCCAAGACAATGAATAACCAACCTGTGCAAGGCGAGACAAGGTCCTTGGATAAATTTGATATTATTTATTAGACCAATAAATTATCTAATAAAGATATCAGATTTACCCAACGAATCCTGTCTGCCTATGTCCTTAAATCAATCACAGCTACAACCAACACTCCTGCAACCCATACTGAGTATTTTATTAAATACAGGGTCAGGCCTTCAGCTGATATAAATCAGTTTGCCTCTGCTGTAATGCAGCTATTCTGATTTACATCAAGTCAGCATCTGCCCCTTCAGCTTGATTAAATAGTAACTAACATTTTTTTTAAACAATTTTTTTAAAAGTAGATCTTAAAATTACTTCCCTATCACTGTCAAAAGCCTATTTTTGTCAGTTTTGGAGGCTGATTTGTTGTTGTACTCCTGATGCAATGTTTTGACCTACCTGTGTCAGTCACATTTTATGGCAAATTAGTGATTTAACAGAGCATGACACTTCATGGCACAGTTTTCTCAACTTTGAGAAATTTAAACTAAAAAAAGATTGCAATATGTTCTTCTGCGAACTAAAAAGAACTTTAAACCTCATCAGTTACAGAGCCACTTTCCCAGTGTGCTAGGTTTTGATAGGAAAAACCTTGATAATACTAGTTCGAAAGGCTTCTGTGCATTCAAACTTGAAATCTTGAAAGTAACTGTAAATTTTGGTGCCCCATTTGTGATGGTCAACTTTCAGAATAACATTTCAGGGGACAAATCTATAATAGCAAATTGATTATAAAAAAAAATCAGTGGATATTTTTGTAACTTCAAGTTTCAGGTCATATTGAAATGTGTTGCTTTGCACCATAGCAGAGTCAGATTTTTTTTACATGTGCCAGCTTTCCCTACCTCTCCTGGTTCATAGTTTTGAAGCTATTTATTTAGCTTCAAAACTATGAATTCTAGTGAATTTTGTCTGCAGGTTTTATGGTTCTCTTTCTTCATAGAAATAAAGGGAAGTATATAACCTACTTTGCAGCAAAAAGTAGTTTTATGCCAGTGGTTTACTGGTATTGAAGTCAGAAGTATCAAAAGGTGAGCTGTATTTATTCAAACCTTATCTCAAACTAACAGCCAAAGCAAGAATCAGGAGTATGATGGAAAATAATTCTTATAATGTGTGAAGACTGTTAGAATGGGAGAGAGAATGGCATCAATTTTCTCAGTGAGTTTGGCAAAGGAATAACATTTAAACGGTACCAGTGAGCAATGATTATAAGGGATCCTGCTTTTCTCTGAAAAATATCACAAATTCTCTCATAAAAATCCCAAACCTGCAATTAAAACAAATGCCACTATATGGCTATATATAATATTTATAATATATATAATTTATGTATATATATAAATTAGGGCTGTGCGAAGCTTCAGTTCCTAATTTGATTTGGTGGAGATTTGGCCCAATTCAGTGGCTGAATCTGAACTGAAACGAGAGACCCCTTAATTTCTCTGAATTGAATTGGAACCCTCCAAATCAATTTGGAGAGATTTGGAAAGATTCAGCTATTTAGAAATAGACACAACTTTAAATATTTTTTCTACATACCTATAGGTACCAGGGGGCTTGTGAATGCTGCGATGCTGGGGCAGATAGAGTGTCCCACAGGAGTGGGGGAGGGGGTGTCCCCAGTGCGCTTGGCAGGAGACCCGGTGGTAGACCAGAAGCACTTCCGGTCCACTTCTGGGTCCACTGGGGAGCTCAGCGATGCTTCCTGGGTCTGGGGGGCACCTCGGGTCCCCCCACAGCTGAAGCACTTCTGGTCCAATTCTGGGTTTGCTGCCAAGCATTCACCCCCCCCCCCACACACACACACACTCTTGTGGGAAGCTCCATCCACCCCAATATCACAGTATTCATGAGCCACACCTGGTACCTCGAGATATGTAGAACCGCCCCCCCCCAAAAAACAAAAACAAACAAAAAAATATTTAAGGCTGTGTCTATGGCTGAATTGATGATTTTCTGAATCAGCATCGAATCTTCAGATTTGGATTCGACCAAATCAAATCAGGGACAGTGATCCAGACCAACTAATCGAATCACTGTCCCCAGTTTGGGCCGAATCCAAATCCAAACAGATTATAGCCCATTTCGCACACCCATAATTTTTGCACACCCCTAATATATATAATATGTGTATGTATGTGTATTCTAATATAAAAGCTTTAGTCTGTCTGTCTGTCCATAACATTTTATTTGCACTCTGGCTTTTTCAGTCAGCCAATCAATCAGAGTACTCCAAGAACATTCTGACAGGAGATGCCACGGTGCAGCATCGCCATGATGGCAGGGATGCAGGGGACAGAGCGGGGTGGGGGGCAGGACAGTGTGACTAGCTTGCTCCCTCCCTGCTCCCTGCAGGTGGCAGCGACAGAGTGAGGGGGAAGGGACAGTGGGCTCATTCCCCCCCTCCAACTGGATGAAAAGTGAGGTTGGGGCTGGACATGGCAGGATACAGAGCTACCAGGCCCTGACAGAAACTGGCAGGGAGGTGGAGGGAGGGAGGGGAGTGGGAAGGGGAGGGGGGGGCAGTTGCGACACCCCGCTGCCACCTCTGCCATATCCTGACAACAGCCCCAAAGGGGGGGGATCAGGCCTGGCCCCAAAGTGACCAGAGAAGAGGTGGGGATGGGGCCGAATGCAGCACTGGAGCAGAAGCAGGGGGATGGGGGAAGAACGGGCCCCAGACCAGAAGCGGCAGAGGAGGGGCGAAACATGCCTGGACCTGAAGTGAAAGAAGACAGGTGATGGGTCCGGACTTGGGGAGGGAAGGGGGAGCAGGGTCAAAACTGAAATGTTGGGGGGGGGCTGGGGGCCAGACACAGGCCTCTGTCCCCAACCCCTATCATTCTTGACAGGCAATTACCTAGTATGTATCAATTGTACACATTTTTTTAATATATATTTATCATTTTAAAGCAATTTGGAAGCCCACCAGTGCATCAGTCATCATCAATTAAATTCTAAATACCTATACATTCTGGTATTTGATTTTGGGTTTTTTATCATAGAAAAGGAGAGCTCCCTCAGCCCCCTTCACTCACAGAGTGCAGGTCCAGGCCCCTCATTTACAGCCCCCTGGCCCTGCTGGTGCCTCTCACAGCTCCTGTCGGGGGCTCTATGGATGTGCGCTCTGGCCTCAGCCCCCAAGCCCATGCACTGCCTGGCTGGGCAGCAGCCTTAGCTCCAGCCATGCTTAACTCCTTCACTCCCTCCCTATGGGGGGCCTCAACCAGACTCCCTCCCTCAACCAGACTCCCTCCCCCAACCAGACTTACCTGTGTCAGCTGCTCTCCAGACTGCCTGGTGGCCATGTGCATGTATATGGTGACCTCTGCCTGACCACCTTCCTCCCACTCCTCCAGCCCCTTGCAGGCTGGACTCTACCACCTTGCAGAGAGGTCCTTGCAAAAAAACAAAATCTGTGTGTTTCTGGTTTAAAATGAAAAAGCTCCATTTTTCTCAGGTAAGGAAAATCCATGTTTTTTCTGTTTTTCCCTGGGAAATGGAAATCATAGATCCCTGATGATCAGCAGCATCTGCTTCATTCTCTTTTTGCATTGAAATGGGGTTGATTGTATGTTCTCACACAGTAAGAGCCATCTTGTTTGATAAGGCTTGAAGTAAAAAACAGTGTTTAATCATAATGGGTTAATGTGACAAAAGCAAGAAAATTCAAAGCTAGCATTTTCATTATTTTTTGCTGGTTTGAAAAAAAGAAGAGAACTATTTGGAGAAGATGCACCATCAACATTCAAACCTTTGGCCATGTCAGACCCACATCATACTGCCTGTGCAGGATTTTCAGTCATTTGTATAGTGATTTCCCTGTACTTTCTCTGCATTCGTATAGTGGTTTTCACTCCATTTTCTCTGCAATCTCATCAGGTCTTTATGGTGCTTAGATGATTACTTAGACGTGAATATGCTCCCCAAAATCCCCAACAACAAAATAGAATCAAGATATTGCTAGCAGTGTTAATGATTCACTAAATGTCACACTTACCTCTCCCTAAGAGCTGACCTAATGCCCCAGTCTGCTGCCAAGCAACAGCTGGTTGATGAAGGTGCTATTTTTCAACTAAAACACTAAATTGTAATCCTGACCACTTGGTCATTAAACAACCTGAGACCTATTTCATATGAGCAGGGGTACATTTTAACCCTAGCAAATGTCTGCTTTGGGTAACTCGCATTCTACTTCCCTAAACATTTCCCCGTAGCTCAAATCCAGATATATGTTCACTCCTTAAGCTAAAACTTCTCTGTGGTATTGGTGTGCAATATTGAACAGCTGCACTGTTCACCATGCTCACTTCCTCCAAGCCCTCAAAGCCTTGTTTTCAATAGCTAAAGAACACAAATACGTGTATACTGCCAGTCCGTTTTCTAGAGCAGGCTTTTTTATGCAGGGAAGATGTGATGATCCTAAATGTAGGTATAAGTTCATCCCAATGAATCTTATATAATCTCTTCAGAGAAAGTAGCTGGGAAAAAGCTGAAGTCAGAATTAGGGTTGAGTGATTTTTAAACCAGTATAGGAAAGAGGCATGGGATAATTCACAGACATAACAAGTTAGGTTTGGATCCTATTAGGGAATTTACTGAGAAGGGAGCGGAGTTGAAGGGAGAGTTGGCTGCTCTGCTGCTCCTGCCACATGGTCCACACACCTCAACTGATGCTGCTGCTATAGCAACAGAGCTGTGTCCCTGCATCCAGCTGCTGTTGCTGCTGCTGCTATAACAGCACCATGGGGATGCTGCTCTTGACATAGCATGGACTACCCAGGAGGCTGCCATTCTGGTACCCCTTCTAACTTGGCATTGGAGGCTGGTTCACCACTTGTTCACATCTTATCGCATTACTGGGCTAATCCCTAAACTCTATTCACCATTTTGGGTTGAACTGTCAAATAGCTTGGGTCAGAAAATAAATTTTACAGCTACATTTATAAAACTGCCAGTGAAAGGGATTTTACTCAGCACTCCAGTGTTTAGAGTACTCCCCCCAGCTGTGAGAGACCCAGCTTCAATTCATTCCTGTTCCTGATAGGATTTGAATGCATGTCTTCTGCCTCCTGCTGCTGGGTGCTCTAGGGACAGGAACTCAGCCCTTTGTATTAAAGCTGTTCTACTTTGTGTTAACTACTTAAATATTATAGAACCAGGAAAAAAAGAGAGAGTATAACTATATAGCTGGTTGATTAGGGCACTTAGCTAGGAGATAACAGACCAAAGCTCAAATCCACCATCTATCTAGTTCAAAGCAGCTATTTAAAGTAGGGACACCCACCTCTAGGTGGGTGTGTCTACATGAGACATTTTACTGCAGAGCTGACTAATTCATTCTGCAGTAAAGTCTCTGCATCTACACACATGGCTGTATTAGGCTGCAGTAAACTAATAAACTAATAAATATAAGTATTTTATATAAAGCAGAGCAGAGTCAACAGGAGAAATTGAGGGAGACCTGGTGCAGAAAACACTACGGTCCAGCAGGTAGGACATGTCTGGGTTTATTTGACTCTCTATCCCTTCATTTCAAGATACGTCTTTTGGAGCCAAAGAAATAAAATGTTTCATTCATGCCAAAATGAAATTCTTCCCGGTTTATTATTTTGACAAGGAAAAAGGAACCCCCCCCACACACACACACACCAAGCCCCCAATATTGTAAGGTTGACCTCAACTTTTTTTTTAAAGCCTACATGGAATATCAGGTCTTATTTTTGCACCCTAAGACAAATAGGAATTTTCTTGTATATAGTAACTAATACCTCTTTAGCTAGCAAGTTAAAGGTAGATTTGAGCACTGGAGAGCTTGTATTAAGTTTGTATAAAAAAAACCCTGTTTTGCATAGGTTATACTTTTGTAAATAAATACTGTAAATAAATAAGTAAAGGGAGGGGGTGACTGGAGCTACCTAGGGCTGGGGCTGGAGGTCAGGGTGGATGATAGGGCACAAAAATATTTGTGACCACAGTGGCAGCTGATAGCACTGCTCCAACTGGCATTACAACAATTTGTGTTGCCCCAGGCACTGCATGTCTACCCAGGGTGTGGAGCTGTCTGGCTACATATTTGTTTTTTTATTTGAAAAAACAGATTCCATTCTTTCCATGGGAAACAGATTAGCCAAGGAAAGGAATGTGCATGATAATAAGGAATGAGATGACTATTGTGAGAAACCAGATTTGTACTTGTCGCAGAGTCTTTAAAGAACATGGTGATATTTATCAGGGGGTTGATCCAGAGGGGTGCAACAATATACTTCCACCCCCTTTCACCACTCCTGCTGCTGTCCTCGGCTGAGCCTGGCAACAGCCATGCCCTACAGATGGAGCCCCCAGGCCAGAATGGGACACAGGAAGTGGGGGCCACACACCACTGCTACTGCTACTGCCCCTGCCTGGCCCAGGGATGGGGGGATCTCCAAAGTCACTCCTGACCTACTCCAGCTGTGAGCTGCAGAGAGTGGCTGCTCAGGGTGCTAAGCTTGGCTGGGTTGTTGTAGCATCCTGAACCTGCCCTCTGCTGCCCTTTCCTATGTCCATCACCAGCCGGGGATCAGGCACTGGCAGAAAAAATCTGTCCCCTCACTACTTCTATGCCCAGCTAATGCAGAAACAGAGGGAGCCCCAGAGCTGCCTTGCTTGAGGTGTGGGCTGTAGGGAAAACCTACACAGTGCCATGTTTGGCTGGGGACAGTGGTAGCAGTGCACAGGTTCATAGATTCATAGATGCTAGGGTTGGAAGGGACCTCAACAGATCATCGAGTCCGACCCCCTGCCTGGGCAGAAAAGAGCTCTGGGGTCAGATGACCCCAGCCAGATGCCTATCCAGCCTTCTCTTACACACCCACAAGGTAGGGGAGAGCACCACCTCCCTTGGAAGCTCATTCCAAATTATGGCCACACTTACCATGAAGAAGCTTTTCCTGATATCTAGTCTAAATCTGCTCTCTGTCAGTTTGTGACCATTGTTTCTTGTTTCCCCAAGAACAGAGCATCTCTGACCCCTTGCTGCATCTCCCTAATGAATTTGCAGGTGGCCACAAGATCACCTCTCAGCCTTCTCTTGCAGAGGCTGAAGAGGTCCAGGTCCCTCAGTCTCTCCTTATAGGGCTTTCCTGTAAGCCCCTAACTATATGAGTGGCTCTCCTCTGGACCCTCTTGAGTCTATCAACGTCCTTCTTGAAATACGGTGCCCAAAACTGGATGCAGTACTCCAACTGTGGTCTGACCAATGTCGCATAGATGGGAAGTATCACCTCCTTGGTTCTATCTGTCATGCATCTGCTGATGCATGATAAAGTGCAGTTATCTTTGCTGATGATTTTGTCACACTGATGACTAATGTTCATCTTGGAGTCCACTATGACTCCGAGATCCCTTTCTGCTTCTGTGCTGCTGAGAGGGTCACTTTGTAGCCAGTAGGTGTGCCGGATATTTTTGTACCCTAGGTGCAGCACTCTGCATTTGTCCTTGTAATGCATCCTGTTGTGTACTGCCCACTTTTCTAACCTGCAAACATTCCCTACCCTCCAGAATCTGTACTTCACCCCACAATTTAGTAACAATCACACACTCGGACAAAGTACACTTCACACCCACATCCAAGTCCCTGATGAGGATATTGAAGAATACACGTCCAAGGACCGAAACTTGTGGGAACCCACATCCTTCCAAGGTTGATACTGACCCATCTACTACCACTGTTTGTGTGCGACTGCTAAGCCAATTTGCCACCCACCAGACTGTGTAAACATCTATGTCACAGCCTATTAATTTATTTATGAGAATGGGATGCAATACTGTATTGAAGGCCTTGCTAAAATACAAGAAAACAACATCCACCTCTACTTCTGCATCTAAGTGTTTTGTGACCCTGTCATAAAATGAAACCAGATTGCTCAGGCATGAGCTACCTGCTACAAATCCATGCTGCTTGCCCTGATGCATTATTTTTCCTGCTGGACTCCCACAAATATGACCCTTCATAGTCTTTTTTTTCATAGGCCTATAGTTTCTAGGGTCAGAAGGGACCTGAGCAGATCATCTAGTCCAACCCCCTGCCATGGCAGGAAAGAGTATTGGGGTCAAACGACCCCAGCAAGGTGGTCATCTAACCTCCTCTTAAAAAACCCCCGGGGTAGGAGCCTGCACAACTTCTCTTGGAAGTTGGTTCCAGAACCTAGCCACCCTGACAGTGAAGTAGCGCCTCCTGATATCTAACCTAAACATACCCTCTGCCAGCTTGTGACCATTATTCCTGGTCACTCCTGGCG
>NW_017728931.1:64410492-64427324 GCF_001723895.1 Crocodylus porosus
CCCACATCTTAGTGTCATCAGCAAATTTGAACAGGGTGCTTTTTACCCCCTCGACCAAATCACTGATGAAGATGTTGAACAGTGTGGGCCCGAGGACCAAGCCCTGAGGAACCCCACTGCCCACGTCTTTCCAGGTTGAGAAGGACCCATCAACTACCACCCTCTGGGTGCGGCCCTCCAGCCAGTCGGCAACCCATTTGACACCACAGCCCCCCAATTTCTTAATGAGAACGGGGTGAGAGACAGTGTCAAAAGCCTTCTGGAAGTCCAGGAAGACTGTATCCACTGCTACCCTTGCGTTTAATGATTTGGTGATCTGATCGTAAAAGGCCACCAGGTTGGTCTGACAGGACCTGCCACTGATGAACCCGTGTTGGTTGCCCCGAAGCATGCAGTCCTCTGCTGGCCCCTCCTGGATGTGTGCCAGAATAATTTTCTTGAACAGCTTGCTTAGGAGCGAGGTAAGACTAACTGGCCTATAGTTTCCTGGGTCCTCCTTCCTCCCTTTTTTGAAGATGGGGACCACATTGGCCCTCTTCCAGTCCTCCGGCACCACTCCAGAGCACCACGAGTGCTCGTAAAGCCGTGCCAGGGGACTTGCAATGACCTCAGCCAATTCCTTTAGAACTCTAGGGTGGAGATCATCTGGACCGGCTGACTTGAATATGTCCAGCCCCTCCAGAAGCTCCCTAACTAAATCCTCACTAACCCTTGGCCTAGGTGTGCCTCCCCCAGGGCCCTAGGGATAATAACTGGGATCCTCCTTCCTCCCCCTCTTGAAAATAGGGACCACACTGGCACTTTTCCAGTCCTCTGGGACCTGAATCGAGCACCATGAGCACTCAAACAGCCATTCCTCCTTCTACTGCCTGATTCCTTAGCCAACAGGGGAAACAGGGCGGGGCTGGTAGGGAGCAGGCACTGGAAAGAGGAACCCATGTGCCTGCCCAACTGAAGCAGGGTAGAAAAGGTTCTGGGGCTCCCTCCATGCGTAGGTCAGCTGGGGAGAACAGTGGTGGGCAGATGGAAGGCCTGTGCCCCCCACTTCTCTCCCAACATGCACACTTTCTTGACTTGCACCCTTCCTGCTTTCCCAGTATCACCAGCAGGAGGAGAGTGGTCAGGCAGGGGGCCACCATGTACATGCACATGGCCACCAGACAGCCTGGAGAACAGCCTCCCATAGGCCAGGGATCCAACCACATTTTGCCCCCCTCATCTCTATGGCCCAAGGGGTAGTGCGCATATAATAAACATAGCAATGCCCAATCATAGCCCCCAAAAGCTTTGTTTATAAATGGAAAGATAGAGGGTATGAAGGTGAAGTTCAGTGTTGGATGTATGTCAACCTCTTTACATATTTAGTTACTTATGACATCATTATACATGTCTGCTTAAACAAAACTACAATTGGATCTAATTGATGAATCGTGATTATAATGTGCCTACATATTGTTTTAAACCTGTCTAGTTAATCCCTTACCCTAATAAATAATAATGTTTTATTATCATATATACAACATCCCTGCACTCCCCCTCCCCACCAAAAAATCTTTCTATGATGGTATAGAATTCTCACCAATTTGTATTACACCACAAGTATAATTGTTGTGCTGGTATGCAGTACCTGTGCTGGTATAGTATAAAATGCTTTTCTACACTGATGTAAACTACACCAATATCTGTGTTGAATAACTATTTCTCTTATTGCAATACATTATGGCAGGCCACACCATTACATGAAAGGAGAACAGTTAATAGCATTGGCCATGAGTCAGGACAACCCAAGACCTGTTCTGGACATGGAAAACTAATATTAGTGTAATTTACACAGATGCCTCTTTAAATCCTGATTTTTTTCTACTGTAATTCTAAAAAACATTCTAATAAAGTAAGCCAGGGCATAATAGTACACTGAAACAGAGGATGATCACACAAGTATAAATATTTTCTATGTCCAAATCCCAGCATTTTGGCAAAGAGCTAGTATTTTTTTTTCCAGTCATCTTAGAGTATATTCAGATTGTAAACACATTAAACTTTTAAGAATCTGTGAAAGTGAATTTTAACTAGATGGAGAGCTCTAACTGCACCAGTTCAGGGGTGCTGGAGGTGGAGGGAAACTATAGAGAGTTCTAGTTACGTAAATCAGAGAAAGGAGGTGAAGCCAGGGTTCATATTAAGGAATTCACCCAAATTCAAGACAACACTGAATTTAAGATAACACCCCCAATAATTAGGCTCTATACATGGAAAGCATAAATTTGTTATAATTTTTCATGTATAAATTGTAATAATTGGAGGGTTATCTTAAATTTGTGCCCCGCATAGCTATAGTCCGGAAGGCAGTGACAGCAGGGTGGGCAGTGAGGAGGCAAGTAGACAGCGGTCGAGAGGCCTCACCCCACTCCTAGACTTCTAACTGACTTTCCTCCCCCACAGCCTCTCCCCACCAGTGCCTGCCCATCCCCCTGGAAGTGCCAGTGTCCCTTGCCACCTGTCCCCATTATGGTGCCTGTGTCACGGTCTACCTCCCACTGTTTTCTGGTAGCCTGTATTCTCCCCATGGTGCCTCTGCCCCTTTTTGCCTGCCCTCCCCTAGTGCTACCTACTACCTACCCCCTGCTACCTTTGCTCCCCCCGCCTTACTCTCTGATGTAGCTCTGGCCCCATTCTGGCCCCATTCTAGCCAAGGGCACAGAATACAGGGTAGTTCCAGCCCTGGCCTGACCAAACTGCAGTAGCTCTCAGGGGTGGGCAGTAGGTGACTACTGTGGCTCTGACTCTGACCCCAGCCCCAATCCCGGGTCAGGGCCTGTCAGAACTGCAGGAGCTTCCTGCTTCCCCAACTGCACTGTACTTGAACCCAAGATGAAGGGCTTTTCCTCCCATGTTGAACGGGGGGAAACCTCATTCTGGATTTGAGTAAATATAATACTTTAGGGTACCTATAGATGTACTCCAATGTTTTCTAACCATTTTAGCATCCTCACAGCATCATGTGTATAACCCCTGAAGGTTTAAAAAATAGCCACTGGGGTGCTTTAAAGGTCGTCAAATGAGCTTTAAAGTGTCCCATGGCCATTTTTAAATGAGTGGGGGGTTTAAGACATGTGATGCTGCAGCATTTTAATTAGAGTGGCTCTGCAGGAACCACTGTAATTCAATACCCTCCCCCCCCCCGACACATATATAGGCACCCTTAATCTTTATTTTCCAAGATTACCTAATAGAAACTGCAACTGTCTTGGGGGAGAATTTCTCAGACCTGCAACTATAAAAAAGGAAGTTTAGAGAAGGCTAGCTGTTCATTTCTTAGAATATTCTGGTCCATTTTGAGGAGAAATAGATCCACCTCAAAATCAAAATTGGTTGAGAGGGACAGATAAATTGGAGAGGAGAATTTTGAAAAGGAGATAGATGGGACTTAGATTCTACAAGACAATGGCAAGATAGGGAGTGAGTTCCTTATAATGTGACTATCACCTTGTGTTTTGATAAACAAGGAAAATGTTTAGTCTAGCCTAGTCAAAGTTTTGCACAGCTGTGCTAGATAATATTACAGTTAATTTAATTAGACTGCCAGTAAAGCTAATTATTCCTATGAAACCTGCATTGCAGACCACCTATTTACACACACTGTCAATTTTTTTTATAAACATACAGTTTAAAGGATTTGATATTTGCTTTAATACGTATGAATTTTCCAGAGTTTAATTTCTATCTAATGTATTGATTCTCTTCCTTCCAGGGTTCTCGAGCTGGAAAATAACTTTATATTCCTATGGATGTGACTTGTTTTTCCCCTATGCTCAATCATTGTTATCTTTAAATAAAAAGATTGCTTTCTGCAACATAATTCCATTTTGTTATTCTGGTATAGAAACTGATTGATCATACTATTGTTAATTTATGCATGGGATGAGAGCAATATATTTTTCTTTTAAAAAAATTCTGTTCCTATTAAAGTGTGATTAAAATATGTAATTAGTACAGGAATTCAAACTGTTTTTGGCAAGAATTATTAAAAACCCAGACCCCATTAAAGGCAGTTGCAAAATACCAATTAACTTCGGCAGAAACTCTTAGTCCCTCAGGGTAAGAGTTTCAAAGGAGACTGGTGTACTTAGCTGCCTAACTTGAGACTTAAAAGGAGTTCAGGGAAAGTGCTAAACAACCACATTATTTAAATCAGGCCTTAATTTGGTAACCCAAAATAACAAAAAATGTCTGCAATTCTTGGCCTGTCTCTTATTCAGTCACTGTTCTTGTCATAATTTATTAGTCATTCAGTAGTGCTAATTGCAGAGGCATAGCTGGGCAGTTCTGGAGTTTGCAAGGCAGCAGCAGTGGCATGGTTGCCCTCACCATGCCCAGCTACTATTTTTACATTTTATCCCACCCCAAGTTAATTCCCAGGAGTGGTGCCCCACTTGCTCTCCCTCCCTTAATTACACCACCAGACAATGGTTTAGCTTTGAAACAGAGCAAAAATGCTTGTTATGCTTTCTCTAGTAAAGCTAAATACAGTTCATTTTCTAATTCCATGTGCTATAGACTGTCTTTACTAAAGCACAAATCTCAGCAATGTGCACAGTGACTAGTTCAGATCATGGGTGCAATATAGCTCTTGTTTGAAAATGCCTGGCTTTCTGAGACAATTGCTTATATGAGTGATTTGCACTAATGTAGTCTCATTAAAAATTCACAAATCTATGCTGTAGCACCTGGTAGGAAGAAAAATATGCAATAAACAGAGTCACAATAAAGCAAGTTTCGTATATAGATCTTTTTTATAACACTGAAGGACAAAAGCTGAAGGCATGACACTCCTATATTTTACCACAGAAAATGAATGTGATATTTGCATCATCATTGCACCTGAGCAAGGACACCCCTCAGGAGAACAGGGCATGGAAATGTTCCTCAAAATCCACTTAGTAGTATCATACTCTTTGCCTTAGGGGGCTGTCATTGACTTATTGAAATGCTGTCAATGTGGTGACTATCTTCCAGTTCTGCAGTGTTTTATGGATTGATGTTGGCAAACATTGAGTGCTTTCTGAGAGAAGTTTAAGGTACTCTGAACTGGTATGAGCTAGATATTCATTTATGAAATGAACAGCACCCCCAATTATTTCAGTGGTATGACATCAGGCCTCATTATACGCTAGGATCCTTGTTCTGTTTACACAATTCAAACAAATTGAAATCCACTCAATTATTTTTAAAAACTATTGATAATTTTTTTGTGCAAATTTCTTAACCTGTTGAAGCATTCAGCAAGCATTTTGAAGCTGTTGTGGCTAGTTAGATAAGGCACCTAGCAAAATTTCTCTCTGATCCTTGGAGGAGCATGCGTGCAAGCATTTCTGGAATGAATACTCATATGCGATGAGTATTTTTCATAGTCAATTAGTAGTACATGTGACTGAAATTCACTTTCATTGAATGTATGTGCCAGTAGAACTTCATCACGTAGAAGTTCATTGATGGCAAACACAAAAGTGTAAACGTGACCTGTGAGAACTGATTAAAAATGTTGAATATTCCCAGAAACATTTTTCACTGTTTGCTAAGCTTTAATTTAGAGCCTGTAATAGCTCTTCTTTTTAGAAAAAGGCAGGTATCAAAGTACTTGATTTTTTTTCTCACCCACTTCAACTATTCTATATTTGCAGCTTCTGTTCTGATTAAGTCAGATGATTTAAAACCCTGGTGCTGTGACTCACTGATGTCTCATCCAGATGATGTGTTATGCTCTGATACACTGGCACTTGTTTTTTTACAACAGAGAGAAAGCAGTGAACAATCTGGATATCTTTAGACTTCATTTAGCTCCAAACATTTAGTGATTGAACCAGCTTCTTTATCTTCCTTGTATAATGTCGAGTCCTGTTTGCCTTTAATAGAATATTTGCCTTTGTTTTTCCATTCTGAGGCTCCTCAGGTCTGCCAAGAATGTCTCAAAGCTATTTTACATCATTGTATGTACTCCAGTCCTTCTTCTCTGTCATGCTTGTGCACAGAATGCACCATGTCTTTCCTTACAAACACAGCAGCCAAGAAGGTACTTCACTGAGATATATGATTGCTTACAATTTTAAGATCTTATCCATATATATACAGGCTGTCAATTAATTGCTGTTAATGTGCATGTGTGATGCATGATCCAATTAACATTTTTTTTTTTAATGTATTAATTACACACATGGTTTTGGAGCCTGTACCCGGGCTCCTCTCTGCCACCATCACCACTGCCTCCAGGCTGCCCAGTGGGGCAGCGGTGGCAGTGCACAGGAGCTGCAGGAAAGCCTGGGAGCAGGCTTCGGGCTGCTGCAGCAGGAAGGTGGGAGGAGGGGGGAGGCACACACAGAGGAGATATAGACACAGAAACACATTAAAGGTGAACTGATAGATCAGTGCCATATTGAGACGCCACATGTAGGTGTGCATCTGCAGTATGCATGCGGCCAGGAATGCAGCCTGGTGGTGTGTACAGCAGTGCCCAGTGTGTAAGTCTGTGGAGGGGAAAGGGAAGGGACAGAGGAAGAAGGAAGGGAGTGGGGGGCAGATTGAGGCTCCCACAGTAAGGGAGGGAGAGGGCAGGGGCAGGCTGGGGTGAATGGGACTCTGGGGCCGGGGCAGGCCATGGGACAGAGCTGCAGGAGGCCCATCCAGGAGTGTGGGTGAGGGGGTAGATCCCTGCTGCTGTGTGCACCACCGGGGGAGGCATGGGGGGCATGTGTCCCCCAGATTTGTGTTCAGGGCACAGGCAGGCTGCCCGCTGTGGGCTGGGGCTCTTCACTCTGGTGCCTTTGCCCTGGGAGCTGTGCAATGCCAAACTGTGCTTCTCACTACCACACAGGCAAGGGGTGTAGTGTGGGCAGCACACAGCTCCCCGGGTACAGAGCCCCAGCATACAGTAGGCAGCCTGCCTCCACCTTGCACACAAATCTGAGGGGCACACACCCCCATACCTCCCCCGGGGTACACACAGTGGCAGAGAGCCAGCCCTCATGCCCCTGAATGAGCTGCCTGAGGCCCCATTCCACTCTTTGCCCTGGCTCTGGGGTCCCATTCACCCCTGCCCCTGCCCCACTCCCTCTCTCACAATGGGGCCCAGAATCTGCCCCCCGTGGCCCTTCCCTCCCCCCTCCCTGGCCACATCCCCTTCACAAATGTCAGCTGGATACTCTTTACATGCCGCCAGGCTGCATTCTTGTAGGGTTACCAGTTTCAAATGGAGGACACCTGTGGATGGGGGTAATATGATTGTGGGGCCAGGGGGCAGTGATATTTCCATGCCCTGCTCCTCACTCCCAAGCCACAGGTCCCCAGCCCTGCACTCATGACCCACAGTACTCCACATCCTTCCAGGGCATGTGGGGGTGCCCCCTCCCCAGGCTCCAGACCCCCCGCACACACTCACAGCTCCCCACACCTTCACAAATTTCCCCCCACAAACACCCTTCACACCCACCCCCAACCATATAAAGTACCTGCATAATTGTATCTAATTTTGAGGGGTTTTGCACATAATTTTGAGTTTTTAACTGTAATTAAAATCATGATGAATTGCAACTAATTTTTATAACCCATCATGATTATTTTTTTAAATTATTTGACAGCCCTAATATCTCACAAGCTGATAAAAATACAATGCAAAGCTTTTCAAATCCTACAAAGATTTACAGATCTTTCTTAAATCTGATAAATGATTCCATTTTATTTGTTAAACAAGTGTGTGTTATTTTGCTGGATCAAGCTTATACTAGCAATCATTTAATCTATAATACATTTTTAAAATGTTGGTGTTAGACTTGTAAGACTTACTGCACAATCCCCAAAAGAAATTATCACAAATTATCTACTAGATGTCTAAGTCTCTCTCCATTTAAATACCTTTGTTGTTCTGTATTGGAGACCATTGACTATACTGACTTTTGAAAGCAAGTTAAAGAGTGTAAAATAGTAGGTCAGGTTGTGAAAGTCAAGAATATGGCAAATATTTGGAAATCTCTCCACATAAATTTATTTAGTAGGATGCAATTTCATTCCACACAGTTGACCACCATGGGACCTAAATATCATTTATGTAGCGTAACCATAGTCATTTGAGGAAAATCCAGGATGGAGTAAAAAAATCTTGGATAGAGGGGTGCTGTGGAGCAGCAATGCACAACCACCCCCAACCCTGCGGCTCCCAGAAGCGAGGCTGGGCAGGACAGTACAGCATGGCATGTGCACACACATACACACACACCTGATGACCACATGTGCACATACACACACAGCCCCACCCCTGCAGCTGCCCATGTGCACCCCTCCCCCATCCCCAAATCTACTGTGCAAGCAATTCTGTTTGCAGTCCAGTGGGGTCCAGCCCAGGGGGCAAACCATTGCCTGGGCTCCTGGGCTTTCAGGAGCCACACATAAAGGCAGGCTCATGTCAATCTGGGACTTTTGCTTCAATTTTCTCCAACAGCTAGGACACTGAGACAGCCTCCAAAATCTGGGACTGTCCCAGCCAGTCCAAGACATATGGTCACCCTATTTATATAACTGTCTAGCTAAGCACAACTTTTAATTAAAGCATGGAACCCATTGCCACCAGGTGTTGTGGAAGTTGACAGTTTAGCCAGATTCCAAAAAGGAACTGGACAAATTCTGGGGGAAAAGGGAATCAATAGTTATTGAGCATGGGAATTAGGGATACAGCCTCTGAATCAGAACTTCCTAGACCTTAAGTGGTGGAGGCTGCAAGTGAGAAAGGGACAGTGGGGGAAAAAAACCTTGGTCATACCCAGCTCACTTTCCCTTTCAGCATCCACTCTCTGCCACTTTGACAATGGATACCGGGAAAGATCAAACTATGGTCTGATATAGTAAATGGCGGTTCCTATGTTCTTACATGTTCTTAGTGGTTATTGTCTCAAAAAGCATGGAGGAAACTTGCATTAATTATGTAATTTGTAAAATATCTAAGTTTTACCCCTAAACTAGGCAGATAATCAAGCATAAGCCCAATTCACCTTCATCTCTAATAAATTACTTCATCTCCCTAACTTTGACCAGTGATGGTTCACACGATTGGAAAGAGAGTTGGTTTCCAGTGCCTCTTATTTTATATTAATACATTGCTCTCTATTTTTCACTTATATTGGGGTTTTCCATACATTCAAAGGATGAGGCATAATGCAGAGAATGTACCTGATCTAAAATATATTATAATTAGACTTAGAAAACTAAGTGAAAGGAAATATTGACTTCCTTATTTTACAGAAAAAGAAGTGAAATGCAAAGATTGCATTATCTAAACCAGGAATTGAATTCCAGTCTAGCATCTTTATCACAAGGCTGTTCTTCCTCTGTATTATTATTCTTATTAATAATGATAACTAACAAAGCAAGAAATATAAACAAAATCTCTATAAGCATTGAGAAACTGAGGGCCACAGACCATACGTAATAAATCCATCATATATATATGATGAAACAAATCCATCATATATATGTATATATATTCTGTAGTACTCCTTTCCTAATAAAATTTGCAACTACTGATGCTCCTCACAGCATAAAAACTGTCTTCCATTTGTACCTTTATTAACTTTATTAGAATTATTTCTTGTTAACATTATTATTATTTTTGCCATCCCATTTTATTGGGTTTTTTGTCTAAGAAACTAAATATGTAGTTTGTAACATTTTATGATAATGTAAAAGTCAGAGAATATCATCAGACTGAAATAGATATTGCATTAGCCAGGTTCATCTGAAATGATTTTAAAAAAGAATTAAAATAACAGTTTTCCCTGAATATTTGTCTTTCAAATTCCAAAAAGCTAGCACATTTATTTATCATTCTTACTAGAGCTGTGTGAAAACTAGAGTTTGTCTTACAAGAAATCCCAACATTTCAGCATTTGTTTTTATGATAAATCTGGATTAAAGATAATATACAGAGGAATTGTTTACAGAGAAAAATTCTAAAGAAGTTTCTCTCAAATGTCAAAACTGTTGGTTTTAATCAGAACTAACTGGCTTAACTTCTGAATCAAAATACTTCATTTTGGTTTGTTGCACAGGCCTGAAATGGTTCACTGTGAGTCACTTCACCATTTTCAACTACATTTTCCTTTTGTAATAAATCGCCTCTTGGGACTCATAGACAATTGGAAAAATGTAATTAAAAGTTGAAACTTCCTTGAAATTAAACATTTTGGATCTGTTAAAAGAATTTAAATGATTCAAAGATAGTCTAGTGATCTAGTTGGGGGGAAACCCCAGGCTGTACTCTGTATTCCCAATATTATTTCTGATTTTAACCAATAATGAAAAATGCACCTAGATGGGAGTAGTGGCCAGAATACTGGACCCTTCCCCCAACACCATTATTTAACCATTAGACAATAGAGTCAACTCTCTTTTCTTGTCCTCATGACTCTTACCAGAGGCATAACTAAGAAAAAACCGTAGGGGGGGGGGTGTGCATGTGCATATGCGTGTGCTGCACTGTAATGTTCCCCTGCCCTGATTGCTGTTCAACTTCCCAGGAGCCACCATTCTGGCTCCTGGTGTTAGTGCCTCATACTCCCAGTGCCCCATTCACCCACTCCTAGTTATCCTACTGGTTCGAACTCCCTCAGCCGGAGGAAGGTACAAACTACAGGTCTTCCATGTGTGGGGTAAATGCTTTTACCACTAGATGAGCTTATTTAAAAGTGGATGGTGATTCACCTTTGCCTTTTAAAAATAAAGCAGCTGCTACTGCATTTTGTGAGGAACTGAGTTGTTCCAGAAGTTGTTAGCCATCCTCACTGAGCCCCTCTGGGGATCCAGATGCCCCTCAGGCTAACTTCTGTGTTCCTGTGCAATATATACATCTATATAGCTGCCAGACTTAGTCTGGAGGAAAGTGTGGAACTTTCTGACCAAAAAAGGGAGGTTCCCAGTGAGCTTTAGGTATGTTACAACTTCCAGGAACACTTCTAGTCCTACTGTGGCAGGTTCACCAGTTAAAAGACCAGTTAGGCTGTCAGTCCAACTGAGAGAGAGGTAAATCCCAATTCTTTTGAAACCATTCATCTTTATACATATATTATTCTTTAAGTCATCTGATCACAGGCTTACACATGGATGCACACAGCTAGCTATTTCTTTCTCTTTCATATCAGTGCATTACCATTTCAATCTACTTTCCACATTCCTTGACTGTCTCCTCAACTTCCAAGTCACTCAGGAAGCTATACCTTGATTAAGGAGAACACTTAACACTTTGACACCTCCGAGTCCTTTCAGGGTATCCACCCCATTTCAGTTGAAATTCCAAGGTGGGTCTGACTATTTAAAAAGCCCCTTAGGCCAGATCCAGATGTGCAGGTACATGTGGTTTGTGGCACCATAAACCTCATTGCAGCACCACAAACCATGTGTGTTGCACATTAAACCATACATGGCATTGCTCATTTGCAGCGGCTGGGCAAAATTTGCTATTGGGATATAGAAAGAAATGGAAAAAATATCTGGAATGCTACAAGAATATTTTATATTTTCTTATGTCTGGCATCTTAATTCACCCTGGGCCCAACACATCACGTTCATTAAACATGCCTCTTCCTTTCTCTGTCACTATTCATTCACTCTTGTTTTAAATCCTTTTTTCTTCATTTTGATTTTCTAGGTTGAATTCTTTTCTGTTTCTTAATATAAAATGTACATGTTATAGGTATATTTTACCTGTGTATTTGCTACTACATTATTCTTCAAGGGGGTGGTTCACAACACATTAAACTCACTAGAAAGACTCACATTGATATCAATGTATTTTGGATCAGGCTCTAAGTTCAGGAAATATGAATCAGTTATACAGTATGCAAGGGTTACAGATTTTCAGTTCTATTTATGCTGAGCAACTTAATTTGGCCTTTTAAATTTAGTTTGAAAAAAGAAAACCATCAGAAAAAACTAAGAGCAAAGTTTCAAAGATCCTATAATTAGACAAGTGAACCCAAAATAATAATAAAAATAATATCGGGAATGTGATTGTAATGCAATTTATTAAAACAGAAGGCAATCCTTAGTTAAATATGGCATTCCATTTTACTGCACTCCAGGAGAGTGTGCCAGAGTTCAAGGCCACAGTAACTAACTATCTTCTGTCAAAGCTGGCCTTGAGGAAAGAGCTCATTTTAATAATGATTCATGATCAATCTGGCACACCTCTTAAATTATCCTTTGACTGTTGACTTATTGTGTGTCTGAAAAAGGTGGTAATCTTGTCTCTCCTCCAATCTAGGAAAGTCTTCATTTAACCAAAGAACATTTGTAAAAGTAACATTCATTCCACTTTGATTACAACTGTTTAAGACTGAAATGCCAAAATAACAGTTTTTTTCAGGCTGAATATTTTGAGGCAACTTTTTTGAATAATATATAAAAATTGGGTATAGAATACTTATAGGTGCTTCATTTTAATCCCATGATTAGTTGCAATTCCTGCATGGCATTCTCTGCCTTGCCTGCAATGAAGCAATGAAGACAATGAAACTACTCTGGTGTTTAAATTAAGTGTGTCAACAGCGGTAGACTTGGGACCATAAACATGGTAAAATAAGAATTTTTTGGCTGGAATAAAATGCTGTAATACCCTTACTAAAGGTGTGCGATATGTTTAAAAGTGGAGAGGAAAAACTGTTCCAAAAAGGACTGCCAAGCATAGTTTATAGAAACTGGTAAGAGCCATAGGACACCCTATGATTTTGGACTGCAAATCCCAGAGACCTTGGGGGCAGCAGTAAGAGAAAGTGAACACACAGCCCATGCTGGCTACATGCCAGACAGCCATGCTCTAGTGCCCCCCTGCTTCTGGCCTGAGCCACTGCAGACATGTTGCTGCATTTCCTGAATCAAAGGTAAACGTCTCTTCACTTGCGTTTCAAGTTAATCCATCCAGCTTAGACTAACCTGCAAAGACTGAAATGATTCAGCCTCAGGCTTTTTGACTGTCCGTATTTAACCCAAAGGACTTCCCTGGCTATACAGAATGGTCTGAGAGAATACCTATGGCTAGCAGGAATGGATCTAGGTTTATTAAAAGGAAGATGCAGCAGAGAGCTCACTAGCACGGGGATGTGTGATTGGTAACAGACCAGTAGCTGAGACCAGAGCTCTCAGCATCAGAGAGTTCATTGTGTATCCACTACACAAAAGGAATGCACTTAAATTGGAAAAGAAAATAGGACTGAATAGCAGACAAGCATGGTGCATCATTAACCGCCTTACAGGCTAAGTGACCAAAAAATGACATTGCCCTGTGCCAACAAACTCCAATTCCAAAAATTCTGTGGAACAACAGCAAATACAGTAACCCAAGCAAGTAACATAAAGAAACAATAAGATACCTGACTTGTGTACAATTTAAATAACCCCAAGGAGGAGTATACCCACTTTGCCTGCACCTTCAGGGAGGCAGTAAGAAAGGCCAAAGTAAATACAGAGCTGAGGCTGGCAACACAAATTAAAGACAACAAAAAGTCTTTTTTTTAGGTATTCAATGAGTTTTTTGCCTCGGTGTTCTTGAACAGGGATCAAGATAAGTCTCCTAATGGGTTCTTAGATGAGCATCAGATGGACACCAGCCCACCAAATGTCAACACTGAATTGGTGCAGAGCCACTTGAATTGACTGGATGTCTTTAAGTCAGCAAGCCTGGATGAGCTGTGTCCAAGAGTACTGAAGGAATTGGCCAGTATCATAGCAGAACCACTGGCATGGCTGTCTGAGCACTCAGGTGCTCAAGTCAGGTCCCAGAGGACTGAAAATGGGCCAGTGTAGTCCCTATTTTCAAGAAAGGAAGGAAGAAGGATCCGAGTAATTATAGGCCAGTCAGTCTCACCTTCATCCTTGGAAAGGTCTTTGGAAAGATTATGAAGGATCGTATCTCTGGGAGTCCAGTGGGAAAAATAATGCAGCAGGGCAACCAGCATGGATTGGTAGCAGGCAGATCTGTCCTGACCAATCTGGCTTTGTTTTATGACAGAATCACAAAATGCTTAGATGCAGGAGTAGAGGTGGATGTTGTTTTCTTGGATTTTAGCAAGGCCTTCAATACGGTATTGCATCCCATTCTCATAAATAAAGAGGCTGTGACATAGATGTTTACACAGTCTGGTGAGTGGCAAACTGGCTTAGTGGTTGCACCCAGATAATGGTAGTAGACAAGTCAGTATCGACCCAGAAAGATGTGGGTAGTAGGGTCCTGCAGGTTCAGTTCTTGGACCTATACTCTTCAATATCTTCATCAGTGACTTGGATGTGGGTGTGAAGTGTACTTTGTTTAAGTGTGTGTTTGTGGACAATACTAAATTGTGGGGTGAAGTGCACACAAAAATTGTGGGGTTTTGATGCATCCCTACTTGCCTTTCACCGGGGAGGTAAATGGCCTGGCTTTTCTAGGTAACTGTCCCATCATGGCCAGGCCCACCAGAAAGCTCATCCCTGGCAGGGTGAAGTTTTTGGTCTTTCCCAGGACCAAGCAGGCCTACCTGCCTTGGTCTTAACACTGATGGGCTAGATGTTATTTTTATGGCCTGCTATCTCACTGAGACTTCTCCCCGTAGTCAGTGATGTCCCGTCCATCAAGGAGACCTTCAGCCTCCTTAGACCCTGGCCCCATCACCAGGCCAGTTGGGTTGCCAGATAGCCCATCATAGCCCAGGCCTGCCCCTCATGTTGGGCTTCACTTCCCTTTGGTCTTCCAGCCCTGGCTGTCTGGCATTGACCAGTCAGGGTATTCAGTTCCCAGCACCGCAGCACCTGACTTCCTTAGGCAGCAGGGGTCTCCTCCTGGGCCTTACCATACCGCCACCTCACTCTGGGCTTGCTTAGAGCCCCAGAGATCTTAATAACCTGGCTCATCTCTGAAATGGGCTCACCTGAGCCCCAGGCCTCACTCCTGCCTGTTCTGCATCAGGAGCTTACCTAGCCTCTGCATAGCCCTGCTAACCATAAGCCCCTTCCCAGGCTGGATATTCTTCTATTTAGGCCCAAAGTCTTCTTTCTGGGATCTGGGGCCTCACTGGGCCCCTAGGAATCTCCTGCCATCCCCGACAGGTCCTCTTTTACCTAATGGTGTTATGAGCAGCAGTTCAGACAGGTGTTACTGTTCCCCAGCTGCTTGCAGCTGACTGTTGGCTCAACCCTGTGGTCCTGGATCTAAAATAGTCACCTCATCAGGGCTGGCCTGCTGGTGGCTTCCTCTCAGCCTTAAAGTGGCAGGCACACACAGGTGCACTGCCACAAAAACCTTACTGAGGGCACAGGAACAAACCATCCCAATGTGCAGGAAGAATAGCAAATGTGGCAAGCTACCAGCTTGGCTTAGCAGAAAACTCTTTGATGAGCTTAAACACAAAAAGGAAGCTTACAAGAAGTGGAAGCTTGGACAAAACACTTGTGAGGAGTACAAATATATTGCTTCAGCATGCAGGGATAAAGTCAGGAAGGCCAAGAGACAACTGGAGTTGCAGCTAGCAAGGGATGAAAAGGGTAACAACAAGGGTTTCTACAAGTATGTTAGCAACAACAGGAAGCTCAGGGAAAGTGTGAGTCCCTTACTGAATGGGGGAATTAACTTAGTGACAGATGATGAGGAAAAGGCTGATGTACTCAATCCCATTTTTTACCTTGGTCTTCACAGGCAAGGTCAACTTTCAGACTACTGCACCAGGCAGCACAATTTGGGGAGAAGGTAAACAACCCCCAATAGTGAAAGAACAGGTTAGGGACTGTTTAGAAAAGCTGGACATGTACAAGTCCATCAGGCCAAATGAGATACACCCGAGGGTGCTGATGGAGTTGGCTGATGTGATTGCAGAGCCACTGGTCATCATCTTTGAAAACTCATGATGATTCAGACAGGTCACAGATGATTGCAAAAGGACAAACATAGTGCCCATATTTAAGAAAGGGAAAAAGGAGGATCCAGGGAACTACAGACCAGTCAGCCTCACCTCAGTCCCTGGAAAAATCAAGCAGCAGATCCTCAAGGAATCCATTTTGAAGCATTTGGAAAACAAAGTGATTAGGAAGTCAGCATGGATTCACCAAGAGGAAGTCATGCCTGACCAACCTGATTGCTTTCTATGATGAGATGACTGGCTCTGTGGATGTGGGGATATCAGTGGATGTGGTACCTTCATTTTAACAAGGCTTTTGATATGGTCTCCCACAAGACTCTCACAGGCAAGCTAAGGAAGCATGGGCTGGATGAATGGACTATAAGGTGAAAAGAAAACTGGCTTGAGCATCAGACTCAGAAGGTAGTTATCGATGGCTCAATGTCTAATTGACAGCCAATATCAAGTGGAGAGCCCAAGGGTCGGTCCTGGGGCCAGTTTTGTTCAATGTCTTCATCAACGACCTAGAAGATGGCATAGAGTTCACCCTCAGCAAGTTTGCAGATGACACCAAGCTGGGGGGAGTAGTAGATATGCTGGAGGGCAGGGCTAGGATTCAGAGTGACCTAGGCAAATTGGAGGACGGAGCCAAGAAAAATCTCATGAGCTTCAACATGGTGTTACCTGTCAGCTCCATGTTCTTGGGGAACCCTGACACAGGACACAGACTGTCTGACTCACAAAGAATCGCCCCCCCCACACCTAAACAGAAACTGATTAAGATGCAGTGAGAGACACATCTAAAACCCTCCAGATAAGGGTGACAAGAGTGCAACAAGTGCCCTAGGTCTCATTTGCATCTGAGATGGGAACAGATGACCATTCATTTACATGAGAGATGGAGAACAGAAAACCTGAAGCAGAGACTGC
>NW_017728931.1:64427335-64430330 GCF_001723895.1 Crocodylus porosus
GGGGTGAGGGATTGCAGAAGGGAGAGATACAGCTCCATACAGAAACACAAGTAACACAAGCAGCACATTGACAGAATTACCAAGACCCTAGCCCTAATAAATGAGCACACCCCAAAGTAGCGGGCAAATCTGGTAACAATGGGCAAGTGCAAAGTCCACTTAGGATGGAAAAATCCCATGTACTAGTACAGGTTGGGGGCTGACTAGCTGGCTAGCCACACTGTAAAATAGGACCTGGGGGTTACAGTGGACAATAAGCTGAATATAAGCCAACAGTATGCCCTTGTTGCCAAGAAGGCTAACACCATACTGAGCTGCACTGGAAGGAGTGTTGCCAGGAGGTCAAGGTAAGTGATTATTCCCCTCTATTCAGCACTGGTGAGGTCACATCTGGAGTACTATGTTCAGTTTTGGGCCCCCCATGACAGAAAGAATGTGGAAAAATTGGAAAGAGTCCAGTGGAGGGCAACAAAAATGATGTGGGGGCTGGGGCACATGACTTATGAGTAGAGGCTGAGGGAACTGGGCCTATTTAGTCTAGAGAAGAGAAGACTGATAAAGAATTTAATAGCAACCTTTAACTACAAGGTGGGGTTCAAAAGAGAATGGACCCAAACCGTTTTCAGTGGTGAGAGATGACAGAACAAGAAGCAACGGTTTCAAGTTGCAGCAAGGGAAGTTTAGGTTAGATATTAGGAGAATTTTCTCACTAGGAGGGTAGTAAAACAGTGGAATAGGTTACCCAGGGATGTTGTAGACTCTCCATCTTTGGAGGTTTTTAAGACCTGGCTAGACAAAGCCTTGGTTGCCCAGGCCATCCTGATGGGGGTGCAAATCAGGTTGACCACCCCAGGTGCCGTGCTCTGGGGGGCCACGAGGACAGTGCCTTATAGACCCCACCACAGCCGCTGTGTGCTGCCTGCTCTGTGCTTTGATCGCTCAGGCTGCTTGCTACCCCCCACTCCGGAACAGGCTGATATACCCTGGGCCCTGCACATCCCTAGGAACAACTCTGTTGTTCGGGATCTTATAGTTGGGAATGCTCTGCTTTGAGCAATAGATTGGACTAGATGACTCCTTGCAGTCCCTTCCAACCCTAATTTTTCTATGATTCTATGAGCTCCTACTGGTTTAGGCTGCAACAGAGGAGAACCTAGGCAACAAAAGCACTTGGGAGAAGCTGCAGGAGCTAGCAGCTACAGTGGAGGAGCAGTTGGGACCCTGGGAGACCCTGAAGGGGTTTATGAGCACATGGGAATTGGCACAGAGAACTGGAGAACTGATGTGGCTCATAAGGGTTGTATGAAGGCCACAGGTAGGAGTGCCTGGAAAGCAAACTTCTGTAGGAGAGGCTAAAGACCAAATAGAGCCCTTCATGGACTGGGGATCTAGAAGGCTGTAGAGCAGGATGAAGCCAAAGTGTTTAGAAGCTGGGGATAGCAGCCCTGGAGAGTTGGGGACTGAGGGCCTGGTACAAAGTGAGAGCAGCTCTGCCTGGGCCAGGGGCCCAGAGAAAGAGAGACAGGGAGGGATGCTGAGGATCGGAAAGCCAGATTGGAACAAATGGGCCAGGGCTGGAGGCCTTCAGTCAGAATAATGGTGGCTGCATCCAACAGAGCTGATGCTCCACACTGGAAGGCAACAGTCAATGGGAGCTTGTCAATGTGAGCATGTACAGGAGACTGGAGGCCACTCTTTTTGCTATTAAGGCAATTAGGGTCAGATGGATTTGATTGCCATGTAGAGGGATTAGAGTTCCACAGGGAGAGCTGGTGTTGAAGAGTCAGCCCTGAGACTGACAGACTTTGGCCAGTGGACTCAGAGTCTCAGGGCCAAGAAACTGTACATGTTGCAGTCAGAGCTCTGAACCAACCAGGCCCAAGGAGGGACAGAATATAGAAAGAGCACCCAGAGCTCACTACCCTGGTAGAGCAGCCTCCACTCTGTATTAATACCATCAAGGTGTGGCAGGTGAAGCAGCAAGATAGGACCCTAAGAAACTAGAGTGAGAGCAGGGCAAGATTAAGGCAGACACCAGGACTCATCACAGCCACCCCTAGGGCCTGTCCCATTACAGATGTGCTACTGAATAACATAAGACTTTATAATTGTGTTTCCCACTAGCTCCAATAACTATTCCAGGGCTCTACTGTGGTTAGTATAATTTTATTCATACTATACTGATGTTCTATGCTCTTCAAGGCCCATTGTTTTTCTTTTCTGTATACATGGCCACAGCAACATCCACAGTATTGTTGCATGATAAGGGATAAAGAAACATTTGTAGTAAGAGGAAAAAATATAAGGCTGGTAAGATTGATCCTGATTTGTTGAGATAATCTCTAGAAATCCATCACCAATTTAATTACAAACCTGGAACAATTAGATTAGGTCACTTTTTCCATTTTGGATAATTTATAAATAATACACTGAGTGATGGCTGGCAAAACCAGTGGAAAACTGCGCTTCAAAGTTGGACCCTTGAGTTTTCCAGATTTTTCAATCTTACTTATTGTTTTATTATGATATTTTCAGGAACCTAAACATGTGCTAGACCTCTCAAAGAAACAAGAAATAAATCATTTCTGACCCAGAGTTGACATTATGTAATAAGGAGCAGAACTGAAGTGAGAGTAAAAGTAAAGTAAAAATGGGCAAGGAGAAAAGAATGAAAAGGGTTATCATGAAAGATCCATGAATACTCAAAATGGTATATGTGTTCCAGTAGACTGTTATATTTGCTTTGAAGTTGCACCTGCTTAGAGTGGTGAATTATAGTAATGTTTTTATATTTAGCCTTATTTAATCATTGCTTAAGTTTTATATAGCCTTATTAACTTTTTATTAGCTGGCCTGGGGTTGTTTTTGTAGAGCAGATAGTGCTAATTATGTTATATGTTTTTTTTTTATCATAGATTTCATAGACATCAGGGCTGGAAGGGACCTCGGGAGATCATCGAGTCCAGCCCCCTGCCCAAAGGGCAGGAAGTCAGCT
>NW_017728931.1:64430545-64448268 GCF_001723895.1 Crocodylus porosus
GGAGTTTGTGACCGTTCGACCTCGTCATCCCTTGGGGCGCTCTGGTGAACAAACGTTCCCCCAGATCCTGGTGGTCACCCTTGATAAACTTTTAGGTGGCCATCACTGTAAGTTATTCTAACATTATATAGCAATGGCCTTGTTACCAGCTCAAATTAACAGAATTTGGTACTAACCATCTGAATTAGAGGGATGAAATAATTGGATATGTTAATGAATAAGGGAGGCCAATGGACAATGCCCAAAGTAAAACACGGGAAAAGGCCAAATTAGGAGGTGTGCTCATGATGGGTCTCTTAAACAAACAAATATGCTGACACAGTAAAAGATGGACAGTATGCTGACCATAGAGAAACCGATCTGAAAGCAAAGAGTCACTGAAGGAGTGAAGTTGAAGAAAAGCATAAAAAGGGGCAGCAAGAAAGTTAGGTGTCATCAACATTGTCATAAATCAAGCCTTCAACACCTGTCCAGACTATCCCAGCCAATGATGTACCCTTTGCTTCCAGGAACCGAGAGGCTGTATTCTGTTGAGCAAAGTAACATCTGAGATTGGGGGGAGATCATTGTAGCAAGTTTTTTTCTCTCTCTGTTCATAGAAACTGCTAAGATAACATTTATTGTATTAATAAAGTTAAGCAGATTTTACGACACTGAGTTCTTTGCATTTGTATTTCATGTTCCATTTGAGGGTTAATTGTGCTTTAATGATCCCTTAGCAATATCTAGGAGACAGTGGTGCTAACAATGTGCACAACTTCCTAGTTCTGTTAAATGAAGTTTGTTGGTTTTTAAATAGTATTTACTAAAACTTTACTGGGGGTAATAATTGACCACAGTATGAATATGAGCCGTCAATGCAATGCTGTAGTCAGTAGGGCAAATAATACTCCAGTATGCATCAATCAATGCATCTTCAGCAAAACCAAGGAGGTAATTCTTCCACTCTACTCAGCAGTGGTGAGATCACAACTGGAGTACTGCATCCAGTTCTGGTCACCACACTTTAACAAGGACATGGACAACCTTGAGAAAGTCCAAAGAAGAGCCACTTGTATGATCAGTCTTAAAAGCTCCCTCCAGAGGTGCTGCAATCGCCTACCCTTCAAAACTTCAAGAGGAGACTGGACAGTCACCTTGCTGGGGTCACCTGACCCCCAGTTGTCTTTCCTGCTTGGTACAGGGGGCTGGACCCAATGATCTTCCAAGGTCCCTTCTGGTCTTACAATCTATGAAAACATTTAAGCACAAACATAAATTTGAGCATGTGGGGAGTTTGAGTATGAGAACAGAATGACTTCTAATGAAATTATTTGTTGTACGGGGTCAAATTATTTAGCAACTTCCTTGTAGAAGGTCTAAGAGTAAGTGATGGGGAAGAAAACAATGAGAATAGTTGCATGGTTTTTGGAGATGACTGACTGGAAGCACTATTTCTGAACCCCACAAAAGACACAACAGAGATAGTCCTACTTTCTAGACATCACACTTTCAGAGGACCTTACTTGTAAATTGGAAAAATCATTTCTGCCTGCAAAAGTGGGCCCCCCAAAACTGCAGCATTTCTGCTTAGACTGCCAACTACTGGGATACTGGTTTTTGCACTGCTGAAACATGTATGGGAAAAGGAGACAGAAGGCCACAGGAAAGAGCAACCCCCAATTACCCCATTGTTGAAAAGCACTCCACAAAATGCTTTCATGATTCATAGATTCATAGATGTTAGGGTTGGAAGGGACCTCAGTAGGTCATTGAGTCCAGCCCCATGCCCTAAGAAGGAAAGAGTGGTGGGGTCAGACAACCCCAGCTAGGTGCTTGTTCAGTCTCTTCTTGAAGACCCCCAAGGTAGGGGAGAGCACCACCTCCCTTGGAAGTCCATTCCAGATTCCAGCAACTCTTACTGTGAAGAAGGTCTAATGTCAAACCTAAATCTGCTGTCTGTCAATTTGTGGCCATTGTTCCTAGTTACTCCAGGGGGGTGCCCTAGTTAATAAAGCATCTCTTATTCCCTGCTGCCCTCCCCCATGAATTTATAGGCAGCCACAAGATCACCTCTCAGCCTTCTCTTGCAAAGGCTGAAGAGATCTAGGTCCTTCAGTCTCTCCTCATAGGGCCTCTGACTGTACAAATGGCCCTTCTCTAAACCTCCCAAGATTCTCTGCATCCCTCTTGAAGTTCAGCACCCAAAACTGGTGCAATACTCCAACTGCAGCCTGACCAGTGCTGCACAGAGGGGAAGCATCACCTCCCTGGACCTGTTCAGCATGCATCTGCTAATGCATGATAAAGTGCAGTTAGCCTTGTGATTACTTCATCACATTGATGACTCACATTCATCTTCCAGTCAACTATGACTCCAAGATCCTTTTCTGCTGCTGTGCTGCTGAGAAGGTAATCCCCCAGCCTGTAAGTGTGCAGGTGGTTCTTTTTGCCTAGGTGCAGCACTTTGCACTTGTCTTTGTTGAACTGCATACTATTTCATTCTGTCCATTTTTCCACCTGTCCAAATCTGCCTGAATCTGTTCCCTACACTCTGGTGTGTTACCTTTGCCCCATAATTTGGTATCATCTGTGAACTTGGAAAGGGTACTCTTCATGCCTTCATCCAAGTCACCAATGAAGACACTGAATAGCACAAGTCCAAGGACTGAGTCTTTCAGGACTCCACTGCCCACCTCTTTCCAGGTCAATATTGACCTGCCCACCACCACTCTCTTGTGTGTGACCCCTAAGCCAATTTGCCACCCACCTCACTGTGTAATCATCTACATCATAGCCTGTCAGTTTGCTTACGAGAACAGAAAGAGATACTGTACCAGAGATCTTCTTGAAGTCTACGTAGAGGATATCTACCTCAACTCCTGTATCTAAGCATTTTGTGACCTGGTCATAAAAAGAAACAAGGTTAGACAGGCAGGATCTATCTGCAGTTAATCCATTCTGAGTTCCTTTCATCTTTATTTCCCCTGCTGGGCTCCCACAAATGTGATCCTTAATGAGTTTTTGCGGAGTTTTCCCAAGAATAGAGGCAAGACTAACTAGCCTATAGTTTCCCGGTCCCTCATTGGCCTTTTTTCAGTCCTTTGGAACATCTTTAGTTTAAGATATGCAGATTGAACCAATAAGCAAATGAACAGACACTCACTTTTGATTCAGGAAATGCAGCGACATGCTCACAGTGGCTCAAGCCAGAAGCCAGGGGCACTAGAGAACACCTCCTAGCTACTGCCAAAGGAAAGGGAAGAAAGAAGCCCTCCAAGGCTTTCCCTACCTCTCCCTGCTCCAGAGGACAGGGCGTGGCTGCCTGGTGGGAGGGGTCATGGCTGCCACCAGGCTAGCCTGCTGGAGGTGAGAACCCCAACCTGGGTCTGCCTGGGGTAGGGGGCAGTGCCTGCCAGGTTTCTGCCCCTCCCCCAACTCTGCTCTGGGGGGAAGCTGCTGCCAGATTGAGGGGGAGAGAGGGGAAGAAGGTAGTGGCACTGAAGTCGTAAAAGCTAGGGCTGTGCTAAATTTCGATGGGTGTTTTGTTTCGAAGGTGTTTCAATGCATTTCGAGCTAGAAACAGTGAAATTGACATGAAACTAAAGGCTTTGAAACAGCATTGAAAAAATGTTTTGGAAGTTTTGAAACGTTTTGAGTTTCAAAGTCAGATTTGCTTGCAGCTAAACAGATAGTAAGGAGGGGGGGAAAGAGGGGTGAAAGACTGCTCTGATATTGATATGTGGATATGTGTAGCTGGACAGTACTGTGATCCTTCCCTGAGGTCCCTTCCAATCCCAGTGCTCTGGGGGAGGGATGGAAGAACAGCATAAAAAGCATTGTTTGAACTTAGCTTTCTCTGTGCCTTCACACTTTCAAGTGACACATGTTTTGCTCTGAACAGTTTGAGGTGCAAGAAACCCCTCTACCTATTTCCTTGACAGACTTTGTGGTCACAGCAGGGGTTTTTCTTGCCTGATTCAAGTGAAAACAGCAACATCCTTGATGTTTTCTTGCCTCATTAAAGTGAAAACAGAAACATCCTTGCTGTTTTCACTTGAATCAGGCAAGAAATGACAAAGTTATAGACATTTTCATCATTTCCCATTATAGTCTATGGGCAAAACATAGAAACAGTGTCAAAACAGCCTTGAAACAGTGAAACAGTTTTGAATAAACAAAATGGAACAGTGCTTCAAAACAGAAACAAAATTCTCCCTTCAAAACAATGAAACAGAAGTCAAAATGAAATGGTGCTGTTTTGCACAGCCCTAAAAAGCTTGAACAAGGATAGTTCTTTGTCTGAAACAAGCATGTACTGAACACAGGAATTTGTAACTTCAAGCACATGAGAAAGAAGAACTAAAAAACTTGCCTAAGCCAAGATACAGCCCAGTAAAATACAGTGAAGGTACACACAACTTAGTCTAACTTAAAATGAAATGAAATAAACCAAAAAGACAAAAGAAAGCCTTGTGTAAGTCTGATTTAATCCTGGGGATAGTGTCTCCTCACAGCCAGGTATTCAGAAAGATGTTGTTTAGGTATTCCACTCTCCCACCTTTTACAGGTTTTACTTTATAATGTAAATGTAGTTCTCTACTTTCTTTGGTCACACCACCTCAAGCTGCCATTAACCCTCTCCTGTTTCTGTGTCATCAGCACATACATGTGAGGACTGTGCCAGGTCTTTACCAACACATCCCACCTCTCAGTCTGATCCTGCAGGACTTGGCCTTGTGCTCACAGGTGGCAGGGGACCAGTCTGTCCAACCCTGGATCCCCATCCTCTTCTCTCTCCCCCATGGCCTGGGGGAGCTGAGGAGAATTACCCCTCACCCCACCTCGTATTAACTGCTTGCTTCAGTCTCTGCCAGAGGTGGGAGGTGGGGGGTGGAGTCTGTTGGTCTCCTGTCATTTGTAATTGTAGTTCTCTGCTTTCTTTGGTCACACCAGCCCAAGCAATCCCTCTCCTGTTCCCTTACTTCCATCTCCAGCATATATCCACCCCATGCCCCCACCCCCTCTGCTTTGGGGGGAAGGTCTGGTGGAGGCTGACCGCACCAGGCAGACCCAGCTTTGGTCCCCAGCCAGGTTTCCCACCCCCATCCCGTTGTTAGCCATCCCTCACAGCTCTGGCTAAAGAGCAGAGGGGCGGGGCTGGCCCTGCTCCCTAGAGTAGACAGCACAGCCCAGCACAGCTCAGGGCTGTAAAGCATGCTGGGGGCTTCTGATTTAACTTAAACCAGGAAGAGGTCTTGGACAGAAGTTCCATGAACTGGTTTGATCTCAATCAGTTAAGTCTGATAGTACATTCAACCAAAAACTAGTTGTGCCTACCTGGCTTCAAACAGTCGGTCATGTACAGCATTGGTCCGGACGTCCAGCAGTGGACGTCCTACGGTCTCCTGTAGGAGATGTTTATCACCCAGATGGCCTCCCCCAATCTCACCTGCCACAACTTTGAATGTTATTCTAGTGCGGGGGGGCAAACCACCCAGGGCTCATCTGTGGTGGGGAGTTCACCCAGTGGTCGTCTGTGGGGCTCCGCCTCCCCTACAACCTGACCTCTGCTGGCTCTCTCTCCCTTGGAGTATCCCTGATGGCATCTGGCTTGAGAGTCTTCTCTGACTCTCTTCCCCTCCTTCTGCCATTTTCCCCAGTGGTCCTTCTAATCCCCACTGGCCAGCGATTGCCAATGAGGTCACCGGCCGGTTTCAGTTGGATAAACCTGCATGGATTTCCTCCCTCGCTCCAGCTGTGCCATGGGGCTTGCTGCCGGTAAGTATTTCTATGAGTTATTCTTGTGTTTTTTGCTTCTTTTATAAATGATTCCCATCCTAGGGGAACCCCATTTATCATTTGGGGCACTTTCTGCACCTCTCCCCCAGGCCACCAGTTTCAACCATTTTGAAGCAAGTGTATGTGCACTAAACTTCTGTCTTGTTACAGGTTTCAACCAGTTTCTGATCACTTAAACTGGTTTATGTGTAACTTCTGTCCCTAGCCCCCATGGATGACTGGTGCCTCTCGAGTCTGTGGGAGCACCAGATCACCAGTGGGAGGGGTCCCCCAGCCACCAATCACCAACTGGGGTGGGGGGTACGCAGTGGCTGATCACCAAGCCAGCGGTGAGAACAGAAGTGCACTTGCACCAGCGCTTCCAGTTTCGCATCTGGTGCTTCCAAGGGGTGCATGGCCAATATCAGGGGTGCATGTGCACCTGTGTGTACCCCCTATGCATCATCAATGCTAGCCCCTTTGAGCCTTAATGAAGCGGGGTTAAAGTAGGAGTAGTTTTGCTATTCCAGGACCTCTACAGAATGGGGCACACATGACAGTTGCATCTTAACAGTTTGCATCTACGACCTTTGACACTGATACAATTGCAACATCTCTGTATACCCTATATGGTTTAATGAAATTGTCAAAAGTCCCAGGAACTGAGACATCCCAAGGAATTATCTGAATTCTATAGGAGCAAAGCATCTTATATTACAGTTGCTCTTAGAGCTGGAGACACCACAGTCTTTCAGTCAACCTTCTGCTGCCCTCGACATGAACAACTCAAGTATTAGTTGTCAAAACAAACATGGTCAGAGCAATTCCTTCATCTATATATTGGGACCCAACACAGGCAATGAGATGCTGGATATTTGCCTTTGATGTACACCACAAATTTAGGACCATGCTACCATGAACATGTCAAGTCATCTGTGACTTTTGAGGACTTTGTACCTTTCTTTATATTAGTCTGTTATTGATTATAACAGGCAATTTTTTTGATAATTTTTTGAGCAAAATTCCAATACCACTTTCTACCAAAGACATTTGCAGGTACTGAAAATAGTAATATAAAACTAACTGAGTGTTTTCTTTCTTTACATGGTTATGAGCTTGCAGGTTGTATCCTCAAAAGTATTTAAGTTATGCTTGATGCTCCTCAAGTGCAGAGATGCCACAGGTAGGTCCCTACTACCGGTCTGTCCCTTTTCACCAATCCTGAGGACATACAGTAACTAGTTCAGTCTTTGGAGCAATTTGTAGTTATTCGTGGTAGCTGAAATGAGAGGCCAAAAATGTGCATCTGCGTGGCCTGGAGTGATGATACACTGGCATCAGTGTAACATATAGTTTTTCTACACTAATGTAAAGTATGCCATATCCAGAATGGACAGAGATGCAGCTATTCTAGGGCACCTGCACACAGTAGGGAGCTATTACAGGGCTTCATTAGGTAGTAGGGGAACAGGTATATAGCCTCTTTGCCTTAAGCAAACAGCTACCCCAGAATAGCAAACAAATTACATTAACATTATAACTCATATTGGTATTGATTTACCTTGGTTCTATCATTGTAAATTCTATGCCACACTGGGTAAATTTGCCCAGGTGTTTTTACAGCATCCGTGTACTCCACTTGCAATAAACTTTATAACAGTGTAATTTATTTTTATGGCATAAAAAAGTGTCTGCTCAGATCCTTAAGTTAAGTTGCATCTATATCCCACTACATTTCACCAATATTATTCTATGATTTCCCATTACAACTCTTGTTTAGTAATGCATACATCCTGAGCTACATACATCAGGCATACATCAGAGCCTGTCTTCTGAAAAGTAACCTAGATTTTCCATCCTATTATGCCAATTCTCATTAAGAAAAAAATGGTTTCAAAATGTGGTATGAGCTTTGCAATAAGCTATACAATTTGTCTTCCTAGTAGGATGTATCCAGACAACACACAATGCTGGTTTTACAATTTACCATCTATTTTATTAGAAAGTCAGACTTTTAAAAGGCATGAGCAAGCAGGTACTTATAAATGTGGGTGTACTTCAGGCTGAAAACAATGTCTTCACTTGTACTTTTTTGGAGGAAAATACTTCTTTTATGTGAATATAGATACAAAAACATGTATGAAAAATATCCACTAAGTAAAGACGCCAGTTAGGCATGATTCATTACCCTGGTCTTAAAAGAAATACTCAAGCGTTACTTTAGATCATAATGCCTCATACCTTTGGAGCAATACATGCCTCATACTTACTCCTAATTATAGCCAAGTATATGCATTTGTTGTCCTCTTTCTGTCAACCAAGTTTTACAATGAAAACATTCTGAATAAAACATAAGCTGAGCCAGCTTTTTGTCCTAGGTTATCCTTCATTTCACTCATCCATGCAGATTGTAAAACAACCAGCAGCCTCACAAAATAATACTTCTTTATGTCCAGAAAGCATCGAGATGTATCCATTTAAATGGCTGCTTGTTTTAAGACTGTCAAGTTTAATGACAGCAATACTACTTACCCGTAGCTTGATGAACAAAGGCAGAGCTGTTCTGAGCAGCATCCCTTTTTTGTCTTGAGGCATCTATAAGTAGTTTTGACTGCTTATTAAAATTGTTTTGAGCTCTTAGAACTTACTTGTCAAAGCTATGCAGCAGCAAGATCCAGTTAGTACTTAATATAATTCACATTAAAGCTGCAAAGATGTTTGAAAAATCCAGTTTGGGGGTGGGGAGAGTTTACAGACTATGGCCACGTCCACATAAGCAGGGATGTGTGTTTGCAGCAGCACAAATAGTAGAGTTTGTGCCACTACTTTGTGCATGCCTCTGCTTGTGCAGTTTGCAGTGGGACACATTGTCTCTCTGCTCCACAGCGGGTGCTCTCTGGGGCACAGGGCTAGCAAGCAGGCAGCCCCTGTGCTGAGGCACATTGTGCCCCAGCCAGCTGGGGAGCGGCATGGGGAGACAGGGAAGCAAGCCGCTCAGGACTGTCTGTACTGCCCCTCCAGCCCCCGTCCTCCAGTCTCCATGCACTGCAGAGCCCTGGTGCTGAGGCATCCAGCTGCTCCTTGGCTGGCTGAAACACAGTGAGTCTCGAGACAGGGGAGCAGGTAGCTCCCCTCTACTCTGTCCTCCATCTTCTATTGATACAAAACTGGACGCCTTTATGTCCTTTATTTTTCTCTTCAATAGAGGACAGAGGACAACTGGACTGTCCTCTATGATAGCCACCCTAGGGGGCTCTGCTGCGGAAATGTGCATGTAGAGCCCCTGTGTCCAGGCACACTGTACCCCAGCCAGCCACAGAGCAGCTGGCTGGAGCACAGTGTCTTAAGATGGAGGGAGCAGGTAGCCAAGGGAGCATCTGGCTGGGGTGCAGGCTGCCTCGAGATGGAGGCTCCATGTACCAAGGGAGTGTGCTGCTACAGCTACATAGCTGCTCATCAAGTGTAGACCTACATGATCACCACATCGCCATAGTACCATGTACAGTGCTGTAGGGCAATGTGTAGATGCACCCAATAGTATTAAAAGAATTCCAGTGCCCTGGTCTTGCAAATAGTAAGGAACAAAAAACAAGTAAAGCAAAGCTTTACTGTGAGCAGCCCCATGTTAATAAAATGGGACCACGCATAGTAGTAATCAATATATGTGGTAATAAATGTTTGTTGGGTAATATTTTAAGTGACTGAAGGGGAAAAAAAAGAAATAATGTATTTATAAAACAAATAGCTTAAATCAGTACTAGTATAACACCTGCAGAAGAAAATAGTTATATATATACGTGTGTGTGTGTGTGCATATGTGTGTGTCCGTGTGTGTGCGCGCGTATGTGTGTGTATATATATCACAAATATCAGTCCTAGTTGTGAAGCTCTTCTGAAAGAGAATGATGAGTCACTTGTAGAAAGTTGAAGTTTTGGGACATGTTATAAAGGGTGCAAATGAAGATACCAAGGCTGGTAGAGGAAGAGAGAAAGGAGATAGATTATCTGGAGAAAAGCAAGCACGCTATTTTTGTTTAAAATCATGGAAACAAAGTTCATACCGCATTTGCATTCCTACAGTCTTCCCACACCTCCTCAATTTTCCTTGACTTTTCAAAACTAACTGTCAGTGGTTTGGGTAAGATTGTTTGCTAATTCCTGTATGAAGCATGTCATCTGGACCTATGTGTCTATGTTTACATTTTTCATGAATTCCCCTTGCCTGCTCTTTCTCAATAGCTACTTTTCCAAGATCTTCATTTATGTTCACATTTTTTGAATAACCCCTTCAACTCTCTTTTATCAATATCTATCTCTACAAGATCTTCTTTATCTTGCTTGTTAAAGTCTGATTTTAAGGTGCATGTTAAAGCATTTCTTGAGTTCTATGGATTAAAAAAAAATTCAAAACCACCAAAGCTTTACTCAAGAAATATGTTGTTTTTCTCCATGTTAATTGATTTTTTAAAAATCTTTCTGACCTTTAGCAATTTTGTTTCTTAGTATGTAGTATGGATCCTATATTTTTATGTTACTCACAAAGTAAAATTGTTATGTACAAAGAACTTTTGGTGCTTCTTTGATATCTAAGGCACTGAACATTGAATGTAAATTTACTGTTTTCAATTATATTTAAAATTAGTGAAGCGATTTTGTTAAATTATGCAATTCTTAATATAGCTCTGATTCAGGAAGACCAGTGTTTAGTTAAATTATTATCAGTTCAGCATAGATGGATGAGAAGACTTTGAGGGCAGTTTTATCATAGAGTCATTGTCTTAAGTGGATGCAAAAAGGTGGGCAACATATACAAAAGATGATCTGTTTCACATATGTGTACTTTCCTTTAAAATAATTTAGAAGCAAGAATATGAAAACCTCTGATTGGTACCACTGAAAAAAATATTTTCAAATGTCTGAAAACAGAGCTTACTCAGGATCTAGAACCAAATTATAACTTAGAATTATAGCCAGGTAAAATAAGTGAAATGTGATTCTTGTTTTGACTGATAAAAATCTAAAACCTATACTGTGCATGTTGAATACCCATGAATGTGACCCTCTTCCCCAATTACAATTCAAGGAAAGACCTTAGTGGTAGACAAGTACTTCCGCAACCTTGGTAGCCACCCCTCTTAGAGAGTGAATATTAAGAGGGAGAGCTAACACAGGATCTGATGTGCAAGTGCCTCCTCTGGAAATTGCTTTGGTGTATCTTTATTCATTGTGATCTCCAGAATCCAGGTCTACAATGCAGTCATCATCCTCACTCTGCTATCCGGTGACCTACTGTCATCATGTCAAGATCTTGGAGAGCTATCACTAATGATGCCTCTGGAAAATCATCTACATCAAATGGGAAGATCACTGCATAAATGCCAGCATTTTTCCTGAAGCCAGTGTTACCAGCATTGCGTCAGTGATCATCAGGCACCAACTTCATTGGACTGGACACTGCATGTGGATGCATGACTCTAGACTACCAAAATGAATGCTCTACTCCAAAATTAGTACGAGTCTGAGACCTTGTGGTGGCCAGAGAAAATGTGCTGAACTCACTTAAACAAATGGGAATTTGTTGTTCACCTATACCTAGCCTGAAAAGCCCTATATCCCTGTACTTGAATGCTAGCTTGAGGACCCCAAACAGCCCCAACTATAACCTCTGCTATAACCTTGCCTGTTCTCTATCCCTATGCCTAACTCCCAACCCTGGAGCTCAGGCTCTTCTGGTAGCCTGAAATCTAGCTCCAGGAAATAGATAGCAAATAGCTGAGTCACAAAAAACTGGCTTAGAGAGCTACCAAAAATCCACCACAAAAAATAACTGTCATAGCACCTACTTAATACCTTTCATACTGACAGTGACACCTTGAAAAATTATAGAATGGGTAATTGAGGAATCTACTGTGAAACACCTAACAAGGGGATCAGGAACAGCCAGCATGGATTCACCAAGAGCAAGTCATGCCTGACCAATCTGATTTCCTTCTATAAGGTGACAGGTTCTGTGGGTGGGAGAAGGACCTTTTTTGAAGGTTTTTGATGCTGCCTTCCACAACATTCTCATAAAAAACAAAGGAAATGCATACTAAATAACAGTACTGTAATGTAGATACATAACCGGTAAGATCACCATGCTCAACAAATAGTCATCAATGGTTCAATGTTTGGTTGGGAAGAAATATCAAGTAGGGTTCTCCAGGGGTCTTTCCTGGTCACATATTGTTCAGCATCTTCATTAAATGTTTTGAATGATGGGATTGAGTGCACACTTAGGAAAACTGCTGATAACACTGAGATGGGAGGAGTTCCAGGCACTCGGGAGGGTAGGGCTAGGATCCAGAATGACCTGGATAGACTGGAAAAAATGGTCTATAATCAACTTGATTAAATTCAGCAAGATCAGGTGCACTTGGGATGGAATAATTGCATGCACAATATGTACTCGGGAATGACTGGATAAGCTGCAGTAGTGCAGAGAAGGACCTAGCGGTTACAGAGGACCATAAACTGAATGAGCCAACAGCGCACTCTTAATGCAAAGCAAAACAAACAAAAACACGCCAGCACACTGGGTTGTATCAACAGAAGTGTCACCTGCAAATCAAGAGAAGCGAGTCTTCTGCTCTTTCTGCACTTGTGAGGCTTTACCTGGAGTACTGGGTTCGGTTTTGAGCCTCACATTTCACAAAAGATTTGAATGGATTGGAGGGAGTCTCACAGAGAGCAACAAAAATAATTAATTAGAGACCTTGAAAAATATATTCAAGAGGAAAGGCTGAAAAATCTAGGTCTTTTTTTAGTTTATAGAGGAAAAGACTAAGGAGGGATTTGATAAGTATTCAAATACCTGAAGACAGTAAGCAAGAGGATGGAAATGGGCTTTTCTCTTCAGCTGCAGAGAACAAAGCTAAGAGCAATGGCCTCAAGCTAAACTTCAGTGAAGGTGATTTATGTCAGAGATTAAGAGGAACTTTCTGATTATGAGGATGATCAAGCACTGGAACATGCTGTCTAAAAGTTATATAATCTGCATCCCTTGACACTTTTAAGAAGTTGGACAGATACCTGACTAGGATGGTTTAGTCAGGGATAATCCCACTTTTGGCAGGAGGCTGGACTAGATTACCTCATGAGGTCCTTTCCAAATGTAATTTTCTATGACTCTGCTCTTCCAAAAAAAACCATAGAAGCACTGAGTCTCCCTTACTGCTGGGAGTCCTACCACCCCCCAAACCTAATCCTTGATGGGGGATTATTAGGATCCACCCCACCTACTATTATGTGGAAAAGACCAACCTACATGTGCTCTAACATTATATTGGGATTCCTTCTATCCCCAACCACAGATCAGAAAAAAAAAAAAAAGGAAGGAAAAACCCGGGCCTAAATCTTACCCTTTCTCTAACCCTAATCCAAGTCTGGGTTTTCCCAATAACCCCAAATTTAGTCTCAAGTAGAGCCCCTGACTAGCCCAGCTACAGAAACTACAAAATTCCATTCCTAAACAAAACTGGGACCCCCAAATACTTATCCCTAATCATAACTGAAATCTTTAGCTTTCGCAACACCCACGGTAGCAAAGGGGGTGTTGAATACTACCAGCCCTGAATCTAACCTCATGTCTGGGAGCCATATCACTCCCAAACCTACCTTAGCTGGGGGAGTTGCGGGATCCATCCACTGTAGCAAAGGGGGTGTTGAATACTACCAGCCCTAAATCAAACCAACTCAATGGATTTAGTTAACCAAACAATATCCCTGCATCTGCTATGTTTGCATCTAATTACTGCTTCACTTCCACAAGAAATGCAATTCATTCAATTCCCCAATAACAGAACCTTGAAGAATATTGACAATGCAGGTATGTCTTATTTTGATATAATATTTTTTCTAAAAAATTACAAGATACATTTCTCATGAAAAGTCTTTTGTATTATGAGCTGTCAATTTCATTAGGAATTTTCACTTGAGATAAACTACACATGAATAACATGCCAACATGCAAAAGTAATAAACCTTCTCAGAAGCATTTTACATTTCCAGTCCGTTTACGAATTTTTATGTTCTTGGTGGGTGCTTTTTTATGCAGAGACTCCTAACATAGTGCACAGTATGATGGCACAAACATAGGACAGATTCTACTGCATGTTTGCTCTCTTACAAATTCCTGGATTTGTTTGTACCAGAAATATGACTTGGATTCACCTGGAGTCAAGTGATCTGGCCTAAGAAAAATTAAATACTTACCCTTATCCCAACAGAGTATGTATACATGGCAATTTAAACAAACAGTTTATGGATAGGAATTTTTTTAATGGGTTATTACAGACACTGGTCCAAAATGTAACCATACATCTGTTGACCTTAGCGACTACTTGATGGCAGTAATTAGTCAGCAAGTTAGCAACCACTGAAAACAAGTCTTAGGGCCTTGTCACAAGGGACATTTAGTATGTCTTAAATATGTAGAATCTTATACAGTATTAAAGTTAGAATGTGTTCTAAGCAATTGCATGGTAATGTTTACTACGATCTCTAATATACACAGCTTGTGCCCTGCCACTAGAGGGCCAGCAAGCAGACATCCCAGAATGATTTGCGGAACACTGTTTTTGCATAATTTTTAAAGCAGACAAAAAACAGCTGAGCAGAAGGAAAGCACTGATTCACTGACTGTCTTGCTGAGGATGCGAATTCAAATTCCTCCTTGGCTAGCACTCCAATCCCTCCTTGACAGATTGCTCCAGTTGGGATCAGATCTCTAGAGACTTCCTGGAGATAAAGCATGGCAGAACCAAAAACTGACTGCTGCAATTCATTGGCACTCCTTGCTTTGGCAGCACAAATTCCTGGCTTTGGTGAAGCACTACTTTCAGGACCATGATGGTGTCCCACTTGCAGAAGGCAAAACATGACATCACATAAGCCACAGCACTGCAGGCCAGGTATCAGATGCCAACTCACTGCTAGGCACTACTGGTGAGCTCAGACTGGTGGAAGCAGGTTGGGATGACAAAACATGCAGAGCTGACTCACCTGCTGCAGTGCAATGACATGGGGCTTCCTCACTCCATATCCCAAGAGACACGTGGCCTTGGCGATTTGCAAACTGCCACACAGCAACAGCCTCCATTCCATTGCCAACTGGTTCAATGTGAGGCAGACAATGCACAAATTGTGTGATGCCATACTTGAGGAGCTGGGGCCTCAGTTCATTTGGCCCTGTCACCTGCAGGAGGTTATCAATGGGTTCAAACAGATAGCTTTCCTAAAGTATTTGGGGGCCATCAATAGAACTCACATGCCCATTCTGTACACGTCTTTCCATGCCTTGGATTACATAAACTGTAAGGTGTTCTTTTCAGTTCTACCACAGAAAGTCCTGGATGACTGAAAGCACTGCTTTAACATTAGTGTTGAGTAGTTGGGCCTGGTACACAATGCATGCATATTCATGAACTCATATTTCCTGGAGATGATGGAGTAGGAGGATCTCACTCCCAGCACTCCCACCATGGATTTCAGAGGGCTGACCATTCACACTTGATCACTGGGGACACAGCATAGCCATTCATCCCCTGGTTCATGAAGCCATTCACTGGCTTGCTGCACTTCATGAAGGATAGGCAAGGATCACACTCTATGAAGTGTTCCATCTCAGACTCAGGACACCACTTCTGTGGCAGATATTTCCCCGGCAAGTGTCCCATCAGTGCAGAGTAAAGCTCTTTGAACTTGCAGCTGGTAATCCTAAAAGACATGTCCTGCTTATTCTGTGTGCTGTTGTGCCAGCTCATGGTCTTCAGTCATGGAAGGGAATCACTTAAGACAGCACTCTGCTGAGGCTGCCAATTCCATGGAATGTGCTGAGGTCTGAGATTCTGGATCTCTAATCCAAATTGGTTCACAAAACTAAATGATCACTGTTTGCACCAAACTGTTCAAGGAAAAGTGGCAGGCCTCAGAGAACCTTGAAGATGTCAGTAAGTACTGGGACTGGTGCCATGCTGATTGGGATCACACCCCTTGGGTTAGGTAGGGGTGTTGCCTTCGGGTCGGTACCATCTCCCCATGAGGGCTGGTACCATCCCCATAGGCAGTAGAGTTCTGGCGGGTGGACAGGCTGTCCTGTGGAGCAGGAGTGGAGGGGATGGGAGTGGTGCATCCTCAGATGCTGGTGGGCTATAAATTGATTGTATTATCTCAGTGAAGAAGTCTGATAACTGAATACATATTATGCCCTGGAAATATTCCTGCTGCAAAAAGTCACAAGCTTACTATAATAAGAGTTAACTTAGCATGTTTTAGTGCTTGAGCATACGTACTAAGAGCATGTGCAACATGGCCCTTAGATTAATCAGCCCCCAATCTTTGATATGACTAAGCCACATTCCCAAACTGGAATCCACAGTCCTGAATTAGGCACCAAAGCTACCTTCATAACTCATAAGAAAAGCTATATTCTTAGAATGGGATTTACAACAGAAAGTGTACTGAGTGAGGGAGATAGGCCTAAGTCAGTTTGAAGTAAAGCTGAATAGAAGCGTGAGTCTTAAATCCCACCCTTTGTAAGCCCTACTTGTCAGTGATTTAAGGGCCACCTCTGGGCTGCAGGGAAATATTTATGTCAGACTGAGACTGACAATGCAAAGTTTCTTCTGGAGTCAGGAACAATTATTTTATCCAAGGCTAGTTTAGACCTTGAGATCCAATTGTCCCTTCTTTCAGGCAATTGCCCTCCTAATGGGGCTAGACAGTCATGTTTGTTCTCTCTGGCCCAATGGATCTTGGATTCCACTTGCTTTCTGCCCAGTATCAGAGAGCTCAATAGCAGAAGTGAAGAGTGACCTTCTTGTAGGTTCAAAGTAGCCTTCACAGAAGTGACCAGGACAAGGGAATCTTTCCTTGTGTAACCCTGGGCACAACACAACATGCGCCCTCACCTGAATAGTGGGATCCTGGGGTACCCAGTAGCCAGTAGCCCTGCCCAGCCCCCCAGAAAGCTGCTGCAGTGTCCCCAAGCAGAGAGCTTCCCTTTACAATCAAACACCCTCTCAGACAACACTCAAACTATTTACAAGATTTAATTATTTACAACATAACAAATAACCATTAAATAAACATATTGATATACCAACTAATAAACCCTCAAGAAATTATTTACACAGTCTCTCACTTGCACATGGTGTCCTAGGGATCCCGTGTGCACTGCCCCGGCAGGGTGTCTCAGGAAGCAGAACTGTCTGTGTCCCTGCACATGGACTGTGGACGCTCCCTGGTGCTGGTGTCTGTCTCCGTGCTCCTGGGGTTTCCAGGCAGCAAAGGTCTCTGGGCATCAGGCATTGGCTTCTCCTCTGCAGTCCCTGCAAAGACAGCCTTCTCCTGCCTTTCACCCCCTTCCCTGGCTCAACAGGGAGCAGTATCTGAGCTGCAGGCTGTAGCAACTCTCCTGCCTTGCAGCCTGGCAAACTCCCTGCCCCTGGAGCCCCTCACCCCTCAGGGAAAACAGGGCAGACTCTGGCAGTCGTTCCCAACCCCCAGCTCTGTTGTGCTCACCCAGCCATTCACCAGGCTCCAGGCAGGCTTTTTCTGGCTTGGAGTCTCCACACAATTAGCCCCTCTCTGACCCTGCCTCTGCAGGCTCCCGGGCTGGAGAGAGGAACTGGATACTGTCTCTCTCCCGTGGCAGCCTTTTCTGCTGCTCCTCAGGGCACTCCTAGGGGTTCTCCGAGGAACCACTGTGTTGAGACTCTGTCTCCGGTCTCCAGCTTCTCCCTCAGCCACACTCTCTCTCTCTTGTTCCTTCCTGAGGGAAAACTCCAGCCTAGAGTTCTAAAGGAACTGGCCGAGGTCATTGCAAGTCCCCTGGCACAACTTTACAAGCACTCGTGGTGCTCTGGTGAGGTACCGGAGGACTGGAAGAGGGCCAACGTGGTCCCCATCTTCAAAAAAGGCAG
>NW_017728931.1:64448368-64473948 GCF_001723895.1 Crocodylus porosus
CGGACTTGATGATCTGCTCAGGTCCCTTCCGACCCTAGAAACTATGAAACTATGAAACTGCTCCCCCCTTTTATCCAAGCCTCTCAGCCAATCCCAACCCAGAGCCCTTCCTGGGCTTTTGCTAATGGCTCTCTTTCAAAACTTTGCTGGGGTTACATCACCCCTCCCACTTCCAACAGGGCTGCCTCCAAAGCAGCTTCACTTGCCCTTAGAACCTACAGTGTCCTCTCTGGGACAAACGCTGTCTCTCTGCCAGGCAGCCCTCTCCATTCTTTCAGGTGGGTCCATTTTTTACATGCTACGACACTGGGAAAGAAGAATTGTGGATTTAAACCCCCCTCCTGACTTAGGTGGCAAAGAACTGAGTTCTTCAGCTTCCTGCATAAATGCTTTACGTAATGAACTATAGGGCAAAAGTCTGTAGTGGACTGGAGGCACTGCTGTAGTGGACTGGAGGCACTTTCTGAATGAAAGTGGGCTTGGCTGTTGGTTTTGGGGTGGGGGTTGGTTGGTTTCTGTAGAGCTCACTCCTGTAGGCATGCATTGGTTTGCTCAGAGAGCATCACTGGATCAGCACTCTCATTAAAGGGACAAGACTGCCTAGTTTGTGTACTCCAAATGAGCCTTGGGATGAAAAAAACCAAACAGCTTAGCCCAGCCAGGGGAGCAAGAGTTCTGGGTATGTAAAGAAGAGACATTTTAAACACCTAGGGAAATTTTACTGGGAAAAAAAAAAACAAAAAAAACTTAAGGCACTGTAACAGACCTTAGCTGCCCTGAAGTGCTTTCAGCCTCTGGAGGCTACCTGAGCCATGCTAGGCACTCTGGTTTCTTAATTGGTTACCTCCCTTGCTTTCAATGTGATGCCTTTGCTGACAATTATTATACATTTGGGAGGCTTCCCACAGCCACCAAAGTGACACCTTCAGTGCCTTGCCCTCCCCTTTCTCACCAAGGGTTCCCTTTTTGTCTGCCTCTATCAGAGTGGAGTGAGTTACCCTGACAACAGCTGCCGGCCGGCCTCCCAGTTCACTCCAATCAGGGAGTTTTTTAAACACTTCCTGAGAGTGGGAGGGGGGCACTTTAATGAGAGTGGCTCTCAATTAAAGCACCCAGACCGTCACATGTATCAACATCCCCATGTTGAAAAATGGTGGAGGCAGTGCTTTAACTAAAGCTTCATTTTTCAGCATGGGGATGCGGACGCACATGACAGGGGAGCCTGCTGGAGTGCTGTAATTACCATGCTCCAGCAGTCTCAATGAATCGAGTCTGCTCCGACACACTTTAATTACAGAGAAAAATTCCCCTGTAATCACAGCACAGCGGAGCAGCCTCGCTGGAGGTGTATAAGCACCCCCAATGGCCTGAGGCCCAATTCGGCCCTCTTGGCCTTCTGATTAGTTCCAGGGCCTTCCCATGCCTTCAAGCAGTTTTGAGCCCTTAACAATCCCGCCTAGCAGTTCCAGGCAGCATAGTAAGCCCACGAGCAGTTCTAGAACCTTAACAAACTGACCCAGCAATTTTGAGGAGTAGGCCAATGTGCAAAAATAAGGTGCCACAAATCTGAGGACCTACCTTGCAAAAAACCTCCCCTCTCAGCCAGCCTAATGCATGCCATGACCTCCCCAAGTCTTGGGGGTTGGGAGACCTCTAAATCTGCAACCTCATGACCAAGCCTAAGCGTCCTCAATCTAGAACCACCAAACAAACAGTTCCAAATAAAACAGTTCCACGCTTTCTATGAAATGTGCTCCTTTCAATCCATTAGCTCTCCAGCTACAGCCCACACCAGGCTTCACTTACAGATTGTTGGTTCAGAGAACACAATCCCTTGCAAGAAGCTCCTCTCCCACCTGCAGTCTGAGATAGACTACCTCACTGTGCCCAGGAGTAGAGTTTATAGCCTTAGCCTCCACCTGCTCTTAAAGGAGCCTGGTCTTTCCTTCCTTTACCGATAACATGGCTAGGGCTCCTTGTCCACACAGTTCATCCCTAGCCCACCAGTACAGAATGACATCCTGGGGCAGTTGTTCTTTGTGCTTTGGCCACCGCTGGTGTACAATTTGTATCACACTCTATAGCTATTCTTCCAATTCTGTGTGCTCTTATACTGCCTTTGGAGATAAGGAGGTATTGGCGCGCACTGATAGATTCGATCTCCTGTTCAATAGAGCCACGTGGTATACTCTGGTTTTACCTTTTGTCACAGTAAAATCTTAAGTGTATGCTGACAACACAGAAGTGCCAGAACTGACATGCGCATTTGCCCCTGTGAATGGAAAGTTCCGAAGCTCACCCAGTGCGTGCCCCCTGGGTGACCTGCGGGCCTGTCAGTCATTACTGACCTACTTTCCCCACAGGCGCATGCTCAGACTGTGTCAGCTTCTGACTGAGCGCATGCTCAGAAGGAACCTGATATGAGGTAATCGGACTAGAAATTTCTCTGTGGAGAGTGTTTTGATTGGCCACTAAATTTGTATAAAAGACTTGTGAGCCCCTCCCTTAGGGGGAGACCAGACGCAGCGTGTTGCAGAGACTGCTCTTAGCGGAGACTGTCTCACGCTGTGGGGGGAAACCCTCTCAAGCTGAAAGCAGAGGCTTTTGCTACAGGGACTGCTCCTCAGCTAGGCCTCCTGGCCTATTGGTCTCCTCCCTTACTTGGCGTTTCGCACCGTTCTCGTTATTGTTATTACTATACCGATCTTCTGGCTTCTGAACACTGGCACCGATCAACGACCACCGATCCGGATCATCCCTATAACTTTGACTTCGGCTTCTTTGTTTATCAACTCACCTGGCTTTCGACCTCGGCTTTCTTCACGACCATTTGATTGTCTTTGGACTGGCGTCACAACTATTTCGTTATTCTCAACGAGTTACAGTTCTGTTCCTTGTTCATTTTATTTGTTCAACCCTATATGAGCTGTTGACCAGCTCTGAGACTATCCAACAGGCAGCCGCACCTATCCCAGTGGGGTAGAAAGCAAGGGCTTGTTGGGGAACCTCGTGGGCCAACAGACCCCTTCTGATGTTTGTCTTCATTCCTGTTTAACTGTAACTGAAGAAAGAATTGTGCCTCCACTTCAAAGCGTGAGTAAATAAATCCATTCTTTGTTTGAAACCATATGCATCAGTGCCTCTCAGACTCCGCCGCCGCTAATCCCACTTGTTCGTGTTCCAATCCACCACCACCCAGCCGCCCAACCATGACACCGTGACACCGTGAGCTTGATCTATCAACTCCGGGACACCTTCCAGAGTGTTTGCCACTAGCAGTGACTTCCTTGGATGGTACCTGATGCTCACATCATAGTGCTGAAATCTCAATAGCATTGCAGTTGCTATGGTGCACTCAGGCATGGCTTCTTCATAATGCATCCCAGAGGCTTGTGATCAGAGTGCACATCCACCTTGAATCCAAAGGTGACTGGTCGAATCTTTCCATTTCAAAGAGCATGGCCAGGAGTTCCTTTTCTGTCTGAGCATACCCTTTTTTCTTTATCTGTCAGGGCCCAGCTGCCAAATGCTATGAGTTGCTGGCCCTGCATTAGTGCTGCTCCTAGACCTCTCTGGAGCTATTATATTGTTATTGTAGTTGCTCGCCTCAAGACTGGAGACTCATTTATGAGTTTCTTTATAGTTCCAAATGTCTGCTCCTGGGCTTCTGCCCAGTCCCCTGCTGCCTCCTTTTTTTCTTTCATTCTCTCAAAGGCTTTCAATACTCTGATAGCACAGAATCTGGAAAAATAGTGAACTATCTTTATAGGCTCTCCAAGCCTATAAATTTGTTATGTTTCCAAAATTACATGTGGATGTCAGTATTTTCAGCTCTGTAACTATGCTTTCTTCTGGATCCCGGTTCCAGGTTAAAAAAAAGTGGTATCTCACCACAGATTTATTTGTTCTGGGGTCACAGCATTCATCAAAGCCTTCATCAGCTGCTTTTATGTATTAGGCCCCTCAGGCAAAAATGTTGCACTCACTTCTTTGCCCTTTATCCTAGTACTGTCATGGAAAAGATTTACCTTCATTGTCTCATCCTTCTCTGCCATAGTACAAGGCCAGTTCTTTTTTCCACTGTTTCCATGCCACTGCCAGGTTCTTTGCCTGGAAATTAAAATGTGCAGGGAGTCTCGAGTCCCTCCTGCTCTCTTTGCTGTGCAGGCAATGCTTTTAAATCACACCCTATTTGCTGTGGTTCTCAGTTGTTGCCACCATGGTTTATGCACAAAACTCTCTGCATTATTATTATTAAGGGGACTCCATCTTTATTTTAAGTCCATTATATTTAATGTTGCTGCTTACAGCCATGAGGTGTTCCGAGCTGTTGCCAAATTCCCTAAGCACATGTAGCTTCCTGGAAACTTCCTGGTATCACCCTCCAAATCATCCCCACTACAATTTCCATTGCAACCTACAGGTTGTTACGGCAGTAACACATGCAAAGGTATTCTTATTTCTTTTCTAATTAAGTGAAGGAGATGTCATCAAGAACTCTTCTTTATGTTAGATCTCTCATTGTCAACCGTTACACGGTCCACTTGACTGTTCAAAGGGTACTCCATTGACTGTTTTTGACTGTCATTGTCCTCAGTTCTACCTTAAGTCACTTAACATCACACCATGAATTCCAATTCAACATGCAGTATTTTTCATTTTGTATCAAGAAGGTGTCCCCACTTCTTCAGGTAAGATGTGGCAACTGTCAATCCTCCTGGATCATGGTGTACACATGAGGGCCACCCATACAATCTAAAGACCAGATGAGTCTAGATGTTTGGTGCCTCCATGTCTGTAGTTGTATAAGTGTCTGAGAATCGAACCCAGGTTTCCTGCATGTTAGATGACAATTTTTCTACTGAGCCACAAGGGACTCCACTGCTTCAGATCCACTACTACTGTCCAATCCACTACCGATTTTACTTCACCTGAATTTTGCTAATTTCTCATTTTGCTTCAGAGAACACGTCTTAGCTCTTCATTACTACACAGATTATATCTGCATGCTTTAAAATGCCAGTTGCCAATTAAAATGGAAACACTCTTCATTTTGCCATTTAAAACACATAAAAATACATATTCTACACCCTGTTTTTAAACTTTTTATATTGGTACTTTTTGTATGTAAGGAAAAATAGATAATGTTAGACTATGCAGAACATAAATAACGGAGAGAGTGTGGGTAACTTTTCTAATTTACTCTGTGAAAAGAGATCTGTCAAGCAAGATTTCATATGCAAATAAGAAATGAAGCAAAATAAGTACCTGTATATGGGATTCTTTTGACAGAATTGCTCTGTTGCAAAAGCTTTCTTCTCCTCTTTTCTGTTTAGTACACAGAAGCTAATTAGAGGCTTTTTTTTGACATTTCTGTCAATTTGATATCCATACAAGTGATATAAACCAAATAGAAAGGAAAGCCAGCTTGCTTTCTGTTCACAGAAATCCATTTTTAACTAGTTGCCACAAAAGCCTTGAGGTGAACATACATTTACGTATCAATTATACATTAACTTAATGATTCAACTCCATCAATTAAAAGCTATAATTTGTAATATAACATAAAAATAGATATTTAGTCTCTGCTTAATCTTCAAAGGGTTTGCACTTCTAAATTGGTTTTCTGCACCTATACCAGCAGACATAAGTGGAGTTTGCTCATGTTGAACATTCAAAGAGATTTCATCAGATATTTAAGTGGGATTCATTGCCCAAAAGTTAGGGTATGAACATGGAATATGATTAATATAGGACCATAGAAAGTATTACTGGATAGGACCTCATAGGACCAACCACTCCAACCCCCCTGCTCCAGGCAGGATCATCACTGACTAAATTATCCCAGCCAAGTGTCTGTCCAACCTGCTCTTGAAAACTTCTAAGGATGTAGATTCCACAATCTCTCTGCATAGCCTGCATAGTCCAACATTTGACTACCCTTATAGTCAGATAGTTCCCCCAAATCTCCAACCTTAATTTCCCTTTATAGTTCCATAGTTTCATAGCTGGTAGGGTCGGAAGGGACCTGACCAGATCATCAAGTCCAACCCCCTGCCATGGCAGGGAAGAGTATTGGGGTCAAACGACCCCAGCAAGGTGATTGTCTAGCCTTGTCTTAAAGACCCCCAGGGTATGAGCCAGCACCACTTCGCTTGGAAGTTGGTTCCAGATCCTAGCCACCCTGACAGTGAAGTAGCGCCCCCTGATGTCTAATCTGAATCTACCCTCTGCCACCTTGTAACCGTTATTTCTAGTCACTCCTGGCAGTGCTTGGGGAAACAGGGACTCCTCCAATGCCTGCTGGTCCCCTCTGAATAGTTTGTAAATGGCCAGTAGATCCCTCCTCAACCTTCTCTTGTGGAGGCTGAACAGGTTCAGGTCCCATAGCCTCTCTTCGTAGGGCCTGCCCTGCTGCCCCCCGATCATGCGAGTGGCCCTCCTCTGGACCCTCTCCATGCTGTCCACATCTCTCTTGAAGTGCGGCGCCCAGAACTGGACACAGTACTCCAGCTGCAGCCTGACCAGTGCCACATAGAGGAGGAGTATCACCTCCCTGGACCTGCTTGAGATGCAACTGTGTGTCACAGGCCAGCTGGGCACTGTGAGTGTATTAATTTTATCACAGGCCAATTGGGCTGTTAGGTTCAGTTTTGGATTGAGGAGGCCAAGTTGGGAGTGAAATAAAGGTTAATTTATTATAGTATACACATACACAACAGTTAACAGAAAGATAAATGCGATAAGCAGATAATGCAGTATTAAAGAGCTAATAGTAAATAACAACAGATAATAATAATAGATTAATTCTGTCTCAGGCCAACTGGGCACTGCGAGGGTATTAGCCACTGGGTTGTTCAAAATAGACAGATGTGGGTTGGCAACTTAGCGATAGTCCTTTAATGCCAGGTACGCGTTAAGTGATTCCAGTGAAGTCAGGCGTTCCTTAATTAACATTGTCACAGGGATTACCAGGGAAGCTCCCTTGATTAGGATTCGATCCTCACTCACACCGGGAGTCCAGGGTCCAGGAGTGGAACAGAAATGACTGTTCTGTTCCCTCCTTCCTGCTGGTTATCCGAAGCACGTGCTTTTTATACCTAGTCTTACGTTAATCTGATGGTCTCAGAGCCACTCATAATGTTGCCCTATAGCTGTTACCCTATGGGATTGAAAGGTGTTAAAAGGACTACCAGGAATGACTAAAAATAATGGTCACAAGCTGGCAGAGGGTAAATTCAGATTAGACATCAGGAGACGCTACTTCACTGTCAGGGTGGCTAGGATTTGGAACCAACTTCCAAGCGAAGTGGTGCTGGCTCCTACCTTGGGGGTCTTTAAGACAAAGCTAGACAATCACCTTGCTGGGGTTGTTTGACCCCAGTACTCTTTCCTGCCATGGCAGGGGTTCGGATTTGATAATCTGCTCAGGTCCCTTCCAACCCTCCTAACTATGAAACTATAATTCCCAGGCTAAGTACATACAGTCAAAAAGCCTGAAGTGGAATTGATTCAATCTACACAGATTTTTCTAAGTTGTGTAGGTTGAACCAATACTGAACTGAACTGCTCTTCAGTCTTCCATTGGCCAAGACAGGAAAATGCCTGCACTGGCCACTGTCACAAGGAGGAGGGCATTTACAAATGCCTCCCAGCTGCCCTAGACTGGGAATATGAGAGCCCTGACTCCTCACCTGTCCCCAGCCTGTCAGGTGCAGGGGATAGGCAGGGGGGAAACAGACCCCTACTCCAGCCCAGCCCTCCCCAACAGGGTTCGGTTGGGAGGGGAAAGACCCCAGGCATGGGTTTTCCCTCCCCCTCCTCTCACAACTTGGCTCTTACAGCTGTAAACACCACCATCCCCTCAACATCCCTTGGTCTGTTAGGCATGACAGGTTGGGAAGGAATGGACCCACTGTCCTGACAGGCTAGAGGCTGACAGGGGTGCAGGACCTTGGTGTTCCCAGCTGGTGGAGCTGGGCTGCTAGGGAAGAAAAGAGGGAAACCCTGCACCTGGGGGCTTCCCCCACAACTGCTTGTCAGGCCCAAATTAGGAGGGGGGGCAGGGCCAGAGTGGGGATCAATTCTCCCAATCACCCACCCACTGTGCTGCCTACAGGCTTGATTGGTGAGTAGAGACTTTGCTGCCTCCACTCTATGACTCCTGAGATTAGGCTGCCCAGCTCAGCTGGAGCTAACAGCTGGGCCACAAAGCATACTTGTTTACTGGAGGACTACAACAACTTGACTTACTATGGGATCTGGGACAGAAGTTTGATATACCACTTTATCCTAAACTAGTTAAGTCTGATACTACATCCATCCAGGTTTATCTTAAACTGGTTTCAGCCACTTAGAAAGTTTCATAGTTTCATAGTTTCTAGGGTCAGAAGGGACCTGTGCAGATCATCTAGTCCGACCCTCTGCCATGGCACGAAAGAATACTGGGGTGGTTGTGTTCATCAAACTTCTGTTGTGTTACAGATCTGACCTGGTTTCCTATCACTTATACTGATTTATGTGTAATTTCAGTCTTTAGCTCCAGTGTATTTTAAATGATTATACAAAAATGATGCAAATGACACTGCATGTTAACAAGCTATGTGTGTCACTCAAGACTACAACCACATTCTACGGACATTAGTTTCAATGAGTATTGTGCCAGGGCACAGGATTGGGAAGAGGGGGAGCCTCGCCCACAGACAAAACCGCAAGCGGGGAAAAGAAAGAAATGACAACTTAGTGTTCCAGGGCCCAGGAGGAGCGAGCAAGGAAGCTTGGGGAAGGAAACCATCCACACAGCTTGTAAGCCATGCCTATATGCAACTGGGGCCAGGTGATGTCATGAGAAGACATCACCCAGCGGAGATTAAAGGGAGCCGTGAAAGCACGGGAAGGCGTCCGAGGGCCGAAGAACTGGCGGGAACCCACTGGCCAGGAGGACACCAGCTGCAGCAGCCGGCAAATGGCCAAGGAAGCAGCGGCCCTGGTACCAGCACCAGCACTAGCATCCGCTGCAGGAGCGGCGACAGCAGCTGCAACTGCAGCAGCGGTGGAAGCAGTGGAGAATCCCTGACCTGGGGAAGCCTGATGGGGACCAAGGATGCTGGCGGAGAGGCTGGCAGAGGGAGCAGCAGCTGCAGCATCCAGAGCACAGGGAGCAGTGGAGATCCTCGAGCCGAGGATCGGCGGGGATTGAAGATGCCGGCAACGAAGCAGGCAGGAAAGCTGGCAGTGGCAGCCACAGTGGCAGCGGCAGGAGCAGCAGAGAGCCCCAAGCTGGGGAAGCCCGGAGAGACCCAAAGGAGCCGGCAGAGGAGCCCGTGGTATCCCCGGGGCGAGTCAGCGGGTACGCCTACCTACAGGCGACAGGGGACATAAACCCAAGTGGAGGCAGGGCCCAGAGAGGGAAAGAGTGGGACCATGGCTGGGGTGAAGGCATGGGTCCTGACCTGCGGGATGCCCAAGGCTTAGGGCATCAAGGGTACTAAGGGATACAGAGCGCGGTGAGCACTCTATTTTCTCTCAGGTCCTTCCTTCTTTTCCTTTTTTTTTTGTTTGCTTCCCTTCCTTTGGCTACACCTCACGTCACGGTGGAGGGTTTGTTCAGTCAGTGCCATGATGGGTGTTCCAGGGAAGAGGGTTTTAAGGTCGAGGTAGTGGTAGTAATCCCCTCTTGGGCTTGTTTATCTCCATCACATTTGCGAGGGAAGGTGGGCCAAGTCCTCAGCATTAGGTGAGGGTGGCCGGGACATCAGGGAAGAGAAGAGAGAGAGAGGCGGTGCAGGAACACCATGGGAGCAGGCACTAGGGGCACCAGAGACAACAGGCCTGAAAACTGAAGGTCTCCAGAAGGTCCTTCTGACCCACCAGAGTCTGACCAGGGGTCCAGGTTGACCGCCCTCATGAGGCGACATGGAGGCCAGAGAAGATACCTGTAGGGCTGACCATGAACTAGACCTCGAGGCCCGTCTCATGAGGGTGGCGGGTGGCCGGGGTGTAGGGGAGGTTGGAGCCCCGTGAGCATATGCCGAGATGAGTGACAACCATGGAGGCAATGCCAAAGGGGACCCCCTCCACTGAAGAGTCATTCAAAGTCATGGCACGTCAGTTAGGGGGTCTCCCAGAAGACAATCAAGGCCTCTTCTGGGGTCCACATGTGGGGCCTAGGCATACAAGATCAATTGTGCAGGCAAAGGTGGCGCGGCAGCAGACAGTAAAGCAGAGGAGGGCACAGACTGGTGCATTGGCCAGGAACATGGAGAACCCTGATTTGTAGGCCAACGCCAATATGCAATTCTTGGGCAGAACCTACAAGGCCTCACCCAGATCCTGGGCTCACAGCAACAGATGATTGACCACCAGCAGGACTGGCTCAGACACAGCCTGGTGTCTTTTAAGATGTCCAAGATGACCAAGGACTATGACCCGGAGGGCTTTGAATGCCACACCCTCATGATTGGACTCAACTGAGGGTATTGGGCCAGCCAACCGGGAGTGCTGGTGGTAGACAAGGCCCAGGCCACCTACTGGGCTCTCTCGAGGGACAATGCAAGAGACTACGAACGGGTGAAGGAAACCATTCTATACAGGTTAGAAATCAACCTGGAACATTATCGCCAGCTGTTCCATGCCAAGAAAGGGCCAATGAGAGGTGGCCGAGGGTGTTATTACAGCTACTACAGGATCTCCTGGACAAATGGGCGAGCCCAGTGGGACATGATAGAGAGGGCCTGGCAGACCAAATCCTCCTCAAGCAGTTTCAGAATGACCTGGAGGAGCGGACGCAGTACTGGGTGCACCAGCACTCCCCGCATACTTGTGACAAAGCCCTGAAGTTGGCAGAGGCTTTTGCTGCCTCGGAGGTTAGCTACCCATGGGAGATGAGGAACCTGGGGCCTCTTACACTAATACCGAAGGAACCCAAACATAGGCTCCTGCCTAACCGAGGGGCAACGAGGGACATCCTGTGTTTTCGGTGTGGGTGGAATGGCCACTTTTCCAGAGAGTGCCCTAGTCAGCCCACAGAGCGTTGGCTCCCTGCTGACAAGCCGAGGGTACAGACAGAGAGGCGGAGAGACCCCGAATCCAGTGAGCCAATGGACTGTAGTTATGCAGTTGGAAAGGAGGACAGGATCTGGAGCTGCCCGGTTGTTAAAGCCTGGGTGAAGGGATGCTCCATACAAGCCACTCTAGACTTGGATTGTGCCCAGTCATTGGTTAAGGCCAACCTGGTGCAGTTATGGGGCGGACGGAGGGGCCACCCCGGTGAAAGTGGCCTGCCTCCACGGGGAAGCTAGGCAAATTGAGTGGCAAAGAATACACCTTCATGTGATGGAGTACCAAGGGGAGCTTTTGGTAGAGATAATGTCCTGGCTGGCATGCAAAATGCTGCTGGGCCAAGACTGGGCCCCCCTGTACAATGTCCTAGATAGGATACGGGATGCAGAAGTGGCATGCAGGGAGATCCAGAACAGCGAGGGGTGGTTAGGTGATGTGGAGAAGAATGGGGAATCAACGGATGAGACAGAAGACTTAGACTTCAACAATTTTGCCAGCAGTCTGGAGTTCCGAGAGGCCCAAGAGGAAGATCTGGGACTCAGCACACTTAGGGAGCAGGGCCATGATGCTGAGAATGTCCCAAGCCCACCGCCTGATGGGGCCCCACACTTTGAGGTAAGGAATCAACTCCTTTACCGCATACAAGGGGGCAGATAGGATGGGACTGAGGGAGCGCAGCTCGTGGTGCCCGCCGAGTTCCGTCAAATCTTCTGGCGGTTGGCCCATGCTAGCCCCATAGGATGGCATCTAGGGCGGGACAAAACCCTCATGAGGCTAGATGGTTTTTTTGGCCTGGGATGGGGGAGGAAGTGACTCAGCAGTGTGCAGTGTGCCCTGAGTGTCCTGCATGAGTCCCCCTCCAACCCATGCCCATCATAGATGTCCCTTTCTCGTGGGTAGCCCTAGATGTCATGGGACCACTTCCCCACAGTAGCACCAGCCACCAGTACATCTTGGTCCTCATGGATTATGCCATCTGGTACCCAGAGGCCATTCCGATGCAAACTGTCTGTCTACCACCCCCAGACTAACGGCCTTGTGGAATGTCTAAATGGGACCATAAAGAGGATACTATGACACTGCATACAAGAAGACCCCCGGAAGTGAGACCTCCTCCTTCCATTGATACTATTCACACTCCAGGACACCCCTTAAAATTCCATAAAATACTCCCCATTTGAGTTGGTATTAGGACATCACCCCAGAAGCCTCCTATAGGTCCTAAGGGAGGAATGGGAGCGGGTTGTAGGACACGCCCAGGAGCCAGCCATGTACCAACAGGAATTCCAATGGAGCGTAAGGATGACCTATGACCTAGCAAGAGAGAATATGCGTGAGGCCCAGGTCCACCAGAAAGAGAAATATGACACCCGTGACAAAGAAAGGGCATCTCCTCCCTACTTCTATGAGCAAGCTCCTGACTGAATGGCAGGGGCCATTTGAAATAATCCACTGGCCCAACTATCCGTATTATGAGGTACATAGACCCAGGCACCTCCAGGAGAAACAAATTTACCATGTAAATCTCCTCTGAGAGTAGCGAGAGCCTGAGGGATGGGTTGCCTTTACCGATGCTGATAACGAAGATCTCAGACCCTGGGGGATAAGTAGAGGAGCCTATCCCTCTGAAGTCAGGACCCTAGTTAGGATAGCGGAGAAGCTGCCCCCTTACCAGGAGGCAGGAGGCCCTAGCACTGGTAGAGGAATTCTGGGATGCATTTTGGGAAGAACCCGGGTGGGTCTGGGATACCTTCCAAGCTATAAAAACCCTGCCTGGGGCAATAGTGAGGGAAAGGTGGCAGCCTATTCCCCACCACCTTTCAGACCTTTCAGACGCTGGAACAAGGGGTCATACACCCTTCGAGGAGCCCCTGGAGGACCCCCCTGGTCCTGGTACACAAACCAGGCGGGTCTTTGAGACTGTGCGTCAATTACAGGCGGCTGAATGCCATGGCAGTCTTTGAGGCATTCCCCATGCCCCACATGGCCAAACTAGTGGAGCACATCAGGAACACCCGATATATATCGACCTTAGAACTCACGAAAGGATACTGGCAGGTTCCTGTAGCCAGAGGAGATGGGCCAAAAATGGTGTTTGGGACCCCATGGGGACTCTACAAGTTTGTGAGTATGCCCTTCGGGCTACATGGTGCAGCCGTGATGTTTCAGTGCCTGATGGACCGAATCTTAGCACCTCATGCTGAACATGCAGTGGCATACATAGATGACATCATTGTAGTCTCACAGAATTGGACCCAGCACAGGAGAGCCCTCAGAGCCATCCTTTCTGAATTAAGGCATACCAGACTAATGGCAAGCCCATGAAAGTGTGCCCTAGCCCAAAAGGAGAGTCAAATATTTGGGATTCTTGGTTGGAAGGGGCACTATAAGACCCTTGGTGGACAAGGTTGAAACCATCCGTAACTTTCCACTCCCCAGAATTGCCACCAACTCAGGTCACTCTTAGGGTTAACCAACTATTATCGATGGTTTGTATCCCATTTTTCAGAGCTGGCGGCACCCCTATCGGAGGCTCTGAAAGGATGAAAGACTGGGACTGTAAAATGGACGGAAAAGATGTCCCAAAGTTAAAACAGGCTCTATGTGAGGATGTCATAATACACACACCTGACTTCCAGAAACCTTTTATTTTACAGACCGATGCCTTGGAGATGGTGATGGGGGCTGTTCTTACTCAGGAGGAGGAAGAGAACGAGAGACCAGTTGCCGCTTATGCCAGCTGCAAGCTGCTACTGGCAGAGACGAGGTACGCAACAATAGAACGTGAATGCCTGGCGATCTGGTGGGTGGTAGACCATTTTAGGTATTACCTGATGGGTAGAGAATTCAAATTAGTGACAGACCACACTCCCCTAAGGTGGCTGGGTACAACGCCCGGATTACACGGTGGGCCTTAGCTCTTCAGCCTTACAATTTCCACATAGTACATGGACCAGAACGAGCTAAAACAGTGGTGGATTTTCTATCCAGGTGTGAAAGTGAAGCCTGGATCAGTGACCCAGAAAACCAAACCACGGGGATCACCAGCCCACCAGGTATGGCCCAGACACGGGACAACGAAGCGCCCCAAGGCATTTTGAGAGGGGCATCATGTGCCAGGGGCACAGGATTGGGAAGAGGGGGAGCCTCACCTAGAGGCAAAACCCCAACTGGGGAAAAGAAAGAAATAAATGATGACTTACCTGTTCCAGAGGCCAGGAAGAGTTTGTAAGCCGTGCCTATATACAGCTGGGACCGGGTGACAACATGAGGAGATGTCTCCTGGTGGAAATTAAAAGGAGCCACAAAAGCGTGGGAAGGCGGCTGAGGGCTGGAGAACCAGCAGGAACCCACCGGCCAGGAGGAGACCAGCTGCCGCACAAGCACCAGCACCAGCACCAGCACCGGCAGCTGTGGCGGGAGTGGTGATGACAGCTGCGACTGCAGCAGTGGTGGAAGCAGTGGAGAATCCCTAACCCATGGAAGCCCAACAGGGACCAAGGATGCCGGCGGAGAGGCCGGCAGAGGCAGCAGCATCTGCAGCATCCAGAGCAGTGGGAGTGGCGGGAGATCCCCGAGCCAAGGGTCAGCAGGGATTGAAGATGCCGGCAACGAAGCTGGCAGGAAAGCCAGTGGTGGTAGTCACAGTGGCAGGAGCAGCAGGGAGCCCCAAGCTGGAGAAGCTCGGCGAGACCCGAAGGAGCCGGCAGAGGAGCCCGTGGTAACCCCGGGGCGAATTGGCAGGCAAGCCTACCTACAGGTGACAGGGGACATAAACCCAAGTGGAGGCAGGGCCCAGAAAGGGGAAGAGAGGGACCATGGCTGGGGTGAAGGCATGGGTCCCGACCCGCAGGATGCCCAAGGCTTAGAGTGTCAAGGGTGCTAAGGGATACAGAGCATAGTGGGTGCTCTATTTTCTCTCAGGTCCTTCCTTCTTTTCCTTTTTTTTTTGCTTGCTTCCCTTCCTTTGGCTACACCTCACTAGTAGTCACGGTGGAGGGTTTGTTCAGTCGGTGCCACGATGGGTGTTCCAGGGAAGAGGGGTTTAGGGTCAAGGTAGTGGTAGTAATCCCCTCTTGGGCTTGTTTATCTCCATCACCTTTGCAAGGGAAGGTGGGCCAAATCCTCAGCATTAGGTGAGGGTGGCCAGGACCTCAGGGAAGAGGAGAGAAAGAGAGAGAGAGAGAGAGAGAGAGAGAGAGGCAGCACAGGAACACCATGGGAGCAAGCGCTAGGGGCACCAGAGATGACAGGGCCAAAAACCGGAGGTCTTCAGGCCCACCCACCCCACCAGGGGTCCAGGGTGACCGCCGTCGTGAGGCGACGCAGAGGCCAGAGAAGATACCTGTGGGGCTGACCACCAACTAGACCTGGAGGCCTGTCTCATGAGGGTGGTGTGTAGCCAGGGTGTAGGGGAGGTTGGAGCCCCGTGAGTGAATGCTGAGACACGTGATGACCCTGGAGGCAATGCCAAAGGGGACCCCTTCCACTGAAGAGTCATTTAAAGTCGTGACATGGGGGTCTTCCGGAAGGGGGTCTCCCAGAAGACAACCAAGGCCTCCTCTGGGGGGTCCACACGTAGGGCCTAGGTATACGAGATCATTTGTCCAGGCGAAGGTGGCGCGGCAGCGAACAGTAGAGTGGAGACTGGCACAAGCACATTTCTACTTTAAAGCCTACTGGCATGACTAGGTTTTCATTTTAAAAATGTTCATGATTTTAAATTACTATCTAAACCTAATAAACTATTCTTACTCAGATATTAATATACAAAATATTTTTGATATATACAGTTTCTCTGCCAGCATTCAGAATATCAGTTATAACACAAGAAACATATTGTCACCATTAGAAAATATAAGCTTTTGAATGAAACAAATATAACTATCTAGTCAGGGCAAATGGAAAGACAGTTACATATCAGTCCCTAACGAAAGGATTCTTTTTGTTGCTCTCCTTTTGAGATTTTATTTTTACATTATATGATTTGCATTTCTAAAAACAGTAAGAACTGAATGTGTAAAAAAAATAGAGACATAATTCTGAAAGTTTTCCAACTGGCAGATACAACCAAATTAGACTTCTTGAGTGGTATTTTCAAAAGTTCTTGGCAGTAGCCTACCTCTGCTTCTGTAGGAGTTTTATAGTTCACATCAGTGAGAATAGAATTGTGTTGTTGCCAAATGCTTTTGGAAAAAAATGCCCCTATATGTTTTCCCTCAATTCATTAGACTTATAAAATTTTATTCCCAAATGTGGAGGCCATGTAAAAACAAATAAGAGCAAAATAAATGAAATTTCAATCATGTGTTGAATTTACTTCTCTTCATTCCCGCCAAATTATCCTGATCTTTTTCAATAAAATTGGAAAAATACCCTATTATGGTTTTCTTAATGAATGTTAAACAAAGCTGGCAAAAATTATGCTGGGATTTTTGGGAGAAAGCTTTCAAGGCATTTAATATGTCTGTAATATGGACAACCATCAGCTTTAGACAAAAATTCAATCATTGATACTTAAAAACACTCTAGACTTTGCATGACATGTCAGCACCTGTCAAGATTGGGGCTCATATTAGAAGCAGTTTTCTAATAAAGTTTCATAAACTTTCTCTTTTTGGTGAGGTCAGCAATGTCACCAGAACAGCTTTCAACATGGTGCTTGTGTGAAACTAGGAGAACAATAAAGCAATGAACTGGCTTTGATGTTTAACCTTTTGAACTCCATCAAAATTGGTTGTCAACAGAATTATATCAGGGAAGAGTTTGGCTCTTTAATTTCACTGTTATAAATTTCACCATTCACTCAATAAATGCTCATATCTTTGTCAGAGTCTCCTACAACAGTTTATTATTTTAATAAGAAGAAAATGTTAGGTATAGGGCCAATAATTGATTAGGCCATCAGTAGGTGCATCTACACATTCAGTTAATTCAGAGGGATAAACTCCAGCACAGCTGTTCCCAGTTGCAGCATCTGCATGTGCACCTGGGACCACAGCAGTTAGAACTGGGGTGAAGCAACACCAGGCTGGCATGAGGGTTGGAGGGGGGAGTCAGCCCCAGGCTCAAGGTGACAGTGCTGGGCAGTGGAGGATGAGGATGCTAAAGTGCATGTTTGGGTGGTAGGCAGCCCCCACACTTTTGCACCCTTGCGCCCCAGCCAGCCCCATTCACCTTCTCCATGAGAATTTTAAGCAGGGTTGATTAGTCCACCATAAGATAGTACTACTGGGGACAATACTATCTTATGCTAGAGTTAATTAAATTACTGTGCCCTAATACCACTGTTCGTGTAGACAGTGACACTTTACTGTGGAGCTAATTAGTCAGCTCCACAGTAAAGTATTTGTTGTAGATGCACCCAGTTTTTATTAACTTTTATTAATTTGCTACAGTAATACATACAAAGCAGATGGTTATGCACCTGCCCATGAGATTATTATGCACAATATGCACCTTTCTGCAAAATCAAACTTGCAGGATTACATTAAGACGGAACTGTACAAGAGAGAGAAATGATCCAAACCTGTTAATACCAATTCCAGCTCTGTATACAGAACTGTAACCCTTATCCAGAAAAGTGATTATGCATAGTCTACATTTTTAGCTTTGTTCTTAATAGAACATAAACTAAAATGCACCGATAAATAAGGGAAGGAATTAAGGGCACACTTGCATGATTTGCTGAACTGGAGCCCAAAGCCATGTCCACATGAGTGTGGACATTTGTTAACTATCTGATCTCCTGGGCACACCTTGTGCCACTGCTAACTGTCCACAGGGAATGCCTATGCCATGTGCCCTCTGGCACATGGCAAGTTACCCTGGGTGAGGTAGGGGAGACTGAGGCCAGCACTGGGCTGGCGCCAGCAGCCTTACCTGGGGTCCTGGGTGCCTCCTGGGGCTGCAGTACCGGTGATCCTGCCACTTGGAGCCTGGCTAGCAGACAGAGCACGGCTGTGGCTGGCCAGGTTCTGGTTTGGAGTGGTGCATGTTGCCCCTGCATGCACCACTCTGCTTTTTTAGCACAGGTTTTTTTGACCTTTGGATGTCCAGGGATCAAAAAACCCCACATAGCTCCCTTGCAGTGTGGAGTGCAGCTGAATATGCGCTATATAGTGCTGCAGCCATGTCTGCGGTGCTCCATACCAAAGGGTTGCACTTGTCTGGATGTGGCCCAAGTGTGAAAATAACACTGGATCAAATCCACACGCAATAGAAATACTCTGAACTTCAGGTTTAGGCATAGGCCCATCTGTAGGTGATGACAGTATTATCTGATGGGCCAGGAGATATGCAAGAAGCAAGAATTCTTGTGGGTGATATCTTTCATTGGATCAACCATATGGTTGGTATAGATACAGACAACTTTTTGGGTATCACTGTATCTTTCTCAGGCCTGAAGAATTATTGCCTCTCAGAAGATCAGATTGTTTTAAAATATTTAAAGCAAAAAGAAATACGAGTAAAATGAGTTTTTAATATGAAAAATCGTGATCAATCTTTAAGATTTTTGCTTTTATATTTCTTGCATAACTGACTGCAGACAATTGAGAAATATGATTTGCATTTCAAGATAATTATAGTTCATATATAAAAAGGACCTTATATTTTAAGACTGAACAGCTAATTCCAATGCTTATTCCTGTCTGCTATTAGCATAATAGCAAAAAGTGACATCATTAATGACACTATCAGTATACGTGCCCAGTCTAAAACTTTGTAAGCTAGTTATTAAAACAGGGGAGAATTCTGCTAATTATCAAATTGGGACCAGGTTATAGTAAGTGCCTAGGAAGAAGCCCATGCAAGGGCTTGTATAATATGCAAAAATAAGTTTGATGCATACCTTTTTATAGTCAGCCACACACATGTACCCTTATCCAATTTCCTACTGAGATCAACAATAAACAGCATAAAGGGGGCTCTTGCTGTGTCAGGTCATTGTATTCACAGGAACATTAAAACACTGCCCTCTAGGTCTTTTGGCCATGCAAAGTAATGCCCCATAGACAGCTGCCCCCCTGAAAAGCCTGTGAAAAGGGCAATATCTTTTCCAGGGAATCCACCTATTGCCTATCAACAACAACTTAGTTCTGTTTGGCTTTTTGGTGAGTGTACAGACATGTATATTTTTCAGCAAAATATTCTCTGAAAGCAGTAGTCTTAAAAGGGCCTGTTTTACAATCAGAAACTTTATTTTCCAACTATATATAATAGGTTATTCATGGGTGAGAAGCACTTCTTAAGTGTTGGACTTTTGACTTGCTGAGCAAAATGACTAGAATCTCTTTTTTTAATGTTCAGCAAAAGTATATGTTTTATACCCTTTGTTCCCTAACAATCTCATGTTACATCATGCATTTCTTCACAGGAAATTTAAGAGAAACTAGGGGGTTTTTGTTTGATTTGTTTGCTGGAAAAGAAGGTAATGAGCCATTGAGGGTTCCCTCTTCAGGAGACAAACTTAGGCTTCTGCTGAGAGCTAATTTTGTGATACTGATATAATGGTTTCAGTAAAGTTTAAATACTTGCTGTTGAATACACTTTTATAAGCAGCCCATTTCTAATAGGAGCCTGAGGGTCTGGAACACTGGCAGCATATTTTTTTAATGTACTTAATGGAATAAAGACATACAAAATAAGCTAAATGTTGGTAGTAAAAGGTTTTTATTTCCCTTGAGATACAATTGCAAGTGCCTCAAGACTGTTTGAATTGTAGTTTCTTCTGTGATTTGGAAGGAGCTCCAATATTTAATAGTGGTAACTCTAATCAAGGCATGGCTTTGTGAAAATATATCCATAGCACTATACACTAATGAAGGCACATTATAAGCTTAAAAGAACTGGCCCTAGTTCAGTAATGGCTAGGTAACTAATGGTAGAAAAAATATAAGATCAGGGAAGATTTCTATAGAAATTCATATCACTTACGCCCAGTCCTGGAGATCGCTGAATGCTGCCTGCAGGATGCTGGGCCTTAGCTCCTTAGCAGAGGTAGCAAAGATATGGCCCGTGGGCCAGATTTGGCCTGTAGAGCTCCATCATCCAGCCCCCAGTGCTGCCTCTTGGTCCAGAGTTGACTGAGGTGCTGCATGTAGTGTGTTTCAGACTGGCCCTGGGATTTATGCTTCAGGCATCAGTATCTTCAGCTGGTCTAGGACTACTCTGCACACAGCCCCTACGCTAGCCAGCTTGGGACCCATGCTGGCCTGGCCAGTCATGGACACACACCGCACATGGTGTCTGCCCCAGTCAGTCTGGGACATATACCACATGTGGCAACTGCTGTGGCTGGCCCAGGACCTCAGGGCTGGCACCACATACAGCACACGTCCCGACCTGGCCCTGCACAGGTACTGCATGTGACACAGTCCTGGACTTACTGGCGCAAGCAGCATACAGAGGGGCAGGGGCCTGGTCCATGGGCTTGGTCCAGCCTGCAGGACTGGCCACATGCCATTCATTCAACCCTTGGATTAGCCCCGCACCATTTACTCAGTCCATGGGGTCAGATGAGTTTGGCACCCCTATTCCAGAGGATAGGAATAGAAATGGAGAGATTGTTACACCTCAGTGGTAAATACTGTTCATTGCATGCTGGGCTTGTTAAATAACAGGTTATTCTGAGCAGGGAAAAACAGAGCAATCACTGAGATGAATCAAGGGGAATTTTAAAAAATACACAGAAAAAGAAAGGGAGAAAACAGAAAGTTGTTGGGGGGGGGGTGTTAAATTAAAAAAAAATGCCCCTGTTCATGTTGACTGGCACTTTCGTTCAGCCATACATCAACTGAAGCTAGTTTATTATACATTTAGTCAAAAAGATCTTGCTTCTTTTTACAGCATATTAAATAACACTTCAACAGACCAAATCCTAGTCCCCAGTGGTATTCTTTTCTTACTTCACTGCTGATGCAAAGAAAATGGAGAGCTACTTTTAATAGGGCAGCTAGAGATTTCTCTCATGCACTGGAATCCCACAACAGCATAATGCTTGAAGAAACGGCTCTGCATAACTCATTCCCTGGCTAGGTATAAAGCAGGCATAACATATACCCAGAACCAGAAGAGTGCACTATGAGTTATGGAGGCTGCTCTAAGTTACAGTTAAACTAAAACTGGTGGAAAAGGTTGATTTTATATAGTAAGTTTTAAAAATTGTTAACTTTGTCTCAACATTTTCTGCCAGTTTTCAGAGGAAAAGGATGGTTGTTATTGTTGCTGTTTTAATTTGGGGGGGGGGCTTTCTTGTTTGTTTTTTGCTGTTTTTGAAAATCTGGGACAAAAATTATACTAAAGTGGAACTTGCAATATATATGAAGGAAGAAAGGAAGGAAGGAAGGAAGGAAGGGGCTCTCGAGAGAGTCAGAAATCACTTTGTTGACTGAAGCTATGTATTAGAGCTGGCCATTCTGGCAGGGAAAGGACTAGAAAAAAGCTCCAGCTGCTGCAGCGATGGGGAAGGGTCTGTCCAGAGGAGGAGGAAGGTGGGGATGGGACACACTAAGGGTAAAATTACACTTAGAGTTAGCAGGTGCTAATTCTAAGGAAGATTAGTCTCTGTTAAAGTTAGCAAGTGCTAGTCACAAGTTTGGGATTAACATCCTCTCCAGGTACAGACGGAAGTGCAGCTCCCTGCTGTAACTGCGAACACTTTGCAGGAAGCGTTCTGAATTACAACAATTCCCCAGATGCAACAGAAGTTCATTGCTGGCGCCAGGAGAAGGGGAATCTAGCTGCTGGCTGTGAGCCTACAGCTCGTTCCCCCTAGCAATGGTCCCTCTTCCCTGCAAGCCCATGCTGTTTTCAGAATGGGAGAGGGAAAGGAAGCATAGGGAGCTCATTTTAGGACTTCCCCAGCTGGCACTGGAGGGTGGGGTGGGTGTATTGCCTTCCCCTGCAGCTCGGGAGGGCTCCAATACACCCACCTGACCCCACAGTGGGAGTTGAATCCCCCTGGACCAAACTCTCCCCACTCATTCCTCATTTGCCATTTGAAAAGCCATCTGAAGAACAGTCCTCCATTTAGCATTCTCGTTGTCGAAGAAGTACAGAAAATTCCTAATGAAAGATGACAGCCAAGAAAATGGAAATCAAAAGAAAAGAAAGCGGAGATAAAGAGCGTAGGAATGGCTAGAGTGTTAGGAATTTCTGGCAAAAGAATGTACATTAGCCTTTACCCTGCCTGCTCTAAAATTAGAAGGAAAAGCAGGATGAGACAAGTGAAAATAATGAGTTTTTTTTAACATTGAGGTCTATGGATGGGGGTATTTCAGGTCTCCCCTGGATGGAGCTGCCTATCATCTTATAAAGTTGCAGTGATATATTTTTCTGTAAGATGTCAATGACAATAGGTCATGTAATGCATGTTTTCGTAATTAGGAATATTCAGAGAACTCTTGTGTAAGATTGTTATCAGGATCCCCTGTGCAATCAATCTGGATTTTGTGTTCCAAACTCCACTGAAGCGCTGCCATTTCCCCATCCCCCATCTTTGAAATGTTCAGCTTCACCATACCCTATCAAGTTGTTTAGTTCCCAGAGACGAAAAAGCGTACATTGCCTTATGCCTTTGAAGAGGGCTACTAAATGATATTGTATGTTTCATTTTATTTTTGGACACAAAGTGAAATGAAAAGCATTCATATCCTTATTCACAGGGTAAATGAAACTATGGAGAGTGTTTGCTAAAGTGCTTTTACCTTCTGATGCGAAAAGCAAGGGGGCTTTGTTAAATTGTTTGTACATGTGGAAATGATAAAAATGAAATGTATTCACTATATTCTTTTCCTGTATGACTTAATTCTGAGCTACTTTTAAAGAGAGCCTAATGGAGTAGTATTTTTCATTTAAAGAAATGTTAATAACCTTGAGCTAAATGTTTCCTTTTTGTCCTCACTTGAAAACAATTCTGTTTTGTCGAGCTGTATTTCTGAGTTACTTTTCATCTGTCACACTAAAATCCACCAGAAAGGACTTCTGGTGGATCTTTCAAAACATATGGCCTTGAGTCAGATGATGAAGAGATCGTGAAGGTCTTTCTGATGAGTTCTTAAGTGAAACTGTTTATCAACCTTGTCATAACTTGTTACTGCTATAAATGTCAGTCACAGACTGTAAATACCTGATCAGATGCTGTGAAGTCACGTTCTCAGGTGACGTACCAAACCACGTTATATGGATAGGTTTTTATTAAGGTATAAAAATTCAAATCAAAATAAATAAAAGGCCACTCTACCCCTTCATCAGGAAGGTGGAAATATATTATTTAGGGATAAGACACTGGAAAAATTGGGGGATTTGGAATAATTTAAAAAATCTTTTTAGTGTCTTGGTAGAAGGGGCAAAGGCAAATCTGAAAATTTTAAATGCTGTGGAAATTTTTTGCTACATACCTCCTCTTAATGCCAACAAAAATATGTAGTATTTTTTGCTACATACCTCCTCTTAATGCCAACAAAAATATGTAGCATTTTTTGCTACATACCTCCTCTTAATGCCAACAGAAATAATGTAGACTTTAAATACCTCATGATTTTTATTTCATGATATCAGGAGTACTGCTTTTGGTGTGTGTGTGTTTAATTTCAGAGGAAATTTCTCAGAATGCAAACAGCCTGCCCTGCATGAATTGAAGTTTCACTTTTATATAATACAATGTGCAATGGAACAAATCTATGGATCAAATGGGGTTGTAAACTGGCAGGTAGAAATGAGTTACAGTAATACAGATAATGTTGCCTACAACTCAGAAAGCCAAAAGCACACATCTAAGGAAATGTATTTATGAGCTATGCTGTTTTGTACTCCTAGGGCCCCTCTACACATGCAGATAAAGGCTCAATGAGATCTGATGCAGAATCCACACAATCAGGCTCTTGCCATGCCACGTTAGATAAAAATCACACCTTGTTGCCAGTGCAGGAGGGAGGTCAATCCTGGACTCCCCCTTAACCAACAATAAGCAAGCTCCCATGGCAGATGGGTTCCCAGCCACAGGGGCACCACATATACCTCTGCAGCTGGGGGAGATAGCTGCCGTGATCTCCCAGCCCTGTGGGTTGGCAGGGAGATCAGGTGGGGAGATCATACCTGCACCCCAAAGCTGCTGGGACTCTGGGTGCCAGCAGCTGTAGAGTGCTGCCAAAATCCAGAGCTGGCAGCTGCTTTGTCCCCTCAGCTGTAGGACTCTGAGTCCCGCCTGTGCTTGGTACAGCCCTGAGGCTGGGATGGGACTCCGAGCCAGAACGGAGAACTTGCTATGTTTTCTGGAAGAAAATGCTTGCAAATGGCACATGTGATAGAGAAATGATTCAGGTGCAATTAACATGGAAACCAACTGTCATTGTTACAAATAATTTTTCAGAGTAGAACTGTACTGAAAAATAGAGTGTGTGTGCATGTGTGAATGCCTGCGTGCGTGTGCGTGCACACATAAATGCTTGTGAAATGAGCAAGCTTCCCTTATTATCAGGGATCCTGGTTTTCTCCATTTAAATACTGCAAATTCTCCGACGGAAACCCTGCCCCACAATTCTCTGAAGCCCGAAATCTGTGGGTTTTCCCCAATTAAAATGAAATGCCACTATATATCTATGTAGAGATATAGAGATATATGAATTGTGCTCAACTAATACATTCTAATATTATAAAGGCCTTTGTCTGTCTGTCTGTCTGTCCATAACGTTTTATTCATACGCTGCCTGACTGAAACAGCAAATCAGAGTGTGAATACAGCATTGAGACAGGAGGTGATGGTGCAATGGAGCACCACCATGACAGCGGGGACACAGTGGGGGAGTGAGGCCAGCTGTGCCCTGCTCATGGAAGCAGTGACAATGGAGTGGATGGAACAGGGGGGCATGAGGCCAGTAGCACTGGCCTAACCCCACCCTCCCCTGCTCCCTGCAGGTGGCGACAATGAAACAGGGGGGCAGCAGGCCACTGAAGCTGGCCTCGTCCCCACCCCCTGCTTCTTGGAGATGGCAGCAGCAGCACAGAGGGGAGTGGGGTAGGGACAACGCTGGGGGACACACTAGCGCTGCCCTCCGCCCACCCCTCCCCACTTCTGTTGTTGCTGCCTGCCGGGCGATGCAGTGGTGCTGGGGGGAGGAGTGGGCCTAATGCAGGGTGCGGGAGGAGCAGACACACCACAACGGCGGGGGGAGGGAAGAGTGGGCCTCGGCTGATGCAGTGGTGGTGGGAGGAAGGGACCCAGGCCCAATGCAGGAAGGGAGCAGTGGGCCTGAGGTGGGGAGAGAAGCTGGCCCACCACTCTCGGGCCCAAGACCTCTACTCCCTCTCCTACCTCCCCTGTGTCAGCCCTGAGCCCGCTCCTCCCATCCCCCCACTGCTGCTGTGTCAGGTCAGGCCTGCTGCTCCTGCCTCCCCCCACTGCTGTGGCAGGTCAGCTTCTCCCCACTCCCGGGCATGGTCCTTCCCCACAACTCCCGTGCCTGGTCCCACTCCTCCCCTCCCCCCACTGCTGCAGTGGGAAAGTGGGGAGTGGGCCT
>NW_017728931.1:64474328-64476091 GCF_001723895.1 Crocodylus porosus
GCACCCACCCCTCTAGCCCTGCTAGTGCCTCTCACTCACAACCTGCAGTCCTCTGCTTCCCTCAGCTACGTTGGCGGGGGGGAAGCTGCCAGGGCGCGTGTCCTCATGCCTCCTTTCCCGAGAGTGTATATGCAGCAGTGTGGAGCCAGCCCCCCTGCCTCTCCCCAGATGAGCCACCCATGGCTCTCCTCCCACTCCCCAGCCAGGCCCTGTGGTCATGCATTCCCACCCTGGCCACATGCACTGCCCCAACGGGCCAGTGCCCCTAGCACCAGCCCTGCATTACCCCCTCCACACAGTAGGGGCCTCAATCTGCCCCTCCCCACAAGGCTTACCTGCAGGGAGCCATTCTCCATCTCTACATGGCTGCCACACGCACATGAAGCCCCCACCTCCTATCACCCTCTTCCTGCCCCCTGCAGCGCCAAGCAGCCCCTTCCGGCTGGAACTCTGTCACCCTGCAAGGGGAAACTCAGGTTTGCCTGCTTCTTTCTCTTTGCAAGGTCAAAATCCACATTTTACTCCATAAAAGGGGACTCCATGTTTTTCTCCATAAAAAGGGAAACCTGGATCTCTACTTATTATTAAGGCAACATTCAAGACAAATTTGCATTCTATGCATTTAACAAGCTTATGTTTTTTGCATAATCTGAGTTTTGTTTCAATCATGCTGCATTTTTATACCCTTTACTGTATACTCTGTTGATACAATATACCATATTAATTATAATGGCAGGCTGTATTAAGAAAATATAAATGGGGGCTATGCAGCCTAGCTTTGAAATGTCCTCAGTATCATACTATGCTTAACTACTGTGTCTAAGAAATTAAACAAAATGCATATAGCTATCAACAGCATAGTTACCTTTATTTTTAGTGATTTTCTTCATTTTATATTCATCACTTCTTAAAACAATTATAATGTCAGATGCATTGCTTTTAAAGGCATTCAATAAGTTAAAAGCAAAAATAACATTTTGTGAAAAAAAAAAAACAAGTTTAAAAAAGAAGCAAAAATGAATATGCCTCCAAAATGAGGTATCTCAGGTGATGGAAAGAAGAAACTGGGGTTCAACATTTAAACGGAAAAGGGAATGATGCTTTGAACTGATCGTTATAAATGACCCTACAAATGAGGGAATAATAGAAACAGGAGGGGGATAAAGAAGGACAAGCACATCATTTGTTTGTTTGTTTTCAATTGAGAGTACAGAAACGTATTCAGGTAAGATACAGTCAGACCCTTCTGCAGTAAGGGATATAGAAATAGAGTGGGGCTTTCCAAAAAAGGCTCAATAATTCAGTTCATGATATTTGGATATTGTGATGAGGGCCAATATAGAAAAACACTTTTAATGGAGTAAGGTTGCCCTGACTGTCCAGAATCTCTGCCACCTCCGTTAACCTCCAGACTGTGCTTCAAATTTTCCCTCAGAATAACTTGCACACATACCCCATTCTTGGGATCTATTTAATTATATGACACCACAAATTCAGAGATTTTAAGGTCAGAAGGGACCTCAGAAGATCATTGGGTCCAGGTCCCTGCATGAAGCAGGAAAGATAACTGGGAGTCAGGTGACCCCAGCAAGGTGACTGGCTAGTGTCCTCTTGAAGATTTCCAGGGTACATGACTGCACCACCCCTGGAGGGAACTTATTCCTGAGTCTGGACACCCTAATTGTGAAGAAGTTTTTTTCTAACATTGACCCTGAATCGATCTTCCAGGAGTTAGTGGCCATTACTCCTGGTTTTCCCCTTGG
>NW_017728931.1:64476191-64496941 GCF_001723895.1 Crocodylus porosus
AGATGTTGAAAAGTACTGGACCAAGCACTGACCCCGGTGGGACACTTTTGCCCACTTCTCGCCAGAATGACACAGATCTATTCACTGACAACTCATATTCATATGGTTTCTCATGTGGTTTCTTATTACACCCAGGTCCCTTTCATTCATGGTGGTAGTCAGTTTGGTGCTGCCAAGCCTACGGGTGTCTTGGGAGGTGCCCATCCTGAGGTGGAGCACTTTACATTTCTCGATGTTGAATTTCATCAAGTTCTGATCCACCCAAATTGCTAGCCTGTTTAGGTCTGCCTGTAATTGTAGCTTGTCTTCAAGCATGATCACGCACCCCCATAAATCGGTGGGATCCGCAAACTGGGCAGTGAGCTCTTTACCCCCCACTTCCAAATTGTTAATAAAGATATTGAAAAGTACTGGACTGAGCACTGACCCCTGTGGGACAACACCGCATACTTCTCACATTGATGACACAGATCCATTCACTATGATTCTTGGGGTCCTGTCTTGCAACCAGTTTCTCATCCACCTTACTGTCTTGGAGTTAAGACCACAATCCTCTGATTTTCTCATGAGGACATTGTGAGATACTAGATCAAAGGCCTTTTGGAAGTCAAAGTATACAATGTCAACCTGCTCTCTCCCGGCAAGTTACTGGGTCATAGGAGGAGATAAGCTTAGTAAGGCAAGACCTGCCCATGACAGCGCCATGCTGGCTGTCATTAAGAATCTTATCTTCTGCAAGCTTATCACAGATAGACTCCTTGATGAACTTTTCCCGGATTTTCCCTGGGATGGAAGTTAGGCTGATAGGACTATAGTTACCTGGGTCCTCCCTCCTGCCCTTCTTGTGTATGGGCACAACATTGGCCCCCTTCCAGTCCTCAGGGACTTCTCCAGGTCACCAAGAGTTGGGGAAGAGTTTTGTCAAAGGTTCTGCAATAACTTTAGCCAGCTCCTTCAGCACTCTTGGATGAAGATCATCTAGTCCCGCTGACTTGTGTATGACCAATTAAAAAATTAGACATATACAAATTCTACGGCAATAGTAGGAAGGTTATTATTATTCCTACCGCGCTCATCCTCTACTCTACCTGGCATGACTTTCCCCTTGCTCTGGTGAAAGACCAAAGCGAAGTAGTTATTCAGGAGTTCAGCTTTCTCCTGGGTACTGGTAACCAGCTGTCTGGAGTTGTTGAGCAGTGGCCCCATACTCCCATTTGCTTTCCTTTATGCTTCAAGGATCGTATCCTTAAGGAACTACCACTTTTCATGCACATCTTTTGCCTTCAGTCCCTGGTCCCACAGCACTTGCCCTACTAGTGACCTAAGCTTGTTGAAATTTGCATTTTTGAAGTCCAAGACTTCAATCCTGCTATCCAATTTGTCTGCCTTACATTGGACAGTGAACATGATGGTTTCATGGTCACTGTTGCCCAGACTTCCCTTTATATTTAAGTCTGTCACAAGGTCCAAATCAGCTTAGCACTATGTTTAAGTCAGTCGCAAAATTCAAATCAGCTTAGCATTAGATGAATATTGCATGATGTCTGGGGCTTGAAGCTTCTCTTGTACTACTGGTTCTAATTCTGCACTTATCTTTCACCTGTCTGGTGTGAAATAACCCAAACCCCATCTGCTCTGGGCTACCTCTGGCCTACTGTTCACATGACTTTTCATCATTTGACCCAGTCAAAGGCTCAATATTAAAAGTGTGCAGGGGAATGTGTGAAAGTGTCTGAGCTGTACTGCACTGTTACAGAACCTAGTGAGATAATGTTCTCTCTACAGAATGCTACTGATGCCCCTTTAAGGGGACATGTCTCCCTATAATGTATTTTATATAACGTTTAAATGTTTTAAAACTGTGCTATGTATGTATAGATATTAAATATATGTATATGCTGTGGTTTGGGTTAAATACCTTTGAAACCTATAATATATCCCATCACTTTTCCATTCAGGCTATATGAAGGAACATTTATATGCTCCTTTGCTCAGTAAAGCTAAAACAATGGAGACATAACTAAAAACAGACTCTCCTTAGTAGCACTGAATAGAGCTTATATTGTGTGTGCCAAGGAAGTTCCTAGGGAATGATAAAGCCAGAGTAAGGGCTTAGGCATTGACAGGAAAAATATTATAAAGCAGAGGTAAAGAAGCCACAGACAGTACAACTAAAGTCTAAAATGTGGCCTTCATGAAGCTTATATTGCAGGCTGTGTGTTAAACAGGAAAGCTAATTGGATCTGTGAGTAAAAGCTCTTGCTTTATTCCTGATATGTTCAAGGAAACAGGATTCTGTGTATTATTGGCAAAGGAACAACATTTTATCAAACAAACATCTGACTCCATTATGAATTTTTTTTTAAAACTAGATCCAACAAGTTCAAAGGGTTAACATTACCATTTTCATTCTTTCCTTAAAGCAAAGGCAGGTGGTCTGATCTGCTGGGTAGATCAGCCTTTTAAAGCACTTCAGCAGCCTTGAATGAAATATGTTGATAAATGCAAAGCATTATTACAGGAAAATAAAGTCACCCACTAAAGGCACACAGTGAATATTCTGAAAGATGTAAAAACATGAAAGAAAGTAAACCTGAATATTCATTGACAAAAAAAATTATAAAAGTTAGTAGCAAAATCCACATAAACCAAAATATATGACAAATGGACTAGAAAAGCTAAATGCAAACCATATGAAAAATGTTCTGCTTTTGCACCTCTGCAGTAAAAAAAAAAATGTAGTTCAGCCAAAGGGGTAGGATTTTTGAAGTCATAAAACAGATAAGCCCTGACATTGTCAGCCTGGCTCAGAACCAAGGCAAAAAATATATCATGTCAGTTAATTAGAAGGTGTAGAATGATCCCAGATGAGGCCAGAAGGTCTGCCTTACAAAGAATGGTACAGGCATAAGAGAACACCTCAGATGAAATCTAGGAGAACCTGGGAATGCCCCTAGGAACTCATTCAATTAAGTAACTGCAAATACAAAGCTTGACCTTCAATTTCAGGAGTTAATTAGGGTACACAAAGTCAGTTGGGTATTTATACTTAAAGTCAGGCATCTACCATATTTATCTGCATCCAAAACAACACTGAATTTAAGATGACCCACTAATAATTAGATTCTATAGATGGAAAAAGTATAAATGTGTTATATTTGCATATACAGAATCTAATAACTGGAGGGTTATCTTGAATTCAAAGTCATCTTGGATTCAGGTAAACATGGTAGATGTCTAACTTTAAGCATAAGACTTTGTGTACCTTAATTAACTCCATAAATTGAAGGCTTTGCAATGGGGAAAGCAGTGGCAGGGGGGCAAGCTGTGGGGGAGTTGATAGGAGAGCTGGCAGTGAGAGAGTTAAACAGCCTGACCTCTGATCCTTACCTCCCCACACCTTGCCACCTACCACTTGCCCCCCCAGCACTTGCCTCCCTGTTCCTACCCTTCTTTCTACTTGTCCCCCATATTTGCACCCCCTGGTAATTGCCTGCCCCCCTATCTGCTGTCTCTTCCCTCTATGTCTGCCCTCCCCCTGCCTCCCCTTGCTACTTACATGGCCCAGCCTGGTAATAGCTGTTGTGGAGCCAGCAGTCCAGACCCAGAGCTACCACCACCTCTGCTGGCCTGGGACTGGAGCAACCACATGCTCCACACCCCAGGGTTCAGCAGGGCTAGAGCCCTGCTAGAAAGTAAATGAGGAGGGGGAGGGAAGGGGGAAACAGCAATAAAAACATTTCCAGATCGTTAAGTTTAGTGTCCTTGAGCTCCTCTGTATATGATATTACCAACCAAATAGGAAGAAAATAACAACCCCTTATTCGGATACTGTGACGATTTAAGTGCTTTCATGCCAGGAGCCACAGGGTATTTAGAAAACAGTGGGCACGTTGACACACGATACTATGTCTCCATAGCAGTGCACTACGGCGATGCAGTGTCTGTGAGCAAAGACTGTGATGCTGCACCTACATTGCTGTAGTGATACTCTCCCTCAGTATAGGGTGTTGCTATGGTGGTATGGTAGCTAAAAATAACCACACGCTGCATGCAAGGCACAGTATAGGGCTGTTACTACACTATCATTTAGTACTTTCAAAAGGAAGTTGTGGCAGGGCACCTTTGGTGCCTGCCACTTTAAGGGCTAGAATAAACAACAAATCAGCCTGCACATGGCTACACTCCCAATCAGGAGTCAGTAGCCAGCAGGAGACGGTCTGATTTGGAATTGGGATGAGCTGCTAAATACAAGACCAGGCTTTGATTAGTAGGGCTAGCAGTTTGCTGTAAGCAGCTGGAGAGGGAACATCACCCGGCTAGAGCTGCTGATCATATAACATCTTGAAGGTACAGGGCAGGAACTATGGGGATGGCAGGAGGTTCCTGATCCTGGGGCATGGCCTAAAACTACACCCTGCTAAGGATAGATGGTGTAGTGTGTCTGCTCATGGCGGGGTGGTTCCCAGGAAATGCCACGGCGGTTGCCTCCCTAGTGAAAGGCAAGTATGGGGTGACTTTTAGCTTCGGTCCCCACAGCCTGGTGGGAAACCTGGCAGTAGGGACAGAAAGGGGCCAGGCATGTCTATGGACACCTGAGCCCCATGGGGTATAAGACCCTGAGGTCCCAGAGGAGCAGGTCTAAAGAGTTGTCCTAGTGAGGGGGCATAGTGTTGGCCTGGCAAGGGGGTGGAATAGTGGCCCCATTGAGGGGGCATGGAGTGCATGGAAGGGGCGTGCAGAGTAGGGTCGCAGGGGTGACCTGAAGGACTACACATGTGAGTGCAGAGTAGGGTCTGTATAGGTGTGCCTGAAGGGCTGCACAGGGGTGTGCAGAGTAGGGTTGCAGGGGCAGCCTGAAGGACTGCACGCAGGCCAACCCCAAGGAGTTTGATGAGAATTTGAAGGCCCTAGTGAGAGGGCATAAGAGGGAGGCCCAGAATTGTATGAGGAGTCCTGAGGCATAGTTTTTACTTTGGATGTCATCTGCAAGGTACGTGACACAGTATAGGAGAGGTCAGAACCATGTATAATGCCCTAGACATCAGAGCGCAAAATGGGCAGCCTCCCGCATTATTATATCTTCTTTTATACATCAAGTTGTGGCAAGCGAGACAGGGCAGACAGGTGGGCACACTGACCTTGGAACTGGCCTTGTGACTTCCCCCTATCACACAAGTACTAAATGATGGTGCAGTAACAACAGTGCTGTAGGGGCATGTGTACATGTGCCTACTGGTTGCTTTAGATGTTTTTAAACTAGCATGTTTGATTTAAAAAAAAAAAAATGAAGAAGTAATCCACAAAGTAATTACCAGTTGAAAGAAAACAAATATTTCAGCTACATTTTTATCCATGTTTTGTTGAATATTTTCATGAATGTGATAGAAAAAATATTACATAATTCTGAATGCATCAGATCACCTAATATGACTAACGATTAAGAAAATCAAAACAAAACAAAAACAACCCCTCAAAAACCCTGACTATCCAGCCTGATTTTATTTTTTGCTGGGCTTGGAAAGATTTTATTTATTCAGTCATATGCTTTCTTGTTTCTACGTAAGGAGGCTCTCAGCACCTCCCATACCACAGGATGATGTTTTTATATTTTTGTATTATTGCCTTCTAATTTGAGTCACTGGTTGGTGAAAAGATAATTAAAGGTAGTCTAATGGAACCCAAAGTGATGTTGCCTCTACACCTTGTAGCTTCATCTGAAAATCCCCAGGGAAACTGTTGCTGGAATTTTAAAACATGACAACACAAGCTTAGGCAGTTAGATGTCAGAGTATTTTCACTTAAAATGAAAGGCCGGGTTGGAGAAGTATACAGCCGCAGAAAGACTCAACAGAATTTTTTTTTTTGCAAAGAGACTGAAACAGTTCCTTAGCATAATCTTTAACTTTCTTGAACAAACCTCTCTTTCTGCACACAGCTCTCCTGAGCCTTGATTTACACTGAATCCTATTTAGATCATGCTTCATTGATCCCTAAACAGTTCAACCAATAAAAATAAAAATGCTTTCAGTCAAGTTCAAAGCCCAGTTGTCTCTTGACATCCCCAACATCTTTGTGCTTCTAGTCCCCTTCGTTTTTTCCTGTGTTGGCTTTCTCTGCTCCACACACCTTTGTATGTCCCAGAGTGATGCCAGAGATTTACAAGACAGGAGCCAGAACTAATTGGTCCATCTGTTAAGTTTAGGGACTGAAATTTAAACATTTTAATCAGAGTTTAAACACCAGCTATGAGAGTTGAAAAAAACCCCAAACAACAAGCAGAGTTGGCTTGATACATCTTTGGTTGCAACATGATTGAAAGGCTATAGGTATGCAAAATTGTTTCACAGCCAATTTGTTCCTATCATTATTTCCTTTTAATCAACGTGATGATTATTCACAAGCTAAAAACATTTCAGCAATTATCTGAGTGGATACTACTTAGTTCTACTGAAATGTGTACCCTGTGTTTTTCAATCTGAATAGGTAAACATAATGTCTAGACACACAAATATCCTTTAGTTGAGAAAATAGGAATTTTTCCCCCTTTAAGAAAATTCTTGTCCAGTAACACTTCATGTTGACAGTTTAATAAGTATGTGCTCTTTGCCACAACAGTGGATCATGTTGTTATCACTTTACTGGAAGTATATGACAACTGTAGTGAAGAATATATAAAGTTTTGGGTTTTTAGGTAGAGATGTGATATATTCTATTTCATCTAAGTCTGTGAAAAACTCCTTTAAAAAAGCCTTGTCAAGCTCATTTAAAAGCTTTAATTGAAATAAGTTTCTGACACCAAGGAGCTTCAGTCATCCAATAGGTATAGTTTGTATTTGCTAACATTACATGAATAACATTGAGGGCATAATCATATTAATTGAGATGATTTTAAAAAGTACTAGTCTTTAAATGACATTTTGGGGGTCAGAATGTAAGCAATTCCTGAAAAGTGGAATGGTTTTCTATCCAAAAACTAGTGAGATAATATATAAAAGGATTTTGAATGGTTCAAACTCACAGGGAAGAGTCAGGAATAATTATTTATCATTGAGAATTATCCAAAAGAAAACACATTTCAGTAGCCAATTCCGTAGCAAACTCATAGAAAAGTAATGCAAGGATGTGACCTGTGGGCCAGCAGCAGCTCATATGACTTATGTTTTATGTATAGGGCCTATGTAGCTCTCAGGCTACATGCTTTGCTTTGCACCTGGTTTGCCCCAGGCCACACACCCTGTTGGGATCATCTCTGCCCACCCCATAAGAGTCTTTAAGAGGGTCTTGATCACCTTAGGGGCTAGAATCATGACCTCCAGCCACCCCTACAGTCACACGCATGCCTTGAGAGTGCCTCTCAATGGTCCCTTTATAGCAGACCTCTATGTCCAAATCAACACTGGGCTCCTCAGGCCCCAAGACCCTTGTCTAGGCCTCTGCCTGTCCAGCTTGAGCCCTTTTTATCTGGATGGAAATCCCTAGTCTAGGTCCACCACACTGGTCCCTAGCTTCCTGAGTCTCAGACCCAGTCACAGAAACTTGGGCACCATTCCTGTAGCCTTCTCCTCTGCAGCCACAACCAGGTCCTCCAGTGTCAAGCATCGTCAAAACATGAACACAAGCAAACCACTTTCCCAAAAGTTACCTCGCTTTGGCTTCTTGCCTTACCACACACACTAAGCTCCACTTGACTTTCTCCTTGCAGTCTTAGAGGACCACTTAAGCACTGGCCAGTCATCTCCTGAATCCCGCTCCTTCAGAAGTTCCACTGCCTGCAAATCGGACTGCCTTGCTAGCTCCCAGACCCTGGTTTTATGTGCCCCCAAGCTCCACCCCTTCCTGTCAGTTGGCACTCCAGCCACAAAAGGGGTTTCCAGTCTGCTCAATAAAGCAGCCTGCCCTTGTTTGTGACAGCTTAGCTCAACTGCCTCTACTTGGTTTAATGAGCTTTGGCTGTTCCTGCCCTGCACGCTCCCGGGGTCCTTAACAAACTCTGCCCTCAGGGTCTGTTTCTTGTTGGGGCTGGCTGCTGTTGCTGCTGGTCCCTGCTAGCTACAAAAGTCCTCTCACTGCAGCTAACAGGGTTGCAGTTCCTTGTCACACATACCCACAGAGAGCTAGTCCAAGAAAGAGCCTTTGTAACATTTCCTTCTAGCACACTTGACATCACTTCATAGACTCTTCTACTCCTGTTTTAACTTTTCATCTATTATTTGATGTTTGAGTCTAAAATGATTCAGAAATAAATTAATGAAGGCATGTTTATAAAAAGGGTTTTTAACAAGGCAATAATTTCTGTTTCAACATATACCAGCCAAGCTGAAGTTAATACAAATTTATAATTGTGACTCGAACCACAAGTGAAAATGGGGTTGATAGTCTCTGATCCAGAGGACTTTGTTCAAATGATAAAACTATCACAGGTCTTGGTAAACCTGAAAGTGCATGTTTATTAGTAGGCTCCACATTATCAAAACAGGGTTTACAGAGTTCAAGAATACAATGCATTGGATGAACAAGATGCACAAAGCTGAGTGGCTACAGATAACTTATCAGCATTGTGCCAGGGTGCATGTGTGTGTGCGCATGTGTGTATGTATGTGTGTGCATGTACGTACCACTGGGCATTTCTACATGTGTATTAGAATACAATTTTAAATGATGATTTTATTTCACTTTATTTCATACAAAGCACTTAAAGTATGCCACAATTAACTTGAAATAGATGGAGACAGGCTGCCAGAATGGTACCTTTGTGTCTCTTTGTAGACTTGTTTTGTTCTGCCAGTTGTGCATATTTAATGAATTTACAGAAACAGTTGACAAATAACTGCAAGAGTTGATAGGAACAGCAGGCTCCTCTTTTTTTGTCTACATAAATCTTATTCTCACTAAATCTTCACCCTTCAAGAAATAATTAACAGTGCATGTCAGAGTAGAAAATTAAAAATGATAAGAAATAATCTCAGCGTTTACAGAACCTCTTACCTGAATAAATCTAAAAGTTAGGTCCTTTTATAAATATCTTTCTTCTTAACAGAAGCAGGCAGCTGGACCATTATGTTCTGTTCTGGTTGGGGTACTTGTACAGAAGTAATTTTCCATTATTTCTCTTTTTTTTTTTTAACCAAATGTATTCTACATATAAAGTTCTATTCCAACCCAGTTCTGAGGAGAGATTATCCCCCTACTCTTGAGGAGAGATTATCCCCCCTACTCTTCATGTTGTCTCCTCCCTCCTGTGCCCATTGCTACAAGCCAGTCTCATTGTTCAGAAAACAGCTGACTCTCACACATAGGCTACCACTGAAATGCAAAAAATGTTACAATGATGTCAAACTAACAGTGGCTTAAAACCTCTTAGAACATTTTATATTACGTTAAATGTAGTTCTTCTGCCATGAACTTAAGGTTACAAATGAAATATTTTTTAAAGTCTACTTTTTCTCACTATTCAAAAAACTTTCCAGGCTTGCTGTTAGGTGAAAGATATATATCTATATTTTTGTGGAGGAGTAAAGAATAAATATAAGTAAAGTACAAGTAAAAAAATAGCTATTTTGAAGTTAGTTAGAGAGAGAACAGAGATATACTTCCCCACCCACACCCATTAAAAGCAAATGCAGAAAAATTTCACTGAGAGAATCCAAAAACCGTTGAAGTATATTTGGTGGAAAACAGAAGAAAAATTGACACCATGTTAGCCACAGTTCTTTTTCCAGATGACGGAGGTCGATTTCTTTATTCTAATTGTAGCTGTCACTACAGTATTAATACATCAATTTAATTAACCATCATATGTTCCCATGGGGTAATTCCGTACCCCAGATGCATATTTTGTGCAGTACCTTAAAGTGAATTAATTCTAAATGTTTTTCTTTTTAAGATATTGTCACTGGCACCTCAGCGCACAATATCCCCAAAGAACAGCCAGCTTACATGAATGTTTTGTTCTCTGTGGATGAAAACCTGCCCGGGGTAACATGTTACCCCAGGTGTGAATGTGTTTTTCCATATGGGGTAACAACTTACCCCAAGCAATGTCTGTATAAATGACAGGCCGAGACCTGTTTGGCCACTTTGGGTGGATGCATCTGAAAGGTCAGCATTCATTCATACCTCATTCATGTTCACTTCAGGTATCCATGGTAACTAATGGATGGCCATCCTCCACTTTGCTTTTGCTTTTGACTCACCCTAGTTTCCTACATTCCAAAAAAGTCCAAAGTTGTGCTGTTGCTGTTAAGCACACACCATGACCCATCAGTGGGTGGAAAGCAAAGAAAGCTGGACATCATCCATGACTACAATAAAAACAAGGGTGGGGTGGATAAGTTTAACCACTTAGTCTGTATGACCACCTGCAGACAGAAAATCAACAGGTGGCCAATGACACTATTTTTCAATATGTTGAATGTGGCTGCCATTCCCAGCTTCATTGGCTAGGCCACAATGCAGACTGGAAGCAAAGATCACATTTAAGAAGGCAGCACTTTTTTTTCCAGGAGCTTGGAGAACAGTTGATTGACAGACAAATAAAATGAAGAATGATGGATACACATAATCTGTCTAAGTCCGTGAAGTCTGATATGACTGCCCTAAATTACAGATTGCCACAATGTACCCCAGTAGAGCTTTCTGCAAGCATGAGTGGACATTGTGCTTTTTGTCCAAGGACAGATGACCGCAAAACCCAGAAACAACGCAAAGATTGTAAGCAATTTACTTGTGTGCACCACAGTACATCGCTGCTGCTTTGTGAGGAATGCAATATTTAGTTAAAACAGTTAGGAAATGTTTTTGGAAATAATTGTTAGTTTGAAAACAGTGTGAACTGCAGACTTACCAAATTGTTCATGCACATTTTGAAACTGAAAAAAGTTTAAATTTTGTTCAAATTTATACTTAATATTTTGTGTTCAAATCATCATAAATACTCTTTCAAACAATCTGTATGTTTAATAAATAGTTTTTGGTACATTTATACTGTCATCACTGGTTCCATTTTGTTCATGTGGGTGGGGTAACAAGCTACCCTATGAAAGCAACGGTTACAGTTTTCATGAGAATGGATGAGGGTTAATCCTTACTTATTTGCCTCTTTTTAAGCTAACAAAATTCAGCTAGTTTGAATGTGAAATAGCTGTCTGCAGAACAACTTCCAAGTACATTTAGCAACAAATAAACAATTGTTACAAAGAGTGCATAGAAATGTTCACCATGCCCAGTCTACAGTCATGTGGCTGGCTTTAAGCCACGTGATCACAGACCGGGAGCATTGTGTACAGACTCTTGCTGGTGATAGAAGCCACACAGGGAACCCAATGCAAGTAACTCAGGGTAGGGGAGAGGTAAGCAAGATCAGGGAGAGCTGGTGGGCTCCTCCTGGTGGGGTGGGAGGAATTGAGAGGGTGGGGTCAGCAGGTCCATGGAAGGGGTTGTCCATCCAAGGATGGAAAAGTTGGGGAGCTAAGAATAGCTCAGTTAGGGTCAGGACAAGGGGTTGGAAGAGTGCTGCCTATGGGCTGGGGCAAACAGTTGGGTTTTTCTGGCCTCGAGGCTGCATTCTGAACCTGTGTAGATGTTCAGTGGACGATGTTCACCTATACCCAATCTTGGTTAGTTCACCTACTCAGAACTAACTTAAATTGGGCCCCTGGACATCTACATAGACAGGCAATTAAATCAACCTTCCCTCAGTCAGTTCGATCTAAATGTAACATCTGCATGTACCCAAAGTCATTACAAATCTTTGAGACAATAAGGTTTCTCCATATTAATTTTAGTATACAGACTAGGTTTCTGCTTTGTTTCGTAAATGCGTATTAGCATGCAGAAAATGTTACTTCAGTGCTTTAAAAAAAAAACCAAATAATTGAAATCTAACTTCTTGGAATTCCACTTCTTCATTGGAATGTAGGTTGATATAGTTCCCATGCATAAACTTTTCTATCTGGAAAGGCAGTGGTTAGATGAATTTCTGGAACAATGTGGAAGGTAAGTTGTCCATCCTTGATCTATACAAATTAAGATACAGTGGAGTAAATTGGGGTATCATTGTGAAATTGATAGGTTTCATTAAAAAATTATAAACTTTTTCTTAAACTGACCTATACATGATCCTCTACATACATTATCTTGAAAATTTTGGAGTAATGTTAGGTCCTAGTCTGGCCACTTGGCTTATGCACTTGCATGGAGCTCAGGTGATCTAGTTATTTCATAGATTCAGTTGCAGGATCAAGGCCTTATATCTGGATGTCTTCCAAACCCATTTCTTTATTAGAGACTGAAAGAAATAATTCTGGTAATTTGATTGTGTGATGATCCATGACTTGCTTCCCAGTATGAATTGTACTTGCTGCATAAATCTTGGAGAATTTAATCTTGTGTTCTTTATATTATGATATATGATAATTGGTCTAGAGCCAAGGGCTCTCTCTTTTTTTCCATGATAACTGAATGTTCTTTCAAAAAGATGTGAAGGAACCCAGGGCTTTCAGACCCTATTCTAAACATATGAGGGTCACTCTCATAAATTTTTTGTTAAATGCTAAACAGAATTCATACAAATATGAGACAAGCAGATAATTTACAATATACAACTGTCATTATTCCTTAATATCAAGCATATTATACTATCAAAAGTTAATATAGACAGCAGAAAATAAAATCAGGCGTTTAATGTGTTTTAAATAAATAAAGATTCTTTTAATTGGGGAAAATGTTTCACATTTACATCAAAGGAAAAATGATTCTGTTAGCAGAAGATCTCAGAAAATAGCTCATAGAGAACGAAAGAGGAATACAGACTTTCCTTGCTGGGACAGACTTCTAAATGCATTATCTAATCTGACAAGCAAGAAAGATTAATATTATGTATTAGTGTTTTTTACTGTGGCATCACTGGATCAATCATTTATTTATAATAACTGTGTTTTCTTATTATTTTTATTCTAATTCTTTTGTTGTTTAAGACATATACTCTATGCTGGTAGTAGGGCAACAAGGGATAATTATTGGTGATATATAACCTCATGTATTGCTAAATGGGACCCTCAAAACAAGGCAACCAAGCAGATATTTTCCATACTACAAATGTTGCCTTTGTATTTCCAGAAAAAGGGAATATATTTTTAAAGGGTGGGGAGTGTTACATGAAAAACTCACAATGAACTTTGAGAAGCTAGGTAAGTAGAGAATATGAGCAATGGGTTGAAAAGAATGAAAGGCTGCCACAGAATCATACATACACTCATTAAAAGTATAACGAACTGCTGGACCTTCCAAAAAGTGTGAAGAAAAGTGTCTCTAAAACCTGTCTCTTTCTTTCCTGGCTTCTCTATACTCCTGTCATTCCCAAGCCTGACCTTTTTAAGGCTGCTGTCTTACACCTGTTCTTGGTCTTCCTCTTCCCACTTCTCCTTGCTCAGGAGTCAAGTACACAGGTTGGATGGTACCCTCTTACAGCATCTATACATGTGCTCTGGGGTGTAGAAGGGGAAACTTCATTAAAGCAGCTCTAAGACCCATTCTTATTAAAGTGCTCACGATGTCACGTGTATTCAGTGTCCCATGCTTCAAAATGCTAGTGGGGGTGCTTTAAAGCTTGTTTGATGAGTTTTAGTTAAAGCACCCCTGCCACCATTTTGAATATGGAGACACCGAATACATGTGACACGGAGGCTGCTGGAATGCATTATTTAGCACACTCCAGCAGACTCACAGAAGACTCTATTAATCAAGTGTGCTTCAATGCATGCTAATTTTAGCATGCATAGGAACAGAGATCTGTCACATGTATAGGTGCCCTTAATGAGCAGCTCTTTAATATTTCAGTTTCTTCTCATGATTTAGTTTGTGGCTGTATGTCTTGTTTACTGCATACTTTTCAAACTCTTCTCTAAAGAATTATTGATAGACTTCCCTGGATAAGGGACCATAAGATTCTCCCCAGTGTCTGACTAGGAGGAAGTCATATAGATTGTATTGAGAACCATTTGCTATTCAGTGATAAGTGGCAGTGAAGTTGACAAGAATCATGTCATTGAATAAAAGAAGATTGTGTTAACAGGAAGATTTTGGTTTCCTTGAGGAAGACATCATGTTCCATGAATGAGGACCACTGTGGAAAGGTTGGGTCCATCTGACAAAGATGAACTGACTAGACAAACTAGTAAGGACAGTGCAACAGGAGATACAATAGAAGAGATACAGGCTGACCTGGACCTACTTGCAAGGTGGGCAGACGAAAGCCTGATGGTCTTTAACGTAGAGAAGTGCAAAGGTGCTCCACCTTGGGAGGAAGAACCAGCAGCTTACTTAAAGGCTCAGCAGTGCTATGCTCGCTAGCACCATGACCGAAAGAGAATTGGGGGTCTTGATAGACCACAAGATGAACATGAGCCACCAGTGTGATTCCATGGCCACCAAAGCAAACCAAACTCTGGTATGCATCTGCCAATGCATCTCAAGCAAAACCAGGGATGTCATCCTCCCGCTTTACTCGGCCTTAGTGAGGCTGCCACTGGAGTACTACATTCACCTTTGGGCTCCCCACTTCAGGAGGGATGTGGATAACCTTGACAGAATCCAAAGGAGAGACACCCATATGATCAAAGGTCAATAGGCAAGCCTTACGAGAAGAGTCTGAGGGACTTAGGACACTTTAGCATGGAGAACAGAAGGCTCAGGGGGGATTTGGTATATAAGGGGGGGTGCATCAGGACCTGGGAGAACAGTTGTTCACCAGGGCTCGCCAAGAGATAACGAGGTTTAATGGCCACAAACTCTTGGAAGGCTGATTTAGATTGGACTTGAGAAAAAACTTCTTTACAGTCTGTGTCCAGGGTCTGGAACAGATTCCTCCCAAAGGTGGTGCAAGGACCTGCTCTGGACTCATTCAAAAGGTGTCTGGATGTTTATCTTGCTGGGATCATTTGACTTTAGCGGACTTCCTGCCTATAGCAGGGGGGCTGGACTCCATCTCAAAAGGTCCCTTCCAGCCCCTAATGTATATGAAATCTATGAAAAAGAAGCAAGAAAAATTAAGGAAGATGTCAAACATCTTAGATATCTGTATCCTGATGGTCAGGTAATTGTAGATTTAGATAAATAGGTAGATTTAGATGTTTTACTACACAAACAAAACTATCCAGCTATCTAACAAAACTATGTATTTATTTCAAAGGTATGGTAGAACAAATTGAAGTGCTGAAATATTGCTCCAGAAGGGTCTTGCTTGTTCAGGAGGACAGCCAGGGAAACAATGGAAGAAGGTGTTGAATTTTACATCATCATTGTAGAGAATAGATTTGCTCCGTAGTCCAGGAAGAGGTGAAAGAAAAACCTTCTGAAAAGTCTTAGGATCAAAAAGGGACGAAGTCAGGAGAGAAGGCAAAGGAAATAAAAAGAAGGCTGCTAGTTTAGACTTTGTTCTCTCTAATAGGGAGGAACCAGTTCGGAATCTTTAGCTGGAATATAATTTAGATGAAAGTGATTATGAAATAGAAAATGATTCTGAAGACAGGAGTGAAATCATAGTGAAATGGTGCTGTGTGAGTGTTCTAACCTATTGTATAAAATTTGAGCAGCAGCTTCACCTCCTCCTAGATCAGGGGCGGGCAATTGTTTTGGGCAGAGGGCTGCTTACCGAGTTTTGGCAAGCCATTGAGGGCCGCATGACAGACAGCCAGGGGCAGATAAATATTAATTTTCTAATTTTTTTAGGGCCCTGCGGGCTGTATAGTATGACCTGGCAGGCCGCATCTAGCTCGTGGGCCACATTTTGCCTATCCCTGTCCTAGATACACTTCACTTCATCAACCTCGTAGATACAGAAACTCATGGTCTCAGTACAGACGTTGGATTTAAGACACACTACAACCTGCCGGACATCTGACTCTCCAGGTACCTCTCCATTTTTATCTGCTACATCCCCCTTCCAATCCTCCCCCAGCCTGTCTCTCACCCTTGATGCCTCAATTTACATTTTTAATGACTGGCTTTCTTGCCTGCATTGCATGCCAGCCTCTGGCTTCTTTACTATTCCTTCTATCCAGGAAGAGCACACACATATCAACTAGATGCTTCCTCAGTCTGACAAAGGGTTTTTAAACCTGAAAGCTTGCAAAGAAGAATTTCTCCAATTATTCAGTTGGTCTAATAAAAGATATCAAATTGACCCTAAGAACCTTGTCTATGCTATGTCCTTAGACCAACACGACTACAAGCCACACCCATTAACACACACAAGTGACATGAGTTTTGCTTTCAGCAGTTTGAGGTACAGCTTCACTGGACCACTCTACCTGAAACCTGGTAGGCCTCCCTCATGCCCACATGAGGGGCTATTTATGTGGCAAGACGGGTGCTAATGAGGGTGGCCATTTAACACCCTGTTCTCAGAGCTGGAGGTGGCAGTTTAGTTTCTCACCAGGCAGCAGGGGAAGAACATCCCAGCCAGAAAGAACTTGGAGGTATAAGGGCTGGGGCTATATGTGGAAGAGGCCCCACATCCTCCTGGGCATGACCTAAAACTGCATCCTGCCAGGATAGGGAGGCTTGGGTGGGACTGCTGGTGGTATGGCAGCCCCAGGAAATGCCAGGACTGCAAACCTCCCTGGTGAGAGTCGGGCAGGAGCAGGAGGCACCTGATAACCTCCAGCCACCACACAGTCCTGGCTGGGGAATGCCCAGACCTGTAAGATCTTTGAGAGGCCTGAGACTTACTGGTTGTACTGCAGTTGTGAGGCCTGAGACTTACTGGTTGTACTGCAGTTGTGAGGGTGAGAACAGGAGCTACCATCCCTGCAGTTTTCACCCCACTGTGCCTTACACACACAATGTCAAACATCACAAGTTTTGCTTGTCAGCAGTTTGAGGTACAGATTCTCAGAAACCCCTGCACCTATCTTCTTGAAACTTGGTAGGCTTCATGGCCTCAGAAGGGGCTAGGATGTGATTCCCCATTATGGGAATCTATGGCCAAAACACCATTGACATTCCAAAACAGCTCTGAAACAATTTTGGCTGAAACAAAATGGGACAGTGATTTGAACACCGAAACAAATCACTGTCCCTCCAAAACACCTAATCTGAAACTAAATGAGACAGCCATTTCAGACAGCCCTATGATACACTGAAACAAAACACTGTCTCTCTAAAACCAAAATGAAATGCAGTTGTTTCACACAGCCCTAGTAAGTAGTGGGTTGATTGCATAGGTTAATGTGAACAAGTCACTTAACAAGTTGAGATTCATGTTAACAGTTAGACAATGGACTTTTCTGTCTTACTAGAATTGATTCCAAGTCAGTGTCTGTTCATTCTTTCCATGGGGATTTCCCTGCCTGGCAACGTAGATAGCAGAAGGGTACTGTAAGCAGGTACTGGCCTGTAAAATGGTGGGGGACCAGGGGAATGAACCTCAGGTGTTATAATCTAGCAGTGATGTGGTCTGTGTTGATGAGGAGGCACAGCTGGCATCTGGATCTGTGGCAAGACCTGGTAGCTTAGTTGAAGTAAGGTAGTCTGTTGGTGGAAAGACCTTGTTTGAGGTTGTGGGGGGCTACTTCTAAGTTAAAAAAGCCTTGTTCCCCAAGCCCATGCTGGAACATTTTAACATCCATGGGCATTCCATCACTGACCTCAGTAGCTTTTATTAAACAAACAAACAAATCCCCCCTCCCCAAATATACTTTGAAATCCAATTTGAATGTGAACCTGTGGATGAAGAAATCATCCACAGATTAGATTGTGCTGACAGTCTCAAATGGGACTTTGGCTTTTTATCACAGTTCCTGGATTAGCTATTAATTCAAGTGTCCCTCAAGGTGTTATTTGATTTGTTCACCTTAACTCAGGGGTGTCAAAGATATGACCCCCAATGCTGCCTGGGGGTCTTGAAGTGACCCACAGGCAGCATATGGGGCATACCAGATGGTCCTGCACCCCACATGCATTCCCCCTCTCCACCTCACATCCCAGAATGGTGGAGCAGCTGTTATGTGCAGCACAGCCCTGCAGTGGTGGCTCGGCCACAGAACCACTGCTTCATGCAGCATGGGCTCTCCAAAGATATGCTGCATCTGGCAGCTGCTCTGCTACTCTGGGATGCTAGCACATGTGGTTCCCACTTGAGATGTAGAATGTAGGGTTGGCTTGTCCAACTGGTGGACTAGTTCTGCACCACTCACACAGGTACTTTACACCCATGCTTTAACTGATCCAATCAACCCATTTTTACCCCTCTCAGAAGTCTTTCCTCCTATTGTCCCTTTCCCTTCTGTACACAATCCTTTCTTTCTGCTATTTCATTTATACCACCTGACAAAGATGTTGCCTACAAAAACTCACTCCCCTGAACCAATTAGTCTCAAAAGTCTTTAAAATCTTACCCAGGTCTATCTTCTTCCTGATCTCAGACAACCTGCCTCTCTAGTCAATTTAGGAAAGAGATTAGAATATCTTCATCTAGAGCTTTTTGAACACTAGTCAATAAAAAGCTAACCATATAAAAATATAAGAAAAGGAATTACTAAGTATAAAACAACAGCACAAGAATCTAAGGACAAGGTTAAAAGCGAAGGTACAAAAATAGTTTAATTTAGCAAGGACAATATATAGGAAAATAAAAAGGGTGTTATAAGTACATTAAATGTCAGATAAAAATTAAGGAAACCATTTAATTGGAAAGGTTAGCAAATAATGGATGACAGAAGAGATTGTGATGCTCAAGACATCTGTCTTTAACAAAGTGTTGATTCTAATCAGCTGCTTATCACTATTAACATTAATTACAAGAGTGTAGGACTACATCGGCAGTAGGGAGAGAACAGGCTAACAACAAGTTAGAAGTAGCTTTGCAGGCTTTGGTGAACCAGTTTCTGAATTGTTAGTGATTTTTGAGAACCCATAGAGGATTGGAAGAGGGCAAATATTAGTACTTGTCCTTAAAAGCAATTAGAAGACCTTTTGAAAATACAAACAATTCAGCTTAATTTTGATAGTCAGCAACTCTGTAAATAGTCTGTAAACATCTAAAAGATAGTAAAGTAAAAAGAAAAAGCTAACAGATTTTCAAGAACAAATCATGCTAAGGCAATATAATTTCCTCCTCTGAAAGAGCACCTGTCTTGTGGATAGGGGAGAAACAATGGAAATGAAATCTCTTGATTTTAGTAAAGCTTTTGGTTCTGTCCCATATGACACACTCATAAGCAAATTAGGGGAACACAATTACCTGAAATTATTATGAAGTACATGCACTCAAAAAGTTCTTATCAATGCATTGTCAAACTGAAAGGACATGTGGGGTGCTAATGAATGTGCAACTCCCCACTGTAACTCCTGGTGCTTTACAGGAAGTGCCAGGAGTTACCGCAACAGCCCTCCCCCCCACCTAAAATATGTTTGCTGTTTAGCTGAGGGGAGGGGAGCAGGGGTCAACCTCCGCTTTGGAGCTGATCCAAGGAAGAGAGGCTTTGTGCCTGCAGCTTTTCTCCCCTAACCCTGCCCTCACCCTCCCAGCTTCATTGCTGTCTGCAGGATAGGAGGAAAGATAGGGGAGAGGAGTAAGCTCCAGTCTGGGGTTTGTCCTGCCTATGGATTGGAGCCCCCCACTTTGAAGGGGAACTTTTAAGTGCTCTGCAGCCATGCACTTCTGTCAGAGCATGGCTGCAAACAGCTTTTAAGGGGCCAGTCATGCAATTAATATCACTTCTGTTAGCACCCATAAAGTCTAGTTCTGCATGGGTTTGTCCTGACTTTGACACTCTTCAATATTTTCATCAACTTGCATGTTGAAATTAAGGGTATTTCTGTAACACTGGTGAAGGTACCTATCTTAGAGAGGTTGCAAGCACTTTGGATGACAGGAATTAAGAAACGATAATCAATTAGAGAGAACTGATCTGAAGGCAATAACATAAAATTCATTAAAAATAAAAGTCCAGAGTATTACGTTTACAAAGGAAAAATCAAATGTTCAAATACAAAGTGGGGAGTACTTCTCTAGGCAGAAGTGTGGTAGAAAAGGACCCAGGGGGATTAATGATGCACAGACTGAATATCAGTCACCAATGTCATGCCATTTCAGAAAATGCAAATGTCCTTCTAGCATCTGGAGTGAGCTGATTATTCTGGTATTCTCAGCACTTTTGAAGTCTCCTTGGGAATACGGTGTCCAGTTTCCACTATCATACTTTAAGAAATACGTATAGAAATTGTAAAGTGTCTAAATCAGAACAACAAAAAATAAGCATTTGGGAAAACATGACATCTGGTGAAAGGCTGAAAAAACTATGTTTGTTTAGTCTAGAAAAGAGAACCTCATGTGGGAGACATAGCAGTCTTCAAAAATGTAAAAGGTTGCCACAAAGAGGACAATGATTAATTGTTCTCCATGTCCACAGAGAATGTGACAGGAAGTAATCTGCTTAATTTGCAGGAAGGAAAAATTTGGTTGGGTATTAGGGGAAAAAACTTAATTATAAAGGTAGCTAAACACTGCAAAAAGCTACCTAAGGGGCATGGCTACATGTGGAAGTGCTCTGGGGCAGGTTTACTCTAAAGTAATTAAGCCGAGTAGGCATTTACGTGGCCAGGGAGGTGGGATCAGATTTGCTGCTCATGGCAGCAATCTGCTCTCACCCCTGCCGGCCCTGCATTGCTCCCTGCAGCATCCAGAGGGTGCTCTAGGTTCACCTTGGGTGCTGTCTCCTGGCAGGGACTGGGACATTGCTCCCTGC
>NW_017728931.1:64496952-64533697 GCF_001723895.1 Crocodylus porosus
ACCATTTAATTGGAAAGGTTAGCAAATAATGGATGACAGAAGAGATTGTGATGCTCAAGACATCTGTCTTTAACAAAGTGTTGATTCTAATCAGCTGCTTATCACTATTAACATTAATTACAAGAGTGTAGGACTACATCGGCAGTAGGGAGAGAACAGGCTAACAACAAGTTAGAAGTAGCTTTGCAGGCTTTGGTGAACCAGTTTCTGAATTGTTAGTGATTTTTGAGAACCCATAGAGGATTGGAAGAGGGCAAATATTAGTACTTGTCCTTAAAAGCAATTAGAAGACCTTTTGAAAATACAAACAATTCAGCTTAATTTTGATAGTCAGCAACTCTGTAAATAGTCTGTAAACATCTAAAAGATAGTAAAGTAAAAAGAAAAAGCTAACAGATTTTCAAGAACAAATCATGCTAAGGCAATATAATTTCCTCCTCTGAAAGAGCACCTGTCTTGTGGATAGGGGAGAAACAATGGAAATGAAATCTCTTGATTTTAGTAAAGCTTTTGGTTCTGTCCCATATGACACACTCATAAGCAAATTAGGGGAACACAATTACCTGAAATTATTATGAAGTACATGCACTCAAAAAGTTCTTATCAATGCATTGTCAAACTGAAAGGACATGTGGGGTGCTAATGAATGTGCAACTCCCCACTGTAACTCCTGGTGCTTTACAGGAAGTGCCAGGAGTTACCGCAACAGCCCTCCCCCCCACCTAAAATATGTTTGCTGTTTAGCTGAGGGGAGGGGAGCAGGGGTCAACCTCCGCTTTGGAGCTGATCCAAGGAAGAGAGGCTTTGTGCCTGCAGCTTTTCTCCCCTAACCCTGCCCTCACCCTCCCAGCTTCATTGCTGTCTGCAGGATAGGAGGAAAGATAGGGGAGAGGAGTAAGCTCCAGTCTGGGGTTTGTCCTGCCTATGGATTGGAGCCCCCCACTTTGAAGGGGAACTTTTAAGTGCTCTGCAGCCATGCACTTCTGTCAGAGCATGGCTGCAAACAGCTTTTAAGGGGCCAGTCATGCAATTAATATCACTTCTGTTAGCACCCATAAAGTCTAGTTCTGCATGGGTTTGTCCTGACTTTGACACTCTTCAATATTTTCATCAACTTGCATGTTGAAATTAAGGGTATTTCTGTAACACTGGTGAAGGTACCTATCTTAGAGAGGTTGCAAGCACTTTGGATGACAGGAATTAAGAAACGATAATCAATTAGAGAGAACTGATCTGAAGGCAATAACATAAAATTCATTAAAAATAAAAGTCCAGAGTATTACGTTTACAAAGGAAAAATCAAATGTTCAAATACAAAGTGGGGAGTACTTCTCTAGGCAGAAGTGTGGTAGAAAAGGACCCAGGGGGATTAATGATGCACAGACTGAATATCAGTCACCAATGTCATGCCATTTCAGAAAATGCAAATGTCCTTCTAGCATCTGGAGTGAGCTGATTATTCTGGTATTCTCAGCACTTTTGAAGTCTCCTTGGGAATACGGTGTCCAGTTTCCACTATCATACTTTAAGAAATACGTATAGAAATTGTAAAGTGTCTAAATCAGAACAACAAAAAATAAGCATTTGGGAAAACATGACATCTGGTGAAAGGCTGAAAAAACTATGTTTGTTTAGTCTAGAAAAGAGAACCTCATGTGGGAGACATAGCAGTCTTCAAAAATGTAAAAGGTTGCCACAAAGAGGACAATGATTAATTGTTCTCCATGTCCACAGAGAATGTGACAGGAAGTAATCTGCTTAATTTGCAGGAAGGAAAAATTTGGTTGGGTATTAGGGGAAAAAACTTAATTATAAAGGTAGCTAAACACTGCAAAAAGCTACCTAAGGGGCATGGCTACATGTGGAAGTGCTCTGGGGCAGGTTTACTCTAAAGTAATTAAGCCGAGTAGGCATTTACGTGGCCAGGGAGGTGGGATCAGATTTGCTGCTCATGGCAGCAATCTGCTCTCACCCCTGCCGGCCCTGCATTGCTCCCTGCAGCATCCAGAGGGTGCTCTAGGTTCACCTTGGGTGCTGTCTCCTGGCAGGGACTGGGACATTGCTCCCTGCCCCTGGGAGATGCCTGCTGCCAGGGCAGGTGACGTGCCTAAGAAGGCTGTAATATCTCTTTCTCTGAAGGTTTTAAGGGTAGGTCAGATAAATATTTGTTAGCAGTGGATTATGTATGCTTGATCCTATCTCAGAGAATAGGGTTAGTTTTGATAACTTCTTGAGGTCCCTCCTAGATTTTCCTTCCTATGATTTATGAATATTAGAGTGGCCAGGCCAGGAACCACATATATTTCCAAAAGAAGAAATAAAACTTATTTTCATTCCATTTGTGTAGCTCACAGAGGAACAATTTACAAGTGACAGTGAAAAAAAAAAACCTTAAAAATACATGAAGGGCAAATGTGTTTTCTTTATCAACTTCACAAATTTGATGCACGTTTTAATTTCTTTCTGTTGTAGCTTCCAGGGTTCCATTGATCTTGCAGTGTGGGAGGACTGTTACGGTGGGAGTCTGTTACCCTGAGTTCCATGACAACAATAATTAAGTTGTGCTCTGGGAAAATGCAAGCAAACTAGATATGTATCTGCATCTCTGCCAATAAACACTTTAGCACTGCAAAATACAGGAATTTTTCGCCACGTTAATCATTTTGATTTCCCCATTATGTTTCTTAATGCCACCTATCCTACATGTTCATGAAAGGAAGAGCAAGGGTTCCTTTAAAATGTGTTGTACATTTTATATAGAACCTTGCACAATTGCTCTGTTTTATTGCATTCATTCTTTTTAAAGTTCATAAATGACAAAGCCAATAATATACAGCTAGAGGAACCAGCTGGCTTCCACATTGCTTTAGATAAATTATTTTTTTTCCACCAGATCACAGAAAATGTCCTTTTTTGTGAACAGTTTTGTGCTGCGTATATATTTTGCTTCACACTCATTGTAAGACTTCTCAATCCCTGCATCTCAGCTATGTTCTTGCAGCCAATTGTTCTTGCACACAATAAGTCTGCAGACATAATAAATAAGTACAATAGCTGTCTTAATTAATACAATTCCATCTTATTTTAACAATTTCTGCTTAAAGCTGGTGCCATTAAATTTAATTCTACACCATTTTGTTTTATTTGGCTAATAAAGCTTAGGATATTATTCCTATAATATCAGTTTAGAAATATCTGTGACACCAATGTTTGTAACCCTAGGGTTTTTTTGCCTCACTTGTTACCCACCTTGATTCACACTGATTCATTCTTGGGGGAAGGAAGGAAAGCTGTAACTTCTTTAGCATATTAGTGAGTTCTTAGACAGTTATCTCATTCCTGTATTAGCTCTCTTAAATCAGACATGAGTTTTCTTCCCTCCTGGGTATTCAACAATAATTACATAAACCAGGTGGTTTGTTTGGTTTTTTAATTGGCTCTTAGAATCCCCTTCTTGTGCTTGGTTCCTAGACCTATCAAAATATTTTTTCAGGATGACATTCTGACTTATCTCCAGGTTTTTGTAACAAATACCTTCCAGGCTGTCACTCAACCCTGTTTGACTCTCATTGGGCTGCCATGTTTGGGTCTCACTATGCTGGCTCATGTGCTCATAAACGCTACTTGGTTGGAGTCAGCTACAGCCCTAACTCTTTTCAGCACCCTCTCTGGCTCACTGCTTGGGCACACACTATGCCTACTATCCCTTCAAGGTAATGGGAACTTATGGTCAAGTTACCCTAAGCCCCAAGGACCACTGCTGCCTCCCTTTTTTCCTGGTGATTAATCCAACCCAAATCTACCTCTACCCTTAGACAGGTACATAGCACTTAGGTGACTAGATTAATCCTGTAAACAGTATTTCAGCTTGCTTACATAAGGTTCTGATCCTACTTCCTCTGAGAAGATAAGCAATTCTGTGGGAAGGAAGAGGGGAGCTTCTCCCACCTTTTAGACTAGTAGTCTAGTAGTTAGGTCCTTTGCCCATGAAGTGAAAGACCCAGCTTCTAGGTCATCTTTATCCTGAAGGTGTTTCAACATATATTTACTGCTGAGCAAAGTTCCCTAACCACCATACTATAGGCTAGACAGAGCCAATAGGACTGTCATTCCTCTGGTTGAAGCTAGCCACCCGGGCAGCTGAGAAGGAAGCGTATGTGGGGCCAGAAGAGGTGAGCCAGGAGTGTGGCTTAGAGAGATGAGCACCGCCTTGGAAGGGAAAAGGCTCTAGATTCTAGCCCCTACTCCTGACCTTCCTAGCATTTCTGCATTTTGCATTGAATAGACATTGGACAAAAAATAATTCTGCCGCATTCAAGAGTGGGAGCAGGTAGGCAGAAGGTACTTAACAGCAGCACTCCTAAGAGTACTGGAGATGCATTCTAGTGTGATCACCCAGTATTCACTGGCCTTTCTCCTCCTCTTCCATTTCTAGCTAATGAGTTCCCAGTATCAAAGAAAAAATCTTAATATTGGCCCTTAATGCATGGCCTTTTTCATGCATTAACAATTTGTCCTATTTCATCCCATTTCTATTGCTCCAGTCCACACGATCTTCCCATCTTTTCTGTATGAAATTCTGATCCTTCTTCGTGTTGATGATGCCTCCCAACTTTCTCTCATCATAATATTTTTGTGACATCATTCATAAAAATATTAAACGGGTTTGGTCCCAAGAGAGTTCAACTAGGAACTTCTTTCCACCTGATGGTTCCCTATTCAGCACAATCTATTGTCATCTCACCTTTAGACAATTCCTTTCCCACAATTCTTGTGCTAATCCTCATTTTTTCCATTTTAACTAATTAATTCCTGTGTGGCACTATATCAAATACCTTGCTGATGTCTAGATAAATTAGATCATTTCCATTTTCCAGAAAATCAGCTCTGCTATCACAGGAAGATATCAGGTTAATGATCTGCCTTTGTAAAACCCATGCTTGATTTTATCCCATTTTCCATTTACATCCATATTTAGCTCTGTTGTCATTGTTTTGGGGGTTTTTTTGTTCTGTATTCTTGAGGTCAAAACTAACAGGTTTGGATTTGTGTAGATCAAGTTTTCCCCTTTTAAATACCAGTGCTATATTTGCTATTCCAACATACAGTATCACACTTGACTATTTGATTTCTAATTTCATTCGTTAGTTCATTCAGTGTTTGGGGATGAGGATTATCTAGTCCCCCCAGTTTCAGCATATTAAGTGCTTAAAGTTTTACTTTCACTGGGATGGAGTAATTTCCATTTCCGTCAGCCCATTCCTACTAGACATGCTGCTTTTGATCCCACCCCCACTCCAAGAGCTTCACACTTTCAGCATGAGAATACTGTTATCCTCGTGTGCTCACTGCAAGAAAGAAAATCATACTAGGACGCATAACTGTGAACACAGTATAAACCTATACACACAGGTTAATACCTATAAACCTTCTGGTCTCTACCTCAGATGTGTGGTTCTTGTATGACTGGATTTGTGTAACCACTGAACCAGTAGCCCTTTATCTTAATCTTCACAGCCCCTCAGTCTGACCTACTAATGTCTGCCATAGAGATCCACTTTGCAGAGCACAGAGGTTCAGAAGACATTCTCCAGTTCAGCTGCTTTATTCACTTTTGCTCCAGAGTGGCAGAATGCTTAGTTAAGTTTAGTGATATGGGAAGTTCACTTTGCTTCCTTTATCTTTAAACTGTGGATTTATATATGATGTTTTGGATAGGGATGATCCTGCCTTAGGCAGGGTATTGAGTTAGATGACCTCTGGAAGTCTCTCCTAGCCCTACTCCTTTATGATTCCATGATCTCACCAGTCTTTTAGTTCATCTTGTTAGATTATAAACTCTAATTGCTCTTTACTTTGTATTTTACACCACCTAGCACTATGGGGCTTTGATCTCACTGGGACACTGGGCACAACTGTTATACAAATAATAAAGGGTCAGATGCAGCAATATAGAGATTTTATCTTTGAAACTTTAAATGCATTCATGAAGATCTTGTGGAAAGTTGCTTTTTTTCAAAAACATATTTGTAAATCCTCTTTCTTGTTTCTCACTGTTTGAAAAATTACTTTTCCGTTACTCAGATAAATTGTCTGTATGTCTATACCAGGCAAAAGTAAAGGGAATCTTCAGGGATCATAAAGGTTACATCAACGTAAATAATTAAAGATGCCTCCCACCTCTTACATAACTTCCTGCCAAAGAAGCAGAAGCAGATACTAAAAGTCATCAATCTTACTCAAAATATGCAGCATCCAAATCAGGCTATAGTAAAATAGAGGTCGTTAGCTGTGTTAGCCTCAAGTCAAGCAAAAGGTAGATAGATTTACACCTTAGAGATTAAATCAGAGATGTATAGCATAACATACCATAAGCAGAGGGTTCACTTTGTCAGATGCTTTGAGGAGACTGAAGGATGAAGTAAGGCCTTTGCTTACAAAAATTTGTGTTGTACACATCTGATTCAGTTAGTCTATAAAGTGCAACTCTACCCTGCCTTCTGTCTGGAGTAAGATAGATAGAAAACAGTATCCTTGAATGTTTTACATGCCTGTCCCTTCTGTACTTTGGAAGGAAAATCTGCATTTATTTAAGAGGAGAAATAGTAACCTCTTTGAAGTCCATGGCAAAATTCCCCACTAACTTTAATGTAGCCAAAACTTCTCTAAAAAAATGGCACTGAAAGGGTAATCCAGAAAGTTGAAACTGAAGGAATAGGTTAAAATAGAATCTGTTTTAATCCATTTTAATCCAAAACTCCAAAGCTCTGGCATGGTAAGAGCAGTGAATACTCTTAACAGGGTCTCAGGAGAAAAAAAAATTAACTGAAGCAACTGTCTGCTATTTTTTGCGGTAAAAAGTAGCATTTGTGATTGCTATGTTGCAGATGAGCTAATTGTGTATTTACCCTAGTAAATGTAGCTTTGGTGTGGCCTATATGACTGTATCCTGTTCTGGACCTCAATTTAAAAAAAAAGAAAAAGAAGAAGTAAAGGGAAATTCATAGAAAAACAACACATATAAGAGGACAGGACACATTGAACTAGAACAGATTAAAAGAGCTAAGTCTTTTCTATTTAGATTAAGTCTAAGGGAGGAAACAAAAACAATCTACACATTTTGAACTGTATAACTCATAAAAAGGGAACGGGTTTATTTAGGTCAGCTATTGAGTATAATTAGGCACTGAAAGAGAGAGAAAACGGGTTGAGTATCAGGAAACGTTTCCTAATGGTGACATCTACTAACTAGACTGTGTAATGTTTTCTAAGAGGAACTGCAGATATAGACATTCAGAACTAGACTGGACAAAACTGGAGGCTGTGAAGTGAAAAAGGGATCCTATATTGGCAATGAGATGGGTCAGATGAACTACAGTAATAAACTTGTAATTACTGTGTCTCATTGTAATGCTTCAATGGAATGACTGGATCCATAAACTATACTAAACTATTAATTCTAGATTTAGTAAGGCCTGTTTTATGTGACCACTCCAGAGATTAGCAAAAATAAATTTATTTTCCCCAAAAGGATGGGAGGCAAAGTATATATTAATGAGCACAACCCTTAGTTCTCAATCTGGTTGATGGGAACTATTGGATAGCAGTAAGGCAGTATAGCTCTAATCTTCTCACCAGCCTCTCCCTCACATAATGGCTGAGCTGAGCTCAGGGAGAAAATAGGAGGATGCAATTAATGCAATGGTTAATGGTCCTTGATCCTCTCTCAGTCAGAACAAGAAGTCTTCATTGGATCACAGCAACTGATGTAACTTTAGCTTCCAGTCTCTTCTCCTCCATGTTTTAATGATCAAGTCCCAAGATAACTATCTCAGGGTATTTGCAAGGTATCTGAATGTATGCACTAAGAAATATGGTGTTTTCAATCAAAGTGATGAAACTTGTTCCTTCACTCGTGGATTGTAAGAATTTTATTGAATTCAAGATAGTTTGGGGTAAGACTACTTCATTTTTAGAGTATTATTTACTAGTCCATGGAATAAAAGCTGTAGTATACAGTAGTTCAGGGATGCAGAGCATGCTGATTATAGGACAAATCAATTTCTTATAAGAACCAATTTGCCATATTCAGTTACTAATCTGAACAGAACAAAAATAACACATTTAGTGAGTCATTCTCAGATTCAATTCAGTTGAAAGGGTCTAATACGATGTGACCTATTACTGCAGTTAGTGGAGGTGACTTCCATATAAAGCTTACAAAAACAGCTCTGTTGCAGGTACACAGGCAAGATCTGATTAAGGGAGATGCTGCTACCTAGAAATATTATTTATTTTAATAATGCCAGTCTGTCCCAGGAGTAAGATTGGTAATGGATTCCATCTGGTTTAGTTGTCTCTGTTCTGCCTCAGAAAAGGCTTTATAATTAGCTTTGAATCTATTAAACTGTGTATAATCTCTATCCTTAAATAAGTTACATCACTTCTTGAAAGTTTAAATGGAATGTATAAAGTTGGATTTTCTTTGTTGCTGATGTTTACAGGAAAGACCAAGGATTTACTATAGTGAAACTTGTATACTGATATTTATTCAAGGGATCTAACAGCCAGACTGGCATAAGAACTAAGGACCATCACTTTATTTACAACATGAAAAAAGGTCACACACAACACATTACTTTTCGGTTTTTTGCTTGTAACAAATTCCTGACTTTTATTGCCTATTCCACTAGCTATAAGAAGATGCTTAATGACACTATCCTACAAAGAAATGGAAAATGTAGGATTCTTTTATGCTTGTACAGAAGAAAACAAGGGGAGAGAAAGGCACTAGTTGTTCTTAATGAGTCTGACTCACGATGCAGTGTTTTGGATCTCTTATACAAAGACTTCTGGAATTTTAAATAAATTTCTGCCATAAATAAAAACCTCTCAGAAGTTAAACTCCTAAGGATGAGTGAGCTAGCAGGGGCAGCAAACAGGACAGTTTGCAGTGTTGTTGCCACTCAAGATTTTTGGCATTGTTCTTAAAGTCTATGCTTCAGGAATGTGAGAAATTCATATATTTACTAGCAAATTGCCTGTCAAGAATGACGGGGGGGAAGGACAAACAGAGACACAGTGCTGCCACCCACCACCCTGCACCACCACTGTCTCCGAGGAGCAGGTGCGGGGGTGGGGAGTGCAATGTCTACCACTGCCACACACTGCTCCGCACTGCAGGCATGTCTCACACTCCCCTGCCGCATCCAGTCCTGCATCCCTGCCCTCAGCGTGGGCCAGTGGCTGGCTGCTGCCGCCCACCACCCTGTGCTGCCGCTGCTCTGGAAACTCTCTCTCACTTTTCTTCACTGTAAGCTTGGTGAGAGGAAATAGGGGGAAAGGAAACCTTCTGAGACCAATGATCAATGAACAGGTTCACTTACAGGAGAGTTTCCTGGGGAAGGTCTTCTTGGGAAAAGGGGCAGAAAGAAACAGGCAGCAGATTGGGAGACTCAGAGAAATAGCTGGAGAATGTCACACTTCCAGAGCCATTGCCACTGTCAACTTCTACTTGCACCTGTGAAGCCACCTGTCCAGGCAGGACTGCTCACTGGCAAGGCTTCCACCCATGTCCTGGGTTAGTGCTATGCAGCCTGAGGCTTTCAGGTTCCTTCTAGTAAGAGCCAGGTGGGGGACTGCCTGCAATGTGAGCAGTGCCTCCTGGTGGTGTCCCTCAGGAAGCAGGCAAGAGAGCTACAGGAAAAGAAGGTGAGGCTCCGAAGCATCTTCTGTCATAAGGATGTCATGAATTTGATGCTGGAGGAGACCTCTAGGACTGTGGAGAAGGACTGTCAGATACAATGCTAGAGAAGGAAGAGGATGTGGGCTCCCAGGAAGGTAAAAGCTGGAAGCTTGTGACAGCTAACAACAAACTTAAGTCTTCAACTCCACCTGCAGCAGTTTGCATAAAGAACAGATATGGAGACATAGCAACAGAGGAGGAGTAACACATTTCATTGGTGGAAGAGGCCAGAACAGGTTTCCCCAAGGTTGGGAGAACAGAAACCACTGGTGCCAAGATGAAACAATGGGTGGTGGTGCTTGAAGACTCCCTTCTGTGGTGGATGGAGGCATCTATCTGCTGGTCTGACTTGTTGTCTTGGGAAGTATGCTGCTTGCCTGTAGCCTGGATCAGAGATGTCATGGAGGGATTACCAAGATTCATTCAGCCCTCTGACTGCTGCTTATCCATGTGGGCACCAATGGTACCAATAGAGGTGACCTTGAGCAGATCGAAAATGACTACAGGGCTCTGGATACAATAGTGAAGAGGACAGAGGCTCAGGTGGTGTTCTCCTCAATCCTTCTGGTCAAGGGGAATGGCTCAAGCAGGAGCAGATACATCCCTCTGATCAATGTATAGCTGTGCAGACGGTGTCACCAGCAGGGCTTTGGCTCCTTTGACCATGGGATGTTGTTCCAAGAAAAAGGATTGCTAGAAAGAGATGAGACCTGTTGAAGAGGGGGAAGTTCATCTTTGCAGACAGGTTCATGAGGAAGGCATTAAATTAGGTTCACCAGGGAGATGAAGACCAAATCCCTTGGATAAGTGGGCAAGCAGGTGACCTAGAGGAACCACAAGCAGGAGAAGATAACAAGGGAGCTTTTCTCATTCTTCCTCAGAAAGAAGGGCAGTCAGCTAGCTACCTCAAGTACCTGTACTTGAATGCACACAGCCTGGGAAACAAGCAGAAAGAATTGGAAGTCCTTGCATAGTTGTGGAACTATGATGCAATTGGAATAACAGAGACTTGGTGGGATAGCTCTTTGGTGGGATGACTGGAGCTCTATTATGGAGGAATATAAACTGGAAGGACATGCAGGGGAAAAGAGGAGGAGGAGTTGCTCTTTAAGTAAAATTGCTGTATGATTGCTCAGACCTCCAGTATGAAAATCTCTGGGTTAAGGTCAGACGGGAGAGAAACAAAGGTAGTAAACAAAGGTGGTGTTGTGGTAGATGTGTGCTATAGATAACCAGACCAGGAAGATGAGACTTTCTTGAGTCAGCTGGTGGAAGTCTCCCAATCACAGGCCCTGTTATCATTAGGCATTTAAATCACCCTGATATTCTGGGGGATTCTACTCCCCTCTATTGTGCACTGGTGAGGCCACATCTAGAGTAGTGTCCAGTTTTGGGCTCCCCACTATAGAAGGGATGTAGACAAATTGTAGAGAGTCCAGCAGAGCTCAGAAAAAATGGTTCAGGGGCTGGGGCACTTGATTTATGAGGAGAGAGGAACCTGGTTTATTTAGTCAAAAGGAAAGAAAGCAGAAGGGATTTGATACCAGCCTTTAACTACCTGAAGGGTGGTTCCAAAAAGGATGGAGCTAGACTTTTCTCAGTGGTGACAGATGACAAAACAAGGTGCAATGGTCTTAAGTGGCAGCAAGGGAGGTTTAGGATGGATACTAAGAAAAACACTCCCACTGGGAGGGTGACGAAGCACAGCAACAGGTTACCTAGAGAGGTGGTAGTATCTCCATCCTTGCAGGTTTTCACGACTTGTCTTGACAAAGCCCTGGCTGAAATGATCTGGTTGGGGCTAGTCCTATTTTGAGCAGGGGGTTGGACTAAATGATCTTCTGAGGTCCCTTTCCAACCCTAATTTTCTATTATTCTATGACATTTGCTGGGAGGGCAATACAGTAGTGCACAGGCAATCCAGGAAGTTTTGGGAGAGTACTGGGGACAATTTCCTGATACCAGTGTTTGAGAGGCCAACTAGTGGCCATGCTCTTCTTCACCTGCTGCTAACAAACAAGGAAAAATTGGTAGGGAATGTAGAGGTGGATGGCAATTTGGGCAGCACTTGATTGAGTTCAGGATCCTGAGGCTAGGAAGGAATGAAAGCAGCAGAGTAAGGACCCTAGACTTTAGAAAAATCAGACTTTGACTTGATCAGGGCAGTATCTCCTGGGAGGCCAGTCTGAAGGGAAAAGAAGTCCAGGAGACCTGGTTGTACTTTAAAAAAAAAAAAAAACCTTACTGAAAGCATAGGAACAAACCATCCTGATGCACAGGAAGACTAGAGAAAACCGGCTTAGCTTAGCAGGGAAATCATCAGTGAGCTAACAGAGAAGGGGAGCTTACAAGCAGTGGAAACTTGGACAGATGACTAGGGAGGAGTATAAGAATATTGTTCTGGCATGCTGGGATGAAATCAGGAAGGCCAAAGCAGAATTAGAGTTTCAGCTAGCAAGGGATGTGAAGGGAAACAAGACGGGTTTCTATAAGTATGTCAGCAACAAGAGGAAGATCAGGGAAAGTGTGGGTCATTTACTGAATGGGGGGGTGGGGGGAAGGAGGCAACTTAGTGACAGATGATGTGGAAAAGGCCAAAGTACTCAATGCCTTTTTTACCTCAGCCTTCACAGGCAAAGTCAGCTCCCAGACTACTGCACCAGGCAGCACAGTTTGGGAAGTAGGTGAGCAGGTGGTAGTGGTAAAAGAACAGGTTAGGGATTATTTAGAAAAGCCTGACATGTACATATCCATGTAGCCAGATGCAATGCAACCAAGAGTGCTGAGGGAGTTGGCCAGTGTGATTGCAGAGCTGCTGGCTGTTACCTTTGAAAATCTGTGGTGATTGGGTGAGGTTCTGGATGACTGGAAAAGGGCAGTATAGTGCCCGTCTTTAAGATAGGGAAGGAGGAGGATACAGGGAACAAAAAACTGCTCAGCCTCACCTCAGCCCCTGGAAAATCATGGAGCAGATCCTCAAGGAATTCATTTTTAAGCTCTTGAAGGAGAAGGTGATTAGGAACAGTCAGCATGGATTCACCAAGTGCAAGTCATGCCTGACCAACCCAACTTCTTTGACTAGATGACTGGCTCTGTGGATGTGGTCAGAGCAGTGGATGTGGTTAGAGCAGCAGATGTGATCTATCTCGACTTTAGCAAGGCTTTTGATACAGTCTCCCACAACATTCTGGCAAGTAAGCTAAAGGAGTACAGGTTGGATGAATGGACTGTAAAGCAGATAGAAAGCTGGCTGGATCATTGGGCTCAAAGAGTAGTAATTGATGGCCCTATGTCTAGTTGGCAGCCAGTATCAAATGGAGCACCCCAGGGGTCAATCCTGGGGCTAAGTTTGTTCAATATCTTCATCAATGAGCTGAAAGATGGGATGGAACATACCTTTGGCAAGTTCAAGGATGACACCAAGCTGTGAGGCACTGGATGGTACAGCTAGGATTCAGACAGACCTTGACAAATGGGAGGATAGTACCAAAAGAAATCTTAGGAGGTTCAATAAAAAGAAGTGCAAAGTCCTGCACTTAGGATAGAATCATATCATGCACTGATACAGGCTGGAGACTAGCTACGAAACAGTAGCTTTGCACTGTAACCCTGGGGGTTACAACAGATGATATGATGAGATGAATATGAGCCAACAATGTGCCCTTGTTGTGAAGAAGGCTAATGTAGCTTATTGGGCTACATTACTAGAAGCACTGCCAGCAGATTAGGAGAAGTGATTCTTCCCTTCTATTTGGCACTGGTGATGCCACATTTGGAGTACTGTGTTCAGCTGTGGGCTCTCCACTACAGAAAGGATATGGACACATTGCAGAGAGTCCAGAGGACAGCAACAAAAATGGTTAGGGGCTGGGGCACATGACTTTGGATGAGAGGCTGAGGGAACTGGGTGTATTTAGTCTGGAGAAGAATAAATTTTAAATAAAATTGCTTTGTGTCCCAAAGCTCAGGCACAGAAGTAGAACTGTCATAGCCAAAAATGCCAAAACCTTCTTTTCATTTCTTCAGATTTAAATATTCTACACACATACACACCCAGCACATTGAGACTAGATTCTTTTCTACTCACTACATGCCTAAGTAGATTTAAGTGCTTAGGCGTGATCCTGTTCCACCCTGCTCAAATCCCTGAAATAACTGTTAATGCAAAAGGTGGATGGATCTTCCTCCTCCTTGCTATTTTTTGTGCTTTAGTCTTAAGGCTTGGATGAAGGCACTTTGCAAACAATGGAAGACACCAAGTAAAGGCCTTGCCACATGTTCAAGTTAAAGCTGGATAAAAACTGGCTATACATTTTTCAAGCACTAACTTTGTAGCTGGTTGGCTTTATTTACAGATGGATGGACATTTTCATTGATTTGCACATCTGGCCAGTCTAAATTTATTGTACAATTAACCACCTAATTGCATAATACATGCAACATGTGGCAGGGACCTAAGATTGATTTCAATTTAACATGTAAAAAGAGATGAGTTTGGGATACTGGAATACTTCAAAAGCATGTCATTACAAAAGTAATTAAATATTATATCCTCACATAAAATCTTATCTGAAAAACCTTCCTTTTATGAAGCAGGCCTTGGCCTCATTTATGGCAAGTGATCAAAAGGAACACTAAATTAATTTGGCTTCAAAAAGAAATTGAAGGTGAACCCATGAAGCCCACAAATGAATCACAGAAGGAAAAGAATCCCTCTGTTTCAAAAAAGTTGTCAAATATATTTGCCCAGGTTGCATTTCTTATCTCAGGATATAGCATTACTTAGTACTGCTTTTGTAGAGCCTAGAAAGCAAGTGGCCAGTCGAGAGCAGTTAAAAAACAAACAAGCAAAAACCCTTTCTGAATATTTTGTTCTGGGCTACTTCAGTTCAAAAGTAAGTGTTTAAATCTGTAATCTTCATTTGATCTAGACCTATGTAGTTGTTTTACAAGGGTGGGCAAAGTTCGTAAACCTTTCTGGACACCAACATTTTCCTGGCCAAGAGCTACAGGACACAAAACTTGCAATACACATGCCCCAGAGTGAATGATCTACACAGAGCCACAGCTACAATAATTTATTGTTAAATTACTTCCTTCAGCAGCTCCTTTTAAACTGCTGGAGATTTGCATGAAGCTTCTGAATTGTGTATTGGCCACCTTTCTATACTACAGATTATTATTAGAGCCCAAATAAATATTTAGCCATGGTTACTGAGTTATAACTATAAAGTCAAGTTCACTAATTTCACAGCCAAAAAATGAAGGGAAAACATATTGGTGTTTGTGTTTCACTTTCTTTCCAATGACTGGCTGACAAGGCCCAGTTTGTTGTATTTTTTTTAACTCTGTCACAGAACTGATGGTTGAAAACTGATCTGATATTATTTTTCTGAGATGAGAAAATGGTAACTATGCAAAATGGTAACTAAATAAAAGTATTTTTTTAAATTAAAATAAGATTTATTTTTATATACCCTTCCTCATATCACCAGATACTTCATGGTAAGAATCAATACCAAAATACATGAAGAAGGAAGTTGATGTGAAAATTCACATGGGTGAATTATGAAGTGCAAATCTATGGCTAGGAAGAGACATTGCATTTTTTTCTGAATAGATTATGCCTGTTTGTCCCAGAACAGAAATATCCCTGGATTGGCATGCATGCAAACTATTAATACTCCTTATTCTGTGTCATGCTTTTTAAGATTTATCCCAAGATAACAAAAATGGATATCTGAACAATTTCACTTTCCCTTATGTAGAAATGGTTTATCCTGGGACAAATGCAATGTCTGTTTGTAGTCTGTACCTCCCACTTCTCAGGAAATGCCACTAACTACTAGGCCATGGGCTGAGCACAGCGAAGAACTCCCTGCATCACTCATGCTGAATATGAACTACTGGGAACCAAGACAGGAAGAAACAGAGGAAAAGGACCTTCCCACCTTTTGGCCCAATAGCTTAATAACAAGGGAACTTACACAGGAAGTGGAAGTCCCTGCATCCTGTCCTCAATCAAATAGTTATGTGTCTTCCACAGTGGAACAAAATCACAACAGAGCCTAAATAGCTAGAGCAGATCCCTTTTTGCATGCTACTTGCCTTCGCCCTTGTAGAGGAGCCAGAGCAACTTGGCCTTGTCAAGGAAATTTGGACTTGAGTCTTTATTTCTAGTTTGAATTTGCCTAGCATCAGCTTCCAACCATTACATCTTGTTGGGCCTTTTTTTGCTAGAGTACATTGTATCAGAAATATCTTCTCTAAGTAGATGCTTATAGATGGTGATAAAGTCAATGCTTAATAGGGCCATGCAAAACACTATCATTTCCTTTCAATGTCCATTTCACCATTTCAATGGCATGATATTTTGTTTCATCATTTTGTTTTGAAGCACAGTTCCATTTTGTTTCATCAAAACTGTTTTTCTGTTTCAACACATTTTGATGTTTCACTCATAGGCTATAATGAAGAATCATGAAAATGCCTAAAACTTTGTCATTTCCTGCCTGATTCAAATGAAAATTGCAGAGATGGTAGCCCCTTCTGAGGGCATGACGTCTACCAAGTTTCAAGGAGATACATGCAGAGGTTTCTGGGAAACTGCACCTCAAACTGTTCAAAGGAAAACTGACGCTGGCCGGCAGTGACAGCCTCCTTTCATCCAGCATGCAGATCCAGGGGCCTGCACCCCCAGGAGGGTTGCGGGGCTGTGCTGGACTGGACTCCTCCTGGGGGTGCAAGCCCCCAGATCTGGTGCTGGATGACAAGAGGCTGCCCTGCCTCCTGGGACCAGCACTGGGCATGGGGAAGGTTCATGAGGATAGGCACTGGGTGCAGTCCCAGATAGCAGAGGCAGCCTCATCTCATCCAGCATGCAGATCTTGGAGCTCGCACCCCTGGGGGGCTTCCAGGCAATGCTGGACTTCACCCAAGGGTGCAGGCCCATGGATCTGCACACCAGATGACAGGGGGCTGCCCTGCCACCTGGGACCAGTGCTGGGTGGAGCCTGTGCTCAGTGCCGGGAAAGATTCATCCTGCCACCAGTCCCAGGTGGCAGAGGCAGCTTCATCTCATCTGACACACAGATCTGGGGACCCGCAGCCCCACAGAGCTCAGCCCAGTGGCGGGAGGCAGGCAGATCCAGGTCTGCACTCCAATCAGCTCCACCAGCCCCATGGAGTTCAGCCCAGCGGTGGGAGGCAGGGAGAGCTGCAATCCATCTCCCACCGCCAGGCTGAGCTCCATGGGGCTGTGGAGATACTTGGAGCACAGCAAGGCGGTGGGAGGTGGGGAGAACCAGGGCTGCACTCCGCCTCCCACTGCTGAGTTGAGCTCCATAGGGCTGCAGAGTCACTCAGAGCGCAATCTGATGGCGGGATGGGGGGTGGGGGGAGAGCCAGGGCTGCGCTCCAACCAGCTCCACCAGCCCCATGGACCTCAGCCCGGGAGTGGGACATGGGGAGAGCCAGGGCTGGGCTGAGTTCCATAGAGCTGCGGAGCCACTCGGAGTGCAGCCCTGGCTCTCCCCTGCTTCCCGCCGCCAGGCTCCTTCGAAACATTTGAAAACATTTTGAATGCCCTTATTTCATTTCAAAGCTGTTTCAAAGCTTTTTGTTTCCTTTTGATTTCACTGTTTTTGAGCTCAACACACGTCAAAACAACTTTGAAATGAAACACTCAGTGAAATTTCACACAGCCCTATTACTTAACCTTCTTTTGGATAAACTAAATAGAGCCCATTGAGCTTTTTATGTCTGTAACTATAAGGCATGTTTCCAGACTTTGCATCATTGTAGCTCTTTCTGAACCTTTCCAATTTTTGCAACATCTTTTCTGAAGTACAGGCACTAGAACTGGACATAATATTCTAATAAAGTACTCACTAATACTGTATACAGAGACAATACAGGCTTCCTACTTTTTGATATTATCCTGAATACACATCTGAGGATTACAATAATCCTTTTAGCTACAGGACTTCACTGTGAGCTGACATTCCAGCAATTACCTACTGTTCTCCTTGACTTCTTTTTGGTATCTCTGTGTATTTCATGATATGCCCTTCCAATCTCTCTTCTTCCCCCATTCAATAAGTATGGCCTAGGCTTCTTGCTCATATATGTGATTTTGCATTTAAAAGGTACGTATAAGACTACTTTACCAGATTCAGTCCAGGTCACTCTGTGTAACCTCGAGCTGTCCCTATCAAAATGATTCACTCCATCACTTTTTGTGTTATTAGCAAATTGCCCCAAACACTAGATCATTTTCCAGATTACTGGAAAAGATGCTGCATAGCTTGGCTGAGCACAAATCCACAGGACACCACCAGAAAGTCCTTTGCTGAATAATTTCCTATGTAAGGGAGAAGGTTTTCTTAGGGTGATATCTTTAATTGAACCAACCACATAGTTGGGATGGAGTTAGACAAGCTTTTGAATGCAAGATATTTTTCATCAGGTCTGAGCATTGAGGCCCAACACAAAGATTTAAAGAAAATTGTACTTCTGCTAAAAAAAAAAAAAAAAAAAGTGTGTGTGGGGGGGGGGGGGGGGAGGAAATTCTCAATCAATTAGCAGAAAAGCTGCTGCTTATTGGGAGATTTAAAGCCTAATCAAAAGGGAGGAAGGTCTCTCTCAACTTTTGTGTGTGGAGAGAATTCGGGGATCAGGTAGGTTTTAAGGTTCCATAAAACCAATATCAGCCTTGGTTTTTAGTGTCCAGCCAGTTTATGAATTTGATATTTTTTCCTTTTTATTTTATTTTATTTTGTTACATCTAGCAGTTAACTGGAAGATATGGTAGTTCATCTGCAAGGCAACAAAATAAATGGCAGAGGCACCACCCATTTTTCTAACTACAGGAAGGTGATGGAAATTAAACTAATCTAATTTGCTGGATTCAATGGCCAGAAATAGACATTGCAAAATTAAGTGGATCAGCAACACTGCAATAAGTCATAGAACAGCTAATCTTCACCAGGCAAAACACATCACCCCTTGTCCCATTCTTGACAGTGTGGGACAAGGGGTGATGTAATCTCCCCACTTCCCCTGACCAGCCTGACCCACCACCCCGCAATGTGCTGGAGAACAGGTCTGACTCAGTGTGAAACCCCAACTTCCCACTTACAGAGGGGCAACCCAAGTTTCCTGGAATATCTCTCTGTAAATATAGAAAGCTGGTAAAGGCCTCAGGGGCTTGAGGGGCCTTCAAACCCACACAGCACCTGTCCAGGGTGACTGGAGCGTAGGAGCAGGCCAGGCTGCTCTACTCTTCTGCCATAGAATGAATAGACATCTGCTACAATAAAGGGGAAGATATCTTACTACCTTTTATCATGCCACTGATTTCCCTCTCATGGCACAATGAAAGGTAGCAACATCTACTGGCTCATAAAATTTTTATGGAGGCACAGCTAAGATGTCAGGTGAGGTCTGTTTCTAAATGGTGTTCTGATGTTGGTATAAAAGGAAGATCACAGTGTGCAGGACAGTGCTAGATTTTACAGAAGAAAGAGGAATTGGTACACTGAAATGAAAAGGTAAGCCTGCTCATTGTAATATGAAAAGAAACTACATTAATATATGACTGACAAGATGAGAGTTAATTGCAACAAGTAATTCCTTTGGTAGATGCTGAGCCAAAAAGCTAGGGCAGGGGTGGGCAATTATTTTGACTGGAGGGCCACTTTAGGTGAGCTGTCATGGGCTGGGGGAGGGAAGTTGCTGACCAAGACCTATGTGACAGGAGGGGAGGAGTGCTGACCTGTCCCAGCAGGGGGTGGGGGCAGAGGCAACTGAGCCCATCCAGCCCCAGGGCCATCTACCTCACACCTATTGCTGGCGGTGCTAGATAGAGCAGATGGATGGGGTCCCCATGGAGCCTATCCCAGGACCCCCATGGGTGGGACATGTTTGGCTGGGTAGATGAGATGGAGCCACAGTGGGCAAGGAGTGGTATCTGGGAATGGGACAGGCAGGCAGGGGCCAGGACTGGGAGCCCAGAACTGTGACAGTGCAGGGATGTGCAGGGAGTAGATCACAGCTCTGCCCTGGGTCCCAGTCCAGTGCTGTCACCACCCATGATCCCAGCCCCAGCCCACTCATCCTGCTCCTGGATGACACTCACCCATTCCATCCTCCTGGCTGAGCACGCCCTGACCATGATGGTCCTGGACCAGTGTCCATGGAAACCCCACCTGCCCGCTTCATCCAGTGGCCCCAGCAGTTGTTGCAGGGTGGATGGGCAGTGGGTCCATGACTGGTGGTGGTGGTGGTGGAGGAGACACTAGTGGTGGGCATGCAGTAGCAGCCTGGCTTGTAGGCTTGAAAGGGCTTTAAGCCATTGGTGGGACATTCCCACCAATCAGGTGGTGGGTGCAGGAGAGGCTGCTCTACCCCTGCTCAGGGTGAGGTGAAGAGCTTGGACCTGGGTGAGGGGTATACTTCACCTCACCTTGACTGGTTCTCTTGCAATCTGGGGGCAGAGCCTCCAAATGGTATAAAAGAATAGCATGCATGGCACACGGACACTCTGTGTTGAGGGATGAAGAAGACAGTGGGGCTAAGAGGAGCTGGGGAGAGCTGCCCGACAGGGTGGAGCAGTAGCCCTGAAGAGCCCAAAGACCTCCTCACCAGATGGGAGCGGCAAGCTGTTCGGCCTACAGCCGCACCACTGAGAAGCATGACAGCAGTGCACAGTTTGGTGCACAAAGTCAGACCCTAGGAACTGTATGAGGCAGCTCAGATCTGCACCCTTGGCATGGAGCTAGAGTCATGGTGCACAAGTGGTGCATGGAACAAAAACCCTGGAAGCCGCATGAGGTGGCTTGGGGCCAGGGGCATGGTGCAGATGGTGCTGCATGGCAGGTCCAAGAGAGATCAGGACCCTGGGAGCTGCATGAGGCAGCTCAAGTCCTCAACCCTTGGTAAGCGGCCAGGAAGACTCAGTGCATGTGGTGCTGCATGGAGGGTTCAGGAGCCACGTGGGGAGGCTGAGGTCTACAAACCCCCTCTGGCACGAGGACAGGCCTTTAAAACTGAAACCTTGGAGAGAGAGAGAGACAGAGAGGAGGGGGAATAAATAAATAAGATATAAAGTTTAATAGTATATATAAATATATGTGTTTATGTTTGTCTTTTAATGTAAATAATTTTTTACATAGTTAGGTTTATATAGTATCCTAGCTTGGCTCTCTATAAAGAAAGGAAACTGTGTGTAGCCAGCAGTTGTCAGCAAGGTAGGTATGCTGTGGGGGGACATTTCTCTTCAGTTAGAGAAGGGAATACATACCTGAGTATACCCAGGTTGCACTAGCAGGGCAGCTGGAAGGAGCTCCCACTGCAGGGGCTGCCAGAAAGCAGACTCCAGCTGCTAGACTGCCCCCAACCTGCTTCAAGCCCACAGTGGTGGGACTGGCTGCATGCATCACAGTCTGGGTAGCCCTCTACACCTGGGCTGGGACCTGCTGCAGGCTGGATAAAAATCCCTGGGTAGGCATAATACAACATCCTGCTTGCCATCAGACATCTCTGAGGTACACAGAATGCTCCAACTTTTATCGGAGCCTAATTTGTACAAAATGAACTTTTTCAACCAGGAGATCTTATACCATTTTTCAGCTCTCCTGTGAAATTTGAATTTTCATTTCTACCTAGGGGAAAGTTCACAATCTGTGCACTCTTCTATGCCCAAAGCATGTGCCTGAAAGCTTGCAAATACTTTATTTCCCTTTGCAAATATCAAGTTGGTCTAATAAAAGATATCACCTCTACCAAGAGTTCTGCATCCAGAAACAGATACATGTTTGTGACATTTTCCACAAAAGTTGTACATTTTTGAACATCTGCACAAATATATTAGCTTTGGACTTAGTATATTTTCAAGGTATTGGACTCACTCATGTAGGTTTCTAACAAGAATTTCAGAGTTTCTTGAAAACAATTAGAATTAAATGTGCTTAATCTTTCTAAGACCTTTTTATCTGGAGGATAAATTCGCTAAACACTGAATAAAGTACAGTGCCCATTCCTAGAAAAATAAGGTGTAAAAACAGAACACAGTAAAATCTCAGTTGAATCCAGTGTACAAATATTCCTTAACCATCGAAGAAACAAAGGGATCAATTCAAGTGTTAAATTAAAAAGTAATGGAAATACCATTTGAATTACAAATACTGTGTGATACTGTTAGAGTTCTTGAAAGAGAAAACCTATCTTTTATTCCCCATTTATTTGTACCCCTTTTTTGTGGGTTCCATAGTTATATGAATCACTACTATTGTTTTATCTTTTTTCCCCATTTCAGAAATAATTAAGATGACAAAATTAACAGGTACAAAATGGTTAGAATTGCAATGCACGGCAGAGTTAAATTAATTGCAAAGCTAGAGATTTGTAGCAAGCTATGTGAAATGATGGAAAGTAATGGCAAGAAGAAAACTTATTCACACTCTTGTAAGCCACACAGGGAACAAGCGCAAGAAACTGGAGTAATGACAAAGTCCCCACCTCTTTTCCTTACTGAAGTCAAGACAGATAGGTTATATTTGAGCTCAAGAGGGCAGCAAGTGATGAAATGAATATTACTCTCTTCTTCTAAATAAGTTTCAAATTGAGTTTAGTGACTTTCCTTGAATATATCTTAGTATAGTGGGAATGGGCTAATACGCTAAAGAGACTGCCTAACACCTTGTACATAAAAAACAATAGCTCCTAACTACCTTGGAATGAAGACCGTTAAAGATCAAATGACAGTTTGTATGTAAAGTAAAAAAAAAAGTTGAATACCTTGGACAGAAACCTATTTCATTTTATACATCCAAAAGGCAATTACCCATCTGCATAACTGTCATTTTTGGCCCTCATACATAGTTTGTGACCCTATCCAGTGCTCCTTTTGAAGCTGGCCCACTGGGCAGCCAAGACAGGGAGATATGTTAAGCCAAGAGGAAGAGAACAAGCCAAAGGGTATGTGGCTCAATAAGATGGCTTCTTCTCTGAAAATGTAGGGACTGTATGTTCTAGGAGGGATTTTGCTCACAATAGTCAGAAACAACTTTTCTGCTCTCTATAAACTGAATATTAAATCTAAGGTACAGCATCTCAGCTTCATGAGGGATAGAGAAGAAATTGGATAATGCCTGGGAAGTGGAAGATATGTCATTTCAAAACCTCTCTGGGCCTAGACCCTTGCTGAGTATCCTAAGCACCACACCAGAGCCTCCCCTCCATCCCCCTGAACCATGCCCTGGTGCATGTGCACTGCCTCCCCCCCATCACATGCACTCCCCCTCTCTCTCTCACACCACACATGGAGCACCCCAACCCCCCTTCCAGCTGCACATGCTGGCAGGCAGCCTACCCCTTCCCCCCACCCTCACCATTGTATCACCCCTCCCTGTAAAAGGAGTTGATGCAGGAACTGGAAGTCAGAAGAGGAAAGAAGAATTCAGAGCACCTGGACACCACTGCAAGAGCAATGGGCAGAGTGGAGTGGGGGCAGGATCCTGCAGGCTGCATGTTAACTCCTCCCAGACCACACATAGTCCATAAGCCACCAGTTGGACAGCCCTACACTAAGCCATTGATTTTAAACATGGGGAGTCCCACCTCTTCTCTGTTTTTGCCAAGCTCCAGTTTAAAGGCATACAGTCAGGCAGGCATGAGTGGTGCTGCATATCTGCTCAGCTATGAGCAGATGCAGAATTTTCTAAAGGGGAGGTACATCGCACCACCCCTTAGAGCACGTTAGTATGGGGACAAGGTGTGGTTGAAGCCCCTGAGTCAGTGGGGGACACTGGGGAGCCAGGTAGGTAACAGGCACATAGAAGATGGAGACCCAGGCCCTGCTCCCCATTGATACCAATGTTATTGTTCCTGGCTGACCTGAGGGCAGGGTCCACTCCTGCCCTGCTCCAGCTGTGGGGAGCCACTACACAGGGTCCACAAGGACAGTGGTGGCAGCAGTGTTCAGGTTCTTCTTTCCAACCCTTGCTCCCTGTCCGCTACTCCCTTCCAGTGTCGTCCCCAGGCATCTGTGAGCAGGTACTGGTAGAAGGAACTTGTGTACCACCCCCACCAAGCCCAGCTTCCCATGCATTTGCTCCCTGTGGGTCTAGGGCACCCACTGTGCCTGGGTCCATGGGGGATAGCAACAGAAGGAGGGTGCATCTTGAACTGCTGTGCCACCATGGGTCTTCCCCTGAGCCAGCCAGAGAACAGCTTACTGTGCATGCTTGGTAGCCACATGGGCACTTATACTTCTGCTCTAAGTGGAATAGGATTGTAAACTCTACATTGTTCTAAGTGGAAAAAGTGCTCAGGGGCAACCAGCATGGTTTCATTAGGTACAGGTCCTGTCAGACCAACCTGATTGCCTTCTAGAATCAGGTCACAAAATCATTGGATGCAGGTGTTGCAGTGGATGTAGTCTTTCTGGACTTTAGGAAGGCCTTTGACACTGTCTCCCACCCCAATCTCATTAAAAAGCCACGCAACCATGACATTGATGCCTACAGAGTCAGACGGATAGCAAATTGGCTGAGGGGCCACACTCAAAGAGTGGTGGTGGATGGGTCATATTCGACTTGGAGGGATGTGAGTAGTGGAGTCCCCCAGGGTTCGGTTCTTGGGCCCGCACTGTTCAGTTTCTTTATTAGCGACTTGGACGAGGGGATGAAAAGCACCCTGTTTAAATTCACAGACAACACCAAGATTTGAGGTGAGGTGGGCATGCTAGAAGGGTGGGACAGAATACAGCTGGACCTGGACAGGTTACAGGGGTGGGCAAATGAGAACAGGATGGGATTCAATACTGACAAGTGCAGCACCCTTACTTGCGGAGTAAGAACCAGCAGCATACCTATAGGCTGGGGAACTCTCTTCTCAAAAGCACAGTGGCCGAAAAAGATGTTGGAGTCATTATTGACTCCAAGATGAACATGGGCTGACAGTGCGAGGACACAATCAGTAGGGCTAACCGCACCTAGTTGTGCATCCACAGATGCATCACAAGCAGGGCCAAGGAGGTGATCCTCCCCTTCTATGAGACACTGGTCAGGCCACCGTTGAAGTACTGCATCCAGTTCTGGGTGCCACAGTTCAAGAGGGATGTGGACAACATAGAGAGGGTCCACAGGAGGGCCACTTGCATGATCTGGGGACAGCAGGGCAGACCCTACGAGGAGAGGCTACGGGACCTTAACCTGTTCAGCCTCCATAAGAGAAGGCTGAGAGGGGACCTGATGGCCCAGCAGAGCTCCTTCCTCTTGCAGGATCATGGCTATATAGCTGTGGGATCAGACCTATGCGGCCTTTTCTCCTCCCCTTCCAGCCACCTGACTTAGCTCTTCTGGCAACAGGGGACAGGTGATGCTGCTTATCTCCAATAGGGCAAATAATTTTGTATCCCTTTCAAAATTATTTGCCCCTGATGCCCTTGCAGCTAGACCTCTTCTCAGTAGTAGGGGCAGGGGGTCTCTGCTACTTTTGGGCATGTGGGAAGTAGCTGAGTGGGATCTGGAGCCAGTGATTACTGGAAGGGAGGTAATAGAATCATTTGTCTCTACTCTATTTTGAAGTTATCTAGAAAATATGCATTAAGCAGACTGAACAAGCCAAGAATATTAATGCCACTATGAATAAATTGGTGTCAAAAATCAAAGTTAAAAATAGCACTTTATTGCTGGCAAAAATCATAATCAACACTGTAAGCACACCAAGTGGGGAAAAAACAAAGACATTTCTTAAGCTTACGATATAAGTAAAAATAATACTGTGTTCTCATAGCTGATATTAAAAAAAAAAAATCTAACTGCATTTTTCCAAGGAAAAAGCTTGTATGATCATGCCTATGATCAAACAGTCAGTCACCAACAGGAAAAACAGTGCGTTAAAAGCTTTTGACTATGGCTGTGTGTGCACGCTCAAATGACCTGGGAGAATTCTCTTGGGATTGTTCTCCTGGTAGAAAAACCTATCCAGAGATGTCTGTACAGACATTCAATGATGAGCTCTTGAAGAGCAGAGAGCTTGTGGTGCTGATACTACGTAGCTGGGAAGATGGCGGGGGGGAGGGGGAGAAAGAGGAAGTTCCCTGTGTGCACATCTGTGTGCTCTACAGGCTCCCAAGTCTCCTGGTGACAGATGACAGCAGTACATAGAGCAGCTCTGTTCGATTGTGAAGAGGGTATGTTCTGCTCTGGAGGAGCAGAGTCTAGCATGGAGGACTGTTCTGTGGCTTTTCTCAGAAGGGTAAGTTATACAAACATTCATTCTCCCAGGAGCAACTGTCCTGGAAGTAATCTAACCCTGGCTGTTCCCAGGTTATTTTTCTCATGGAGCAGCCACTTTTACTCTGGGAGTAAAAAACCTGAACATCTGTACACTTGTCATTTTTTCCCTAAAGAAACTGAATGTCACTGTGGCCTGTATAAACTGAACAGACATTAGCTTGCATCATGCAGTATTACACTCTATGATTTAATATTTTTTTACATCAAATTTCTTCTTGTGTTTATCCAGTAGCTTTTTACATATATCTAAAATATGGGCTTGATGGTTACTGATCACTTATTAGATGTAAATTCTCAATGTAATTGTTAATATTTAAAGAGCTGGCTAAACAAGAATATTCTCCAAGTTCTCTTCTCTGGTACTACTTAAGATTTGAAGAATTGGGGTGCACATGTAGACACTGAAACATTTATTTTTCAGTTAATTAGTCAACTGCACAGTAGTTTTGTGTATATGCACCCAAAGTGTCTGAAATTTCATTGCTTTGGCTATTTAAATATTCCCCTTGCTGAAGTCAATTAAGCAACAATGAGCTGTTAAATGCACTTGGAACTCTTTAAGAATAGGGTCTCTTTCTAGTATGGGTTGCAATTGTTTGAGGATTTTCCTGTACGGGTTCGAGGGAGGGGTGATGAGTCATACCCAGCAGTGTGCGATGCACAGGGGGTTTTCTTCTGTACTGCAAAAATTCTTCACATGGTATCCAGGTGGCTCTTTCAAATGTGCTCAGAAGTACTTTGTTGCATCTCAGCCAAAATTCTCAAGAATTTATCGTTGTGAGCCCCAGAAGCCTAGACAACATCATGTGACTTATGTGGCCAATGATTCATTAGGAATAATAGCTAATAAACAGCTAGAACAAATATCTTGAAAGCAAACCATAAGGTAAAATGTATTCTCATGAATTAGTGTTCACTGACCCTTTCTAAATAAGATAAAGATGTAAGGATTAATGTTGATGCCTCAATCATGAGGTGGCATCAGTGCTTGATAAAGTAGTTCCTTCCAAAAAAAATTTCATGCCTGACTCCATCTATTAAGAATTGAATATTAAAAACGGATAAAACTGATGCCATACATTCTGCTGGATAGGGAGTATCTACCCTGGTGGCAAAAGGTGAAGATGTGTGATTTCAAAAATTACTTAAAAAGCCATTTTGCAAGTTATTTTGAGTATTTGTTTTTAAAAAATTGGAAAATATTATATTAAAAACAAGACACACAATTTTACAAGCTAATTTGTCCTATTACGACTGCCTGTTAAACCAACTCTAAAAAACAAAAATTGTGTCAGAATTTATTTAGGTAGCTAAGTAGCTAAATTTGTGCTATCTATCCTAAACTACTGAACTAATTGAGATCAATTAATGTGTAGTGTGTATGTGACTTGATCTCTAAATATCATGAACATGAAGAGTTTCTTTCTTCTTTTGCATTTTCATTTTGTTTCATGAATCAATAAAAACAACTCTGTAGTCCTTCTTAAATCCCAAAATAATGATTGTTACCAAAAGCAAATATAGAGATAAAAAGTATTTCTCTATTTTAGCAGAGAAACATGCTGCGTTTAATTTTTCCCCTCGTTTCCTGACATGACAACTGAATTTGAAGTTTGCGTGTTTTTGGTCTATTGAGGTCAGGGTCAAATTGTAATACTCAAGGGCAAGATCCTGACTACTTTACTCCAGGTGATATAGAGGGATCTTTAAATACTTGGAAGATGATTGCCAGGGATCCTGGTTTTCTCTGATTAACAAATTCATAAATTCCCTGATTTAAAAATACTAAATCTGTGATTACAATGAAATGCCACTGTCTATATAGGTATCCATTGAACACAATGTTTTATTGACTTATTTACAACGTTAAGGCAAATTGGAAGCCTACAAGTGACTCAATCAATATAGTTAAATAAATTCTAAATACCTATACATTTTACCATTGGGTTTTATTATGGAAAATCAGAACACTCCCTGCCCCCTTCACTAGGACATGTGTCTAAGGAGCAGCCCTGATATGCTTGTTCCCTGCCCCTGCCGTTGCCCCTCACTCCAAAGCCACAGCCCTCTGGACTGCCCAACCACAGCCCACTTCCCCCCCAGCCCTGCTGGTGAAGCCCCCAGGTGCCAGGGCTATGGGGCCAGAGACCCAGGTCTTGAAGAGGCCTATGGGGCCAGAGACCCAGGTCTTGACAACCCCCTGCTGCTGCTGGGTGGGCAGGAGGCACCTTGCTATGACAATAAAGGGCTTGCAGCAGTGGCACTCAACTTCCCTACCTAGACCCCCTCTGCCATAACATGCTGGGTCTCACCCGCTGGGCTGTGGAGGCCCTTGGGGGAGGGCAGCAGGGCAGGGAGCTCTGAGCCTGCAGCAGGCAGCCTGCACCTGCCTCTGCCTCATGCACAAATCTAGGGGGCACATGCCACCCATTCCCTCCCAGGAGTGCACACAGCAGTGGGGGGCCAGTCCACCCTGCCCCTGAGATCAACTGCCCACAGCCCCATCTTGTTCCCTGTCTGGGCCTTGCAGCTGCACATGGCTCCAGGCCCCAATCCCCATGCACTGCCCAGGCTGGGAAGCAGCCCCAGTCCTGCACAACTCCCTCCCTCCCTCCCTCACTATGAGGGCCTCAATTCTCATCCCCCTCCCCCGGGCAGGTGGAAGCAGCTGAAGCCACTCCCAGAAGCGGCCGCAGCGATCGTCCATCGCAGGATCGGTCACTGGGGTCGAGACTGCAGTCAGCAGGGCTGGTTGCAGGGGGGGCACATGTCCCCCTGACTAAGGCAACACCAATTGCCATGTGTACACACACATGCACATGGCTCCCCTTTCTTGACCGCCCTCCTCCTACGCCTCCAGCCCCTTGCAGGCTGGAATTCTGCAAACCTGCAAGGGAAAACCTGTTTTAACCCACATTTTTCTCCTTTAGAGGAGAAAATCTGGGGTTTTCTCCTTAAAAAAGAACATTCAATTTTTCCTGTATTTTTCATCATGAACAGAAAATCTGGATCCCTGATGGTTACCATGGTGAAGAACTGTGGAAGACAGCTAGAAGGTTGACCTTGGGGACTCAGTCACAAGTCCTGATAGAGAGGGACATTGTTGTGGGACTAGAATAGGCATGGTCAAGATGCAGATAATATAAAATGAGACCATTATGTTATAGCTTTTAATGAGAAGAGGGGGAAAACCATCTCACAGTGCTAGGAACGTTGAGGGAAATATATTTGGAATTTTGTCTCACACAGCTCTGAGTCACCAGTTTTGGAAAACATTTAATAATATTGTTTATAACCATCTCTATTTAAGAAAGTGCTTAAGCTTTTGCTGTTGCCCTTTGGCTGCAGTGAGACTTACATAAGCAATTAAGGCTGTGGGCAGATTCTAATTTTAAATTATTTTTAAAAGGGGATAAGAAACTTGTTACTCAGAGGGTAGGTACAGACATTAAAAAGCCCAAGGTAGAACCATAATCTAAGTTATGCAGTTTTCTGTAAGTGGTGTAATTTAGATTGGTAGTGAACAAAACACACATTCACCCTTTGATGAGACAGGCAAATCTTAGACTGGTTTAAAAATGGCAGAATCTAGTCTAAGTGTGCTGAGCTTCTGTTCTGTTACAGGTACAGACCAGTTTTTGATCACCAGGGATCCAGGTTTTGGTTTCCTGTGGGAAAAAAAACTGTGGAAAAATGCAGATTTTCCCCTTTAAAAGAGAAGATCATGGGTTTTCTCCTTTGAAGCAGGAAACCATGGGTTTTCTTTTGCAGGCTAGCAGAGTTCCAGCCTATAAAGATGTACTTGGGGCTGGGGGGAGAAGGGGAGAGTGATTGGAGGCAGAGGGTGCTACATGCATGTGCATGCTGCCCCACTGCTGAATATAGCTATGAATCAGAATATTCATAGTTGTGCTATTGAATTAAGCTTAATCAGGGAATGGAAATGCTTCTTCCCAAAATACTTTTCTCCAATGCCTGATGTAAAGCTGCTATAACAAGTAATACTGTACCAGGACCTATGCAAACATGTTCAGGAAGTATTAGGGACCTTGGGCATCCTATCTAGTCAGAATAGCACAAATTTTAATACTGGTGGATGGTCTAGATTTACACTCCAGCTTGGTTCTAACTCCTCTTAAATAACAATTCCAGAAATGGACAGTTTTTTTTTTTCCTTTTGCTGTAAGCAGGCCTGAATTGACAGCTGAATGTCTGTATTTGGGAAAATGTGCGTCTTTTGTTCTGCTTGATTATTAAAGTATGAGACCTAAAGGATACAAGCATCTTTATTTTTGTCACTTATCTAAGATCAAATATAATGAACCAGACTCCAGAGAAATGAACAAGTCTTAGATTGAACAAAATGGATGAAGATTTGTTTTGTCAGTTTGCCATTGTAGTTTTGTCAGTGAGTATTGCAGGAGCTAATGCTAGCAATTCATCTTCTGTCAATTAGTTGTAAAAATACAAGAATCCTCCTAAATTTTGGAGCAGGTCATTCCAGTAAAAACAGAGATGGATCTCTCCTGGGTTGCATACTATAAACTGTGAGAGAAAGTCAATTCTTGGCTGAATGCGCAAGACATGACAATTAGGAATGTCATGTTACTTTTGCTTTCATTGCTAGCTAATATGATATTTTAGTATATTAACAGCAGCTCCAATAATTATTAAGTTATGTTATTATCTGTGTCAGCATTTAGTGTCTAAGGTTATAAATTGATCTAGCTACCTATCAATGTTGAGGCTAAAGGATAAATAAACGTATTCAGTAAAATAGTAGACGTCTTTCATAACCAATACATCCAAATCCTATACAATGCATCATTATTATGCTAGACAAATTGTGGGGCATACTGGTGTCTCTATAGTTATGTTTCACTGGGAATTTCTGTTATAAACCTGGTACTTCGGAGATGATGGATCTCAGTTTTTCAAGCCACGCTGCACTGAGACTTGATTCACAGATCATCTTCTTAGATTGTGTTTTTTTTCTCTCCAGAGGATCAAGATTGATTATTCTTCTTTAAAGCAAATATTTACTAAACGTTACCTTAAAAAGCTGAATAAGTGGGAGCACTACCACCAGATTGAGGGAAGTGAGGCCACATCTGGGATACTGTGTTCAGTTTTGGGCCCCCCACTACAGAAAGGATGTGGACAAATTGGAGAGAGTTCAGTGGAGGACAACAAAAATGGTTAGGGGGTTGAAGCATGTGACTTGTGAGGAAAGGCTGAAGGAACTGGGCTTATTTTCTGTAGAGAAGAAAAGACTGGTGTGGGGGTACTTAATAGTAGCCTTCAACTAGGGGATCTAGACTGATCTCAGTGGTGAGAGATGACAGAATAAGGAACAACGGTCTCAAGTTGCGGCAGGGGAAGTTTAGGTTAGATAGAAAAAACTCTCTCACTAGGAGGATAGTAAAACACTGGAACAAGGTACCCAGAGTGATTGTGAAATCTCCATTCTTAGAAGGTTTAAAGACTTGGGTAGACAAAGCCTTTGCTGGGATGATCTAGTTGGGGATGGTCCTGCTTTGGGCAGGGGTTGGACTAGGTGACCTCCTTATTTTGTATAATTCTATGATAACGGCAACTTTTTTGTCTCTTAACATGGAGTTAAATATGATTCAATGACAGGGATTGGTTCAATTACAGTAAGGAGGAAACTTCTGAGCTTTTTCTACATCACTGAATAGCTGTAGCCATACAACTAAATATAGTCCCTGAACTCCCCACTCAGGTCTTTAGGCTAACCAGTTAAAATTCTGATAAACATGTTAAAATGTGTACAGGACAGTTTTCAGATGAAGTTTTGAGTACTCATGGGAATGTAGTGATCAAACTTATTTTAATGTGTGACCCAAGTAAAAATTGCACTTGATCCTTTATGAAAAACCAATGAATTAAAATGTACCATCAACCACATCCAGGAGCCAGGGTACATGGTAACCTTAAGGAACAAAATACTGTAGATGAGCTGTACAATAGCACAGTTAGGGTCACTAGTAACAAACTCTGCACTGAGTTTGACTCTTTAATGCAATAATACATGGTTTAAATAATCTTCAGAATTAGTTTTCTTTTATTCTCTGATGTTGATTGGTGTTAATCCAAAAGTATATCAGAGTTCATAAGAGTCAAGCCTCTGCTGTGCCCTGTGCACATCTCTCTTTGAGTCAGCTACTCACTGGGTGCATCTACACATGCTATTAAAACAACGTGATAAACTCTGGTGCAGTTTGCATGAGACAAACTGCTCCCAGGTGCAGCATTTACATGTGCAGCCCAGACTGCAGCAGTTGAAGCTGGCAGGGAGTCCAGGGGGTCAGCCATAGGCTCCAGGTGGCAGCTACAGTGTGGGAATAGGCAGCAGGTAGCCCCCCTGCACTTTTGCATGCTAATGCCCTAGCCAGCTTCTGTCACCATCTACACATGCACTTTGGCAGAGTTAATTACTCTGCCATAGGATAGTACTGTCCCCAACTAGGATAGTGCTGTAGACTCTGATGCTTCACTGCAGAGCTAATCAGTAAACTGAAGTAAAGCACACAGGTGGATGCACCCACTGGCTGCATATGCTTGCAGTGACAAAAATAGTAGTGGCACAGATTTGCTACAGTGCATGCCCCTGCATGTACAATTTGGTGAGGGACCAGTTTGATGGAGTGCCAGCCAGAGCATCTCCACTCCTGCAGTTGTGCCCCAGCAATTTCCGCATGCCAGGAGCTGGAAGGAGCCAGACAAGGGCAGTTTGCCCAGACTTCTGCAGCCAAAGTACTCTGCAAAGTACTGCAGTGAAGTATAAAGAAGCAATAAATTTATCTAGGATTTGAGTGACATAGATGACTTAGAAAATAAAATGAGTCCACTGCAGAAGATATATCTACTATGTACAATAAAAGGTGTAGGAACAAGACCATTCCAATCGACATAATTTAGATTGATATCTAAAGGAGTAGATGATGCACCTTTTTTAGCTACTTAACAAATAATGAACTTAAAGGAAGTATTTCCTGTTATCATAGTGAAATGACAGGTCAAAATTGTTCCTTTGGTTTATTTATATGATCTTGGCTCTTGTTCCTTCTTTTTACAATATTTCTGACACAATAATTAAATTTCTACTAGAATGGACATGGTCAACATAAACAGCAGGCCATGACTCAGCCAGTAAAATGCTACAGTTTCTTCTAATGTCAACAGGTATTTGTTATCCCTCTCAAAGAATGCAAAGAAGGTAAAGAAATAAGAAAATGCAGAAATTCCTTCTATCAGGAATTTATCATTTATCATTTTTTATTTTTTATTATTTTTTCCTTTAATTACACAATAAAAAGGTAAAATAATTAGTAAATGAAGTGGGCCATTTCTTAAATCACATTTTCATGTTACAAAACCAGTCACAGAACCTGGTTCAACTATGTCCTTTGAGCTTTAATTACCGCATGATGATCAGGTCCCTAAACAAGATGTAATCTCACACACGTGTATCATTTTATGAGTTGCAACACATTATGAGGTTCAAATTGTAACATCTATCATCATCTTTTGGCTGCATCTAGACTTGCAGGGGCTTCCAGAAGCCTGAAAACTTTACAACAACTTTAGGAAGTGGGGGTACTATCTGCTGGTAGAGAAGAGAAGAATAAAAGGGAAGCCTATTTAAGTGTTGTTGCATTTGCTGAATAAAGTTTGTGAAGAAGTATATAAATGAAAAATATTATTGCAGCTATGGAGGGGTAGAGTAGGAAGTACAACTCAGGAGCTACAATTAGCTCTATCTGTGCCCTACTACCACTGCTGCTAATGAAAGCTATTGGTAACAGTAGGTGCATCTACATGAGACATTTGCTGCTCAGTAGACTAATTAGCTGTGCAGTAAATGTCTCAGGGTCTATATGCATGCCCCTATTCAGCTGGACTGAATTAATTTACTCCTCAGCAAGATAGTACTTTCAAATACTATGTGTACTCTGCCACAGCGCACATGCAGCTACTGCCTCAACTGGCTGGAACACAAGGGTGCTTCAGTGTAGGATCTACCTGCTGTCTAGCCGGACATGGAAGCATACTTATGCCTCAGCCAGTCCCTCTGCAGCATGTTGAGCCAGGGGGAGCAGCCCTGGGCTGGCAGGCTGACCCCTTGGACATCTTGCCAGCTGTGACTACTCCAGCTCAGTTCAATGTGCTATGGTCCTGGGAGCATGTTCAAATGGCAATAAACTTTGGAGTTTATTGGTCTGGAGTTTATTGTTCCTGGGTAGATGTTCAAATTGTGCATCTGGGAACAATGAACTCCCTGAGCCATAAACCCCAAAATTTATTGCTTTGCATTAATTGCACCTGTAGATATGCCTAGTTAGTAGTAAATCCAGCCCCATCCATTTCTGTAACCACAGATAGTCCCTCTCCCGGTGCAATTTCACTACAGAGGTAAGGTGGGTTGTGGGAATGTTCCTCTAGGTACATAGAGAGGGAATGGGATGCTGGTAGTAAGGAGGATGGTGTCTTCCCAGTCCAGACACTTCCAATGGCAATTGACCATCCTGCAGCCCTTTCAAGGTCACCCTCAGTACCTCAGTGAAGCAGGTTATCATGATTCCCTTTGTGTCTAACACTTCTAAAGCAAACGTATTTGGGAAAAGAAAAAGAAAATACATAGCACACAACAGTTGTCATCCTGAAGACTTGTAAAACCTGATTTTTTTTGTTGGATTATAATAGACTGAAAACCACGGTTACCTTTTTCAGTAGAAAAATAGAGAGGAAAGTAGGAAATAGAGTTCAAGATTTATAGGAAGAGAAGAGAAGAGATAAAGATCTGGTAAAAGCTGAAAACTAAGCAGAGGAAATGGGACTGAGTTAACCTTACCCATTGCTTACAGAAAGAATACTTAATATTACAATTTCATTTTTTCCCAGCATTCATCTGTCTATTTGAACTAATCCTTGACATTACCAATTTCTGGCACTTACTAATATGGTTATGAAGTAATCCTCATGCTCTACCTTGAAAGACAAATGACATACCATACCCATTTACTCACGCTGCTATTTTAAAGTTATTGCCACTTAAGATCTCCCTAACTCTAATCAATATTACTAAATTCAGTAAAAAATATTTTGTGCCTCTTGAATCAGTGCTTCTGGTGCTGTACATTACAGACTGCTATTTCAAGGGACACTTTCTTGGTGGTAAATTACTTTAAATTATCATGGAAACAATACAATTCAAACTGTGGCTGCACTTAAAAACCATGAAATTATAGCTTGTGTCTTTTCTAAGATGCACCAGTACTCTCCTAAGGGTCCATTAAATCCCTCAGTACTCCTAAAACTATGGAGAATGTCATAATAAAGAAAATATAGGATAGTCCAGTATTGTCTTTAAGATAGAATGCATGAAGTTTCTGATTTCTAGTCCCAGCTGTGCTACTGCCTGGCTATAATACCATTATAGATTTATAAAGTTTTTCACAAGCATATGTAGACAGGCCTTACAGCATTTGAACAGACTTCAAGTGGATGGCAAGTAGCATACCAGTGATCATGAGCTGATCAAGTTCAGGATCCTGACAAAAGAAAGAAAGGAGAGCAGCAGACTATGGACCCAGGACTTCAGAAAGACAGACTTTGACTCCCTCAGGGACCTGATGGGCAGGATTCCCTGGGAGGCCAGTCCAAGGGGGAAAGAAGTCTAGGAGAGCTGGCTGTATTTTAAAGAAATCTTACTAAGGGTACAGGAACAAACCATCCTGATGTGCAGGAAGAATGGCAAATGTGGCAAGCAACCAGCTAGGCTTAGTGGGGGACTCTGTACTGAGCTTAAAGACAAAAAAGAAGCTTATAAGAAGAGGAAACTTGGACAAATAACTTGGGAGGAGTATCAGAATATTTCTCGGGCATGCAGGGATGAAGTCAAGAAGGCCAAAACACAATTGGAGTTGCAGCCAGCAAGGGATGTAAAAGTAAAAATAAAGGTTTCTACAAGTATATTAGCAAAAAGAGGAAGATCAGAAAAAGTGTGTCCCCCATACTGAATGAGGGAGGCAACCTAGTGACAGATGATGAGAAAAAGGCTGAAGTACTCAATGCGTTTTTTTTATCTCAGTCTTCAGAGGCAAGGTCAGCTCCCAGACTACTGCACTGGGCAGCACAGCCTGGGGAGAAGGTGAGCAGCCCTCAATAGTAAAAGAACAGGTTAAGGACAATTTAAAAAAGCTGGACGTGTACAAGTCCATGTGGCCAGATGCAATCCGCAGGTGCTGAGGGAGTTAGCTGATGTGAATGCAGAGCTGTTGGCCATCATCTTTGAAAACTTGTGGTGATTAGGGGAGGTCCGGGATGGTTGGAAAAGGGCAAAGGTAACATCCATCTTTAACAAAGGAAGGAAGGAGGATCCAGGGAACTACAGATGAGTCAGCCTCACCTCAGTCCCCAGAAAAATCATGGAGCAGATCCTCCAGGAATCTATTTCTAAGCACTTGGAGGAGAAGAAGGTGATTAGGAACAGTCTGCATGCATTCACTAAGGGCAAGTCATGCCTGACCAACCTAATTTCCTCAAGAGTTATGTAGTTTGTCCACCAGGTGTAGCTCCACAGCCTGAAATGTCATATCTCCAGGTGTGGGGCAGGCAGGGGCTATGCATGGGGAGGCATGTGGCAGGGACGGTGGGGTGGAGTGGAGTGGAG
>NW_017728931.1:64533797-64549963 GCF_001723895.1 Crocodylus porosus
ATGTGGCAGGGGGCTGCACACTCAGTAGGGCAGCTTCTGGGAAGTCAGGCTGGGAGTTCCAGCCTTGGATCAGCCCAGGTTGGTCACCACTTCCTGGTAACAGGAGCTAGTGACTGTAGTTTCAAGGAAGCAGAAGTTGCTTCTCTGTCTCTGCTATGTCCTGCTGCCAATATCATTTCTAGATATTAAATCTGGTACCAATCTACCCAAGCACTGGGGCTGTCCCAAGGGTGGAAGGCAGGTCTGGGGGAGGACTGTGGCTGGTTGCAGGGATAGCAGGCTCCTGAGCTAGCCAGATTGGTCTGGCCAGTTCCTCTTATTTCTATGTGGGAGGGAGGGAGGGTTCCACGGCTGGCTCTTGCCTCCCTCTTCCCTGCCACCATGTGGCCAGTTATTCTGAAATCTAGAAGTAAAGGAGGATCCATCTTTCTTGGCCCTTGCTGCCTTCCTGTTATTTGCCCCAGTTTAAAATGTCTTGGCTCCTCTGGTCTAAATACTCTCCTTCCCAGTCCCATCAGGGTGCTTTCTGAAGGTGAATCCCCCTAGCTGGGTAGAAATGGGGCCTTATCACTAGCCAGAATCTGCTTCTTTCTGGCTTCAGACCATTGGGGGGAGGTCCCCTTTCCTTTTTCCTCCAGATAGAACCACCCCCTTTATCACACACAAGATCCCCACCTAGGAAAACCCTCTGACACTATAATTTTTCCACCCCTCAGTTTTCCTACCTGATCCCACTGGCCACAATGAGAGGTTAAGGTTTTGATGGGTTGCTACCAGTGCCTAGATACCCCCAGGGATGTGGTTGGAGGGTCTTACACTTCTCCACAGGGACAACCAATCACTAGGTTGGGGCCATGAAGGAGTTGCTCACCCAGGTCACACTGGCGCAGATGTTTACTGCACGGTTGACTAATTAACTGTGCAGTAAACATCTTGGCATCTACACGTGCACCTCTCTTAGGGGCACAAAACTCTGCAGCAGGGTAGTCTTGTAAAATGCAAGTATTATCCTACTGTGGAGTTTTCTCGTGTGCAGCACTGCACATGTGGACACTGCCCAGGTTGGCCAGGGCACAGGTTGCCTCAGTGCAGGGGCTGCCAGCTAGCCCCATACTGAGAAACTCTGTGCCCCAGTCAGCCAAGGCAGAATCTACATATAGGCTTCTGCACAGGAAAAAACTCCAGAATGATAAGCTCTGGAGTTTATTTGTGTGTATTAATTGTATGTGTAGATGTGCTTACACTGGGAGTTTTGCCTGCTGGAGAACTGAGATCTGACTCTTTCCCTGCGACCCTCTAAGTATCTGTTTCTCTAATATTTTTTGTTCCAATGTGTCACTCTTCTGTCTGTGATATGTTGAAGGATGTTTGAGTGGGGGTTGGGTGCTTTATGACTGCCATGCAATAGGTTGGAGGGGATGATACTTAGGGGTCTTCAGGTAAATGGCCACCTGTGAACACAGGAGACAAGGCTCACTGTCTTCAGAGGCCCATCCCAGTCCTATGCTCTGCCTTCCTGTAGGCCATGAGTAGCTTTCTCATCACCTGCTGGATTTTCAAGAACTGTCTGCTGCTCAATATAGCATCCCACCTGCCTTCTTTTCTCATGCTGCCTCTCAGCCAGTGAAGGAGTTCTCTGTAGAACAAGCTCTTCATCTCCTTCTGGATCTCTGTTTTGCTGCAACACCTGCACAAAATGTCTCAGCACCAGCTCCACATAACAGCTTCACCAGCAGTGTCTCATGGCTTCTGGAGGCATCTCCTAAGTGTGTGTCCATGTGCTGCTCCTTACATCAATCAGCACTGTAGGACTGGCCTGTTCCTTGAATGTTTAATGCATAGCACAGTGGCAAGCTGATCTACAATTGGGGCTTGAGAGTGCTAATCATCAGCGCTGTGGGACAATGCATGGAGCTATGTAAACACATATTGAGAGCATCTTTGATGTCTGATTTGCCATCAGACAACTTCAAGGTAAATAGACTGCTCTAACTTTTACTTGAGCCTAATTGGCACAAACTAACTTGTTCCAGTCAGGAGATCTTACACCACCTTCAGCTCTCCTGTGAATGAATTTTCATTTCCACCTAGGAGAAATTTTATAATCTTTGCATTCCCCTATGCCTGAAGAAGGGTGAGTATACCTGAAAGCTTGCAAATAAAGAATTTTTTTGCAAATATCTAGTTGGCCTAAAAAAAAATAACTCTACGAGTTCTGATTTCTTTAATTTATACTTAGTCATGCAGCTGGCTAACACAGGCTTTCTTCTTTCAAGTTAAATGGATACAGTAGTGAAGACTGTTAGTGAAGGGGGATAGTTGAAAGTGAGAGAAGCTAGTGCCCAAGGTAATTTGACATGGGGTGAAGGTTAAACAGAAATAAAGCTTGGGGGGGGGGGCATTGGGAGGGAGAGGGAAGGCTTCCCTGGGACTGTGTGAGAGAGGAAAGAAGTGATTACGGAGCAATCAACTTGATAACTGCTACCATTGTGAAGTCAAGTAGCCCCTTGACCATAAATAATGATGGGATGGCCATCTCCCCCCTCCTCCCTAAGAAAAAAACAGCCTCAGAATAGCAAGCAAATTAACTGTATTCTTTACAGAGATGAAAGCTTTAATTTACTTTATATACATACATATTATTAATTTCAGCTAAGTTAAAGCTAAGTTATTAAAGCTAACTATTTAAATCTTAAATATTTAAGAGTTTCGTATTTATTTATTTAAGGTTAAATATTTAAGCTTTTGGAGTATTTAAATTAAAGTTAAGTAATTAAAGCTAAATTAAAAGTAAATAGATATATTTTCTGTCTAGAACAGTGCCACACAAAGGATAAGAATTCAAAGTACATAAATCTACTCTGTAAACAACATCATGGTATGTAAGTCCCATCCAGCAGTACTATGCGGTACATAACACACATGACAGAATGAGCTTGTGTCACCCTCATCTACATAGGCATGTATCTAAATCAGATGCCATTAAATCCACATTTAGATAAATCACTTGTACATGTATCAAGGCCTTAAGTGCTCCACGTAACTAACTATTCAAAACCACTTAAGCTTATTCAGAAAAATGCGCTATCAGCATCCACTCCTCTAGTCCACCCGTATAAACCATGACGCACCAGACATTCCTTTAATGATAACAAAGCACAAAAGTGATCTTTACTTCAAAATGTCTGGACCAATTTCCTTCAACTTTGATTTGCTAATTTGTTATGACATAGAAACATTGAGACAATTTGATTCACACTTATATTCCCACTAGACCCTCTCTAAATGATTATAGAAAACAAGATAGGGGAAGAAAAAAAAAAGCACTTTAGCAGAGATACTTAAAACAATAGTATGGCTTTTGCTGAAACTTTAAATTGCCCTGGGGTATGGAAGAGCATGGAAAATTTGAGCTGTAAAGAAATGTATCTGCCAAGATTATGAGCAATTAAAAAGGTGGGCTACAATAGAAACTGCATGGAAACCTGAATAACCCCAATAACAGTAAACACTGAACAACAAGATATGGTATTTGAAAGTCTTTTGTCATTCACCTCTCACTTTGAAAGACAACACTTGAGTTAGATTCAGGTTCAGGTAGTTCAAAGTGTCAGATGACTCCATAAACATGAAGTTTTACAATGTTCTAATATTTTCCATTGCTAAAAAGTAAACATGACTATAATCCAAATTCTTGGCATCAGCAGTGTTTAGTTTGCTAAGTTCAGCGACAAGTGGGAGGTTGCAAGGCTATCAAATATGAAAGCTGTGTCAGTGGTGCCTTTTCATATGTGACTTTGGGAAAATCATTTATTTGCAGAAATATTTCATTAAATGTTTGAAGCTTTAGAAATTTCCATAGTTGTTTTCATGGAGACCCAGCAATTGACACAAAAAGCTTAAAATGTGAAGTGTTGTTCCTGCGTTCTCTCCTGGTCAGTGCAGTCCTTTGTGTACAAGCATGCCGTCAGGGTATTGTCCATGTTGCAGGTGCTAGTCCTGGAGCATACAGTATGTTTTCTTGAAGACCTTGATCTGACAAAAACAACAGACCACAATGCTTCATTCAGTGGCAAAAGCTCATTTACAGTGGGCTCTCAACATGAGGATGATGGTCTTCCAGTAAATAGGGAAGTCATTGGTGAGTCCAGCAATGACTGAAGAGGCCTATTTGAGATCGATCCACATATTCAAATGCAGACATGGTATAGTTCTAGGTGGAAGTATTAGATCCTGGTGATGTTGGGTCACAGCTGTTTCCCTGTGTCTGTTTCATCAATCTTCCTCTGTAGTGGGGTGAGTTCACTCAGAATGACAGATGCCTTGTCATCACAGTGCCACTGGGGACAATTCAGTGCTCAGGTCTCCTAGGTAAGGATGTTAATATCTCAGTTCTTCAGACTGGCATTCAAGATGTTTTTGAAACTTTTCTTTTGCCTACATCTAGAGCAGTGACCATCAGTGAAGCATAACTCACAATTGTTTGTCCCCTAAACTTAACACAAGGTTCAAAGATTTCCAGGCCGCTTGTTATACATGAAGTGAGCAGTTCATTTGTCATGCATTTACATAACAAAAATACATTCCTATACGACATTATCCTAATCCTCAGAATTATTACCAGGTGCTTCCAGACTCTTTGGTGCTAGCCTTATTAATTAATCCTAACAATCGACTTTACCAGCTTAAGCATCAACTTTAACACTCTGCTGTTTGTCAGGTTTGTCAGGCACCCTACCAGTGTGAGATCAGGTTTTGGTAGGGCCTGTTTTGGTCAATGCTTTTAACAATGCCTATATGCATTGGTAGCAGGGTTTGGGGTCCATCCCCACCCCCACAGGACCTAGTGCTCCTGGGGTCCAACCTGTCTGCTCCACTGTCCTTCCCCTACCCCCACTTCAATTTCTCATCTGCCTTTGGTGTTCTTGTTAATCTAAGGACGAGGCAGTCCCTGGAAGCCAGGAATAGTACTTCCAGTGCTCTGCCCCTGCTGGCTCTGTCCTTGAATTTGAAGGCTAGGTCTACACTCAGTCCTGGGGGTAGTTTCCCTTTAAGGCAGGGCTTCATAGCCAGATTGTCCCCAGGCATTCTGTTATGTGACCTCTAATCCACCTCTACAGCCACAACCTGGTCCTTCAGTGAAACTTGAATGCAAAACATCAACCTAGCCAGTCCTAACTCAACTATAAACACCTCTGGGTCTCTGGACCCTTCTACTTAGGCAGGTTTGCTTCCACCCTTCCAGCCCACCAGGTACTTCTCCTGGGCTAGCCAGATTTCAAGCTGCAGCCAGTTCTACTGGGAGCTCTCTGCCCTTCAGCAGCCAGGGTTCGACTGTCCCCTTTCATGACCAGAGACTGAATTTATATGCTCCCAAGCCTAACCTGCTTCTGGTCATCTGACTCAGCTTTCTGCATGCCTCCCCCCAGAATTCCTTCATCTGAAGCCTTCCATTTGTGCTGTAGGTAAGTTTAAACAGATAGCTCAACAGCTGCCTCCTTTTGCCATCAGGCTTCCTGAAATCTTCCTGTCTTCCTAGTAACAGGGATAGGGGTTCCCTGTTACAGCACTGATCAGTGGTTATATTAATCAGTACTCCAGCCTAAACAAAGTATCTGAAAATGAACTCTTGGTACAGTTAACATTTCTGTCCAAGGCACTTCATGGCCCAAAGCTTTTGTTCAAAAGCAGAAAAAAGAAGAAAAAGAGTTGAATCTAATCCAGTTCCTTAATTAAGAAAGTACACATATGCCATCACATTTATTCTGTCTTAATACGTCCGGGTAAAACATTTGGTGGTGATGCAAATAAACAGGCTTCTTTAATATTGTTTCTGCTCCCATCTCAAATCTGAAATATGCTGTTTTCATCTAAAATTGAAAACAAATGACCAAAACTTTCAGTTCATTTGCTATTCATTTTAATACATAATTCCAGATATTTGTTTATGGTACATTTGCATTAATAGACCTTATGGGTAGCATTAAGACACACTGCAACCTGCAGCCAAACCAAGGACTCCTTACCCCCTCTGGAACAGAATATGTAAGTACTGCCAGATATCAGATGGGACTTGCCTCATAGATAGAATCATAGGCTGCACAGAATCAAGAGCATAAGGCTGGAGGCATTAGAAGAGAAAGCTTGGATACTCTGGGCACATCTACATGAGATGCATTAATACGCATTATGGGAAATGCAGGTATCAAATTCAGATGCAATTAAAGTGCATTAATGCACATGTAGGTGCAACCTGGCACTAACTTTAGTGCCAGGTCTTCCCAGCGACTAGGGGTACATGGCAAGGCTGCAGGGATTTGGCACTAACTTTAGTGCCAAGTCCCTGCATGTGTAGACACATGCCAAAAATCACTTACTATGTATTAGCTTATTGCTCAGTGAAATTTAGTCATGCTTAACTACATGTGTAGATGTGTCCTTTAGCTCTGAAAGCCAGTCTAGGAAGAAGCTTGTTGTTGGGAAGGGGAGTAGTACTAAGACATCAGGAGTAGCCTACAAGCAGGGTATCTCTATGGATACATCAGAATAGATAAAGGGACAGATAGTGGCCTGACTTGTAGGCTAGTATATGACCCTTTGCAGCAGAAGAATGCCACAGAGTCAATTCCTAGACATTAGTTTGTCCCAGGATCCCCAATGTCAGACTCCTGTACTGAAATGCTACTAGGGGCTTGGCTGGGATGTGTTCTTGGAAACACGCTAAATCCTACAGCATGTGTATGGAGTACCTGCAGTACTTACCTTGTGTACCCACCACTACCAGATATCTAAGGAGCTGCTGCACCACAACAGCAACACCATCCAATGGATAGATCACAGAGCTGCATTTTCTAGAGTGCCCCAAAATATGTTAAGTATTTCACAGCTATACATAAAAGATTTTGGAGAGTTTAAAGGGCCTCACCCTGCTGGTCACTCCATGAATCTTGGCAGAGTTCTACTAACTGCCATGAATTTCAGCACACATACAGAAGTCGACATATACAGTAATGATTTTGCAGTCCTAAGATTTAACAGAAGTTCACTTATGCACTTTTCATCATTCAAACCTATAATCCATATGTAGCTTGATTACAGTGGGAGTTATTACCACACAAAAGAAAAGTGAGGTTAACAGATGTGACAGGGGGCAATCTCCCAGGCCTCATCCCAGTACTCGCCCACCTGCCTATCTAGGGCAGTCTGCCAAGTCTCACCTGCCACACCTTTGATGCAAAATAAATGAGTGTTACAATAAGCAGGAGGCTGCCCATTTAAGATCCCAATGCCTAGGAGTTTGTACATGACTCCGACCTTCTCTTATCATGCCCCATGCCTTGCAGATGTCATCACTGAGTTGCTGTTTGCTCTGGCTCAGGCCTGGGCCAAACTCAGTGCCTTCTAGACCTTACACATTCATCCTATCATTCCATTCCAAGTGGCCTCATGTGCACCACCTGCTCTCACTGGATTTCTAGCACTCTGCACCCTCTCACTGGTCCTCTTACTCTCTGTTCCACACAGGACCACATTCAACCTGCCCTGCTCCCTTGAAGAGCTCCCTTACACTCCTTGAATCACCATGGTGCAGCCTTTCGGGCCTCTCCCAAGACCCTCGTCTGAGAGGTGACCAGCCAATTCACCTTGCCCTGGGTGGAGTTCTGACTCAAGCCCCTTGCTGGGTAACTCCTCATTCAAACCCTCTAATTAAAGTCAATTACTCACCCTCTTGGCCCCAGGCCCACCTGTGGCCTCAGGCATCCAAAGACTTACTGGGGCCTAACTCCTCCCTTCCTGGGGCCTCAACATGGCATCCCTTTGCCAGGGTAACTAGTCTGCCCCAATCACTGGGGCCCACACTTTGCCTCACACTATGCTGGGACCTCAGGGTATTACACAACCACGGGCTCAGGTGCCTCTTCATAGGCATACCTGGCCTCACTACCACCAGGGTCTTACACCCCCAGGGGCTCAGGTGCCTCTCCCATGGATGTGCCTGGCCCTGCTACCCTCCAGTCTTAATAACCCGCTGGATAGTGGGGGCTGGGATTATCAGGCACCCCTACCCACCTTTCACTGGGGAGGTAACTGGCCTAGCACTTCTTGGGGACTGTCCTACCATGGAGCCCCACCAGTCCACCAGCAAGGTGTAGTTTTTGATCTTACCCAGGACTAATCAGGCCTACCTAGCCTGGTCTAGCTTTCTTATTAGGGCTCGTACATGCCATCCTTGGGCTCTCTCTCATTGGGCCCAGCTCACACTCTGACCCCATTCCAATCTTATAACAGCCTGCATGCTAGCTGACCCATACCCCCTTTGGGTGTGATGCCTCCCCCCATCAAAGAGATCTTCAGCCCTTACAGCCTCTGGCCCTACCACCAGGCCAGTTGGGGTACCACATAGCTCACAGTGGCCCTGGCCTGCTCCTCACATTGGGCTTCATTGCCCTTCAGCCCTGGCCCTCTTGCAAAGACCAGTGCAAGGGATCCCAGAGTGAACCTAGCAGCTACTGACCCCTATACTCTAGAGAGGCATTCCTCCTAGGCCCCACCAGAGATCCCTCTTCTAGTCTGGGGCTTTCCTGGCCCATTTTTAGGCTTACCAACTGTTAGCCCCATGCCTAGGCTGGGCCTTGTTCTAACTAGGCCTAAGCCTTATTTCTAGGGCTCTGGACCCCATTGGGTCTGTAAGAACCCCCTGCCATCCCCATAGTTTCCCCCATCACCATCAAGGTGTTTGGTGAGCAGCAGCTCATCCAGGTGTTGTTGCTTCTTTGGCTGCTTGCAACAAACTCCTGCCTCAACCCTGAGGGCCAGGATCTAAAATGGCCACCTTAGCACGGCTGGCCTGCACCTGCTGGCTGCCTGCTTTCAGCCTTTAAAGTTACAGAGCATCAAAGGCACTCCATCATAACAGAACATATCTCAAGATGATGGATTAGATGAACATTACCAACACTGAAGACATTGCATATCACTTACTGTAGCTTTTGGAAGTCATCAATAATATATTGGATGGCCAAGACTACTTCATTTCCTAGAAAGGATTTTAATTCAGCTTGGTAAAAGAATATACTAGATTAAATAACAGAACTTAATTAATTGGGGGAAAAAAATGGTTCCTTCATGGTTTGTTAGTTGTAACTGTGTAAGAAAGATACTTTCTTTACAAGAACACAAGGTAGGAGGAATGAGTTTGAGTGAAAACAAAAGTTCACAGCCACTCTGGAAAAGTTTGGATTTGATTGGAAGTCTGTAATTTAGATCATATTTACAAGGAGTTTTAAGTGCTTAAAGCTACATAGAGGGACCTGGTCAGGTCCACATGAGCAGTGGCATGTTCAGGAGCACCCCCCATCTCTGCATGCTGCAGAGTCCTCATGCTCATTCTGTGCCCCAGCCAGCTGCTCCTTGCCTGGTTGGGGTGCAGTGTGACTTGATATGGGGGACCAGGAAGCCCTGGGCTGGCTGCTCCCCTGTCTCTGCGTGCCTCAGTGTGCCCAGAACTGCCTGATCCTCCATCTTGAGGCACACTACACCCCAGCCATCCAGGAAGCAGCTTGCTGGGGCACAGCATACCTTAGTGCAGGGGCTCCATAGCATGCAGAGATGAGAGAACAAGCAGTCCTGGGCTGCCTGCTCCCCCATCTCTGCATTTGTCCTGGCGCTCACCACTTTGGCGTGGTGTGCACCACTTTTTCTGGGATTTTTATTTATTTATTTATTTTGCTACCAGGAAATCCTGGTAGCATATTTTCTTTGGAACTGGAAATTACCAGCTCTATGCACTGATGGATGTGCAATTCATGTGGTTTACGGTGCTGCAAAGAGGTTTGCAGTGCTACAAACCACATATACTTGCACATCTAGATCCAGCCTTAGAATTTATTCCACATACAGAGATTTTGCATACTTCAAAATAATTCTTAAATATAAAATAGGGAAGGCCACGATTGCTGATAATATCTTCGAATGTGAATGGACTTTTAATGCACCTATTGTAAGTAGTTAAAATAGGCCATATTGATTTATTTTTCATTTTCATGCATATGGAAATAAATGATGTAGCTAATAAATGGCTGTTGACATTTTGCTGTCTAAACAATAACACAATGATTGCTGTAGCTGCAGTACAAAAGCTTTATTCTTATTTACAGCCAATTTCTTTCACTGTTCCTGAGCAGAATTAGTTGGGAGTTGCCATTACAATTAACAGATAGTTGACAGCCTGATTGCTGCTGAAAGAGGAATACAATTTTCAGAATAACTATTGTGTTCATTAAGTTGTCTGTGACCATGGCTGGAGAATGAAAAAAAGGATTTCCAATTCCAACTCTGGCATTAGCTGCTGCATTATTTAGTAGTTAGCAGCACACACAATCTTTGCTGTGAACAAACCAAATAGAAAGATTATACAACATATTTTATTTTATGAACAAATTCTAACCAGATACATACCAAGCCTTTTTCTCATCAATTAAAAAAGATGAGCATATTCCTGAACTAAATGCCATTTTCAGGTTGATACAACCTTTCTGAAAAAGGTAAGTGCCAAAGAAGATAGTTCAGAGTTGGGTAAGAGGTTTTGAACTTGTAGACTATCAACACGTCTCAAGATCTTGTAAGTGAGCCTAGGAGCCCCACTGAAACACACCCAGCACACCTACTTCTGCTCAGTGTGGTTAGAAATAGACATTAAAAAAGCCTCATCCTGAATTGATTCAATCTTTGCAACTTAGTCTAACCTGGCTAGGCTATATCAGTTTTGTAACTGGACAGACATCCCAGAAATGCAGGTACATGCCTGCAGTGCCTCAGGCTAGAAGCCAGGTGGCGCTAGAGCAGCCCTCCCTTCCTTCCACAGCATGGAGTTAAGGGGGGCATGGCCAGGCTCTGGCAGGAGCTCTGATTAGCCCAGCAGGGAACTGATAACAGTGTTTATCACCCAATTAAGAAAACAGAGGGACATTACCAGCTACTTGTTGATTCTGCCTGTTGATTCAGCACCCACTGTAGTCAGCATGTGGTCTGCTAGCTGGTACAAAAACACCTCCTCAGCAAGGCAGAGCAGAGGGGGGAATTCCTGCTTATTGGGGAGTGGTGAGGAGAGGGGGGAAGCAGCCTGCAGTCTCTGGAGCTGTAGCTGGAGCAGAGGGGATGGGCCAGCCCTGCTGTGGAGCAGAGACCCACCCAGCCCAGGGAGCATGCTGGGAATGTCTGGTTTATCATAAACCAGCAAGGGGTCTGGGACAGACTTTGCATAAAGTGGTTTGAGCCATATCAGTTAAATCTGATACTATATTAACCAGGTTTATCTCAAACTGGTTTCAGCCATTCTCAAACCAGTTTATGTGCACTGAGCATGTGTTCTGTTACAGGTTTAAATCAGTCTCTGATCACTTAAACTGGTTTGTGGGTAAGTGCTGTCTCTAGCCTGTATGTCAAAGCTGAAAATTAGATAGCATACCCAGGTTAGCCTAATTCCAAGATCATGCACCAAGTAGCAAATGTGAAACAGAGCTTAAGTACAGCTCTGAGCACATGGTTAGGACTGTACTAAACTGGCTATGCTAATTTTTTTGTTTTGGGGCATGCTGAAGTGAAGCAGATGCATGGTACATACTACTCAGCTTAACTCCCAGGCTTACCTTGGAGTCAACGGAGGTATGGCATAAGCCTTTCCATCTTTCTGTGTTTACAAGTGGGATGATCAGTGCTGCTAAGTACAGGCAGTCAAAAAACCCACAGCTGAATTGATTCAATCTTCACAGGTTAGTCTCAACTACATAGATTGAACCAATAAGTAAGTAAACAGGCATTCACTTTTGATTCCTGAAATGCAGCCGCATGCCTGCAGTGACTCAGGTCAGAAGCCAGGAAGCATTAGAATATGGCTTCCTGCTCAGCTGGAGCAGACAGCTTAGGTCAAGCCTGGCCCACCCACCCTGCAAGGAGGAGCTTCAAGGGGATATGCAAAGCATCCTGGGATGCTGGAAGCTGAGAGTTAACTTGAATCTAGAGGGAATCTGGGACAGAAGTTCAATAAATCTATTTAACTTAAATCAGTTAAGTCCGATACTACATTCATCCAAGTGTATCTGAAATTGGTTTTGGCCATTTTGAAAGTAGTTTATGTGCACTGAATTTCTGTTGTGTTACAGATGAAAACCAGTTTCTGATCACTTATACTTGTTTATGTGTAATTTCTGTCCCTAGCCTAAATGCATTTAGAGTGAAGTCCTGTGAATACCCAAGTCCTATTTAATCCCTTTCAATAAATCTTAAGTGGGGTTTAAGTAATAAAGAGGCCAGTCACTATTTTGTTGCCCAACAGCAAATGTCATCAGCTGAAGTTTAACATTTTGTAATTACTAGGATACAAGTTAGGAACAGAGGAATTCTAAACTAATCAAAGGTAATAGTAGTCTGACAAGTATTATTTAGCACCATACTCCAAATGAGATTGAGTTGTAGCAGGAACAACTGCCTATGCATATTAAAATATAGCTTTTGTTCAGCAGCATAAATAGTTTACTTTGTAAAAGGCATGTCAATATTTCACTTGGAAGTCATCTAAAAAAGAAAAGAAAGCCTTTGTATTATTTTTGGTCTACAGCAGTTCATCATGGGCTTCCCATCAGATATATTCAGTCACCAACTTGTGTCTTTTTGCTTTAAATCAGTAGCCCAGCATTTTACTGTGAACTTTATGTATTTTTTTAATTGAAGGTTAAAGTTCTGAATTAAGTAGGCCTTGTTCTACTCTCTTTTAAACCCATTCAATAAGATGCAGCTTTACAACAGTTCTCTCTGTTAGAATTTCACTGAATTAAGACGGTGCAAAATGAAAATGAAGGAAGGATAAGATCCATGGTTTTAACCAACAGGCCCACATACAGTAATTAATAACAGAAATTCCCAATGAAATAGCCTCAGGATGAAAATGATAAAATACAACCTAAAAGATGCTCCCCTTAGCACAAATCACATGATGATATGGGAGCAAAAGCAAATAATTTGAGATAAGATTTGTATTTCTAACTGTCGCACACACAGCTTTTTCGAAAGGAAACATGATTTCTAAGTGGATATGTCTTTAACTGGCACATAATGAATGCTGCGGCCTCATAAATCAGCAATGCATCTTTTGTAACTTTAGTTTGCAGAGTAGATTACACATTCCAATGATTAAACTTCCACAATAAAACAGGATCTGATAAACCCTACGTCTGTTCAGCTGTTCTTTTTTTATATATACTCTGAAATATACAAGTCATCTTTTAAAGAGACATTTTCACCCTTGTGAGTATCCACTGCAGAACTTTTCTTTCCCTGGGGTTAAGAGACTATTCTGGACATCAGAGAAGATAGAAGCATTCCTTGTAATGATCACATTGTACAGTTTTGTTTTCTTTTTCTTCTATCCCCCCAATGTTGTCCTTTCCTGTCTATCTCTTTCTTTGCAGAATACAGTCACTGCCTATCAGGAAGTCTTTCAAACCACTCTGGTTTCCCTCTAGTTTCATGTATGCGTGGTGGTCAATAGGTAACATTTTAGCCCTACTGAACTCAATAAGAAAGACCCCTTTCACTTACAGGTGGCCAGGCTTTCACTCCAAAACTGGAAGAGAATACATGAGTGGAAAGTTCAGGGCTCTCAGTCTGGCATGAAATATTAAGGACCAGATTTACAATGACACTGTAAATGCTCAAGTGGGACATAGCAGGGAATTAGATGCCTAAATCCCAAAGCGCGATACAAATTGGCCTGGTACCAGCATGCAAGTCAGGGGTGGGCAAAATGTGACCTGGGGGCCAGATGTGGCCTGCCAGGCCATTTTATCCAGCCCATGGGGCCCCTAAAAAATTTAGAAAATTAATATTAATCTGCCCTGAGCTGCCTGTCATGTGGCCCTCGATGGCTTTCCGAAACTCAGTAACCGGCCCTCTGCCCAAAATAATTGCCCGCCCCTAGTAAGTCAGCACTGTGCACTTAAATCTACTGTGTGCCTCCTTTTGTGACTTCAGGCTCCTTAAGTAGACATGCTCAAGATCATTAACCTGCAGAGAAATGCTCCATAGGATACACTTTGACTCACAACACCTCCCCCGCTCCAAGTTCCAAAGTGATTCACATTGGCCTGAAGAGGCAGCCACACTTCAGCTAAGTCTGCAAAGGGCCATGCCACTAAGCAGACAAAACCAACAATTCACTAATTTTGACAGCACAGAATACAGCAATAGACTAGGGTAAGGCACGTGCACAGGATGCAGGAGCAGTATCATAACTATGGCAGAGCAAGCAAGGCCAGCAGCAGCATCCTTCAGTGCTCTGCACCTCTGCTCTCCCACACTTGATGGCATCTCTACCCAGAGTATTGTAATTGCTAGTTATATCTCTGCATTGGAGACTGGGATTCTAAGGGCTTCTTCCACTGTGAGGGAATTTGAATCCAACACAGTATTTAACTACTTGTTTAAAGAACTGCTAGTTAAGGAGCACTCTTGAGTTATCCTGCCAAACCTGGTTCCCTGCACTGACAAAAATTAAGAAGACAAGGAACAGAAGGAGAATGACGATAAGAGGGCTGCTCTTATGGTCTCCTGGTAAGGCCAGTTGCCCTATGAAGAAGAAACCCTGGGTTTTTGTCTCTGCTACCAGAACTATTTCTGTTTGAAACTGTGCAATGTAAAATGCATAGGGTACTAAGACCAGGAGCCAGAACCCAGGACTTCTCCTCTCAGGGGAGGTCCAAAACCATTAGAGGCAAGCTCCCACTTGATTGCTTCCAGAAACGTGACACCCTCTGGCTGTGCTGGCTGTGTCATGTTGCCTCCCAAGGGCCTGAAGTTTTTATTTGATAATAAAAAAGAAAAAGAGATTAGTTACCAGAATAGCTCAGAGCAACAACCTCAACACTCCTGTTTGCAAGTTTTACTGTTTCTGCTGTCTGGTTGGAATGATAAAACCATTATTTTAAAATAGGAAAATGTTCTATTGTTTGTGTAAGAACAACCCCAAACTGTGGTAATTTAAATTGATCATTTGAAATTACATTTCAAATAGATGGTGATCTCTGAAGTTAATGCATTGTCCAAAAATCTGGATATTTCATTCTTATTTATTGTAGGAGATCTGACATAATTATGTAAAAAATGAAAAGAAGAACTCTGTTAATTTTTTCAATTACTCTTTAATGAAAAATTTAGACATTTTACTAATGCTTCATATTAGAATATATATATATAATTTCATTTTATTTTGTTCAGGACATGCCATATTTATTTAATAATCCTAAACTAAAATCAGAAAATAAAGCACAATAGTGTTTATATCAACAAGAAGTGTGTCTATATTTAACTATGAAAATTAATGAGCATTTCTTCAATCTGTTTAGATAAAGAAAAACAATTCTGAATCTCCATAACCATAGAAATGTCACGGGATTGAATTTAATATGGTACATTAATTAACTAAGCCTGAACACACAAATTTAATTATTTCGTCATTCATAAATGGAAGGTGAGAGGAAAAAGAGCGACAACGATTTCTGTTTGAATAACAGCAATTTAAAAAATAGAAAATAAACTAAAAGCCAAAAGCAAAAAGCAATATTTTTCTTGTTTCCTTCCTTCCGCTTTAGACACCTCAGACCAGGTTTGCTTGGAGCTGCATGGGATGATCCTGAGCATAAGACTCCCCGCTTCTATCTCTTTTCTTTTCTGACTCTCACCTGTCTGATGGTCTCTTGCTTTTGTTTACCTCCCTTTATGATTATTTCTTGCATTTCTGCAGTGTTTTCTTCTTCTTGTTCTCTGTCCCCTCCCCCTTTACCTCTGGTTTCTCCATCTGTGAGTTGCATATGTCCACTTCACAGGTCCTCACTTACTGTTTTTCTTTCTTTCTTGCCTGCCTGCCACAGGGAGTTATCTTTTGCCTTCCAAGGGGTGCTCTTCATTTCCCCTTTTTCTTTTTCATTTACTTATCATTTGGAGAAGCTTGCACAGCTTCTCCAGATGGTGAAGCTGAGATGAGTGGGGCCTGGGAGAGTCCCTGGAGTAGAGTAGGACATGATAGATTTCATAGATTTCATAGACATTAGGGCTGGAAGGGACCTCGGGAGAGCATCGAGTCCAGCCCCCTGCCCAAAGGGCAGGAAGTCAGC
>NW_017728931.1:64549974-64582743 GCF_001723895.1 Crocodylus porosus
AGGGTATAGCCCTCTATACCCGTGGTCCAGTCATGGGTGGAGTCCCACCAGGTCTCCGTTATCCCAATGACATCATAGTTCTTTGCACTGAGCAGGAGGACTTCCCCAACCTGTTTTGGCTGTCTTGCTCTGAAGTGTTTTATAAAATACAGTTTACTTCAGCTGTAATAGCTTGCCTGAAGTGCTTTGCCTTGTACCTCCAGTTGGTGGAACCACTCATGTAAACTTTAGAGTTCTTTTGACTAAAGCATGATGTGCTTGATTAACCAATGGGTGCTGAACACGTGTCCTCTGACATGTAAGAACCTGAAAGATATTAATTACGTGAATTTATGCCTTCTCCAAGAGATCTTTTTAAACATATGGTACAGTACATCTTCAAAGCACTTCACAGAATATTCATGTTTCATCTGTTTTTGCCTTTTGATCTTTGAGAGGTGAGTTTGCTTTGATACTTTTCATTTTCCCCTTTTTTCTTCCTGTTTTCATTTTAACTGTGTATACCTTATTTTTCTGTTTTCCTGGTCCTGTAGCCTAAACTCTACACAAACAAATAAGGGACAGGTTCTCACACTAAGGTCCTTTTTATACAATTCTGGCCATTCCTGCCCACATTTAGTGTAGAGAAGCCCTAATATAATGTGAATGAGGTTTTTGTTTAGCTGTGCTTGGCGTATGGATCAAAATATTTGGATTTCTTTTATACAGATGAAAACCAATGATCTAATTGAATCAGTGCAGCCCTCTTATGTGGACACTTTTCCTCCAACGTAAGAGCACGTTGTATCATATAAATGACAAATGAGTTTTCATTTTTGCTAATCATACCAAAGATGGCAGGAATCACTATTGTGGGCATGTGGACATAGTAGGCATGAATACAAGGTCTTTTGTTATGCATAGCACTTGAATGACACAACAATTAAAGCTATAAAATTACCTCTTGATGGTGTTGTTTTCTAAAACTAAACATATATAATTTAAGGTACTTCTGCTTACAGCCAGATGTCATTATGGCCCATGTTAAACAAATGTGATTTTCATTGACTGCTGAATGTTGCTAATATCTAACAGTAGTGTTTCAGGTACAGAGCCCTGCAAGAATGAAGGGACTCCTTTTGGTCTGTATAACTGCATTTAATCAATTTAATATGGGGCAAAAACCTAGTCTTCGAATACAGTATTCGATGGTGTTGGGGACCGGAGGGAGAGAGACCAGCAGCTGCTGTAACTCTGGTTCTGACCTCAACCTGGGGTTGGAGCTAGAGCCACAGCTGCTGCCTCTCCACCCCCTGCCTCCCCCTTCATCAGCCTTGGGCCCCTGCCCCCCCCTTCCCCATTTCCCCCTGCAAAACATCTGTGCCCCCACAGCCTCATGCTCCACTCCCTCTTCCCCAGTTTCCCCCCTTCCCTCAGCCTTTGCCCCCCTCTTACTCCTCCCCCTCATCCAGTCGGTGCCAGCAGGATCCATTCCCACTCCATTCTGAGGCATGGAGCCCAGCCCCAACCCAGCATCATAGCAACAGTGCTGTCTCCACACTGTTCCCATAGGACTGTATTGGGACTATGCTCCATGTCTGAGGCTGCACCATGGATGAAACCTGTTTGTGTTGGAGCAAGGGTAAGTGGGGGCAAAGGGAAGGGAGAAAGGGAGAGGGAGGAAAGTAGCAGAGGCTATGGGGCGGAGGGCCGGAGGCTGCAGGAGGAGGGCATAGCAGCACAGGGGGAAGACAGAGATGGGAAAAGTGGGGGCCTGTGGCTCCCAGGGGGAAGAGGCTGTGGGAGGACACCTCTCTCCACCTGCCCCTGTACTGCCTTCCCCTACCACCTTCCCCCTTACTGCCCCCCCACTACCTAATCTCCACTGCCTGCCAGGCACCCTGCAGTGGTGGGTGGGACAAATGTAAGATGAGCTTTCAATAATTAGATTATATACATGGAAAATTATATATAACTCTTCCATGGGTTGCAAAACCCTGTTTTTCTTTTTTTAATATTAAAATGCATTCCCTCCCCTTCCCCAACCATTTCTGACTTTCTCTCTGTCCTCTCTATCCCTTACAAGTGATTACAAATAGTACTAGGTAAGCTAAGCTAAGTTCTTGTATGCTATTATTGTAATAAGCCCCTTTTTATATTGTAAATAGTGTTCTGTTATGTTTGTATTGCTTTTTACTGTTTTATATGGTATTACTATAATTTCTTGCACTCATTTTTATTGTTTCATATTACTATTGTATGATTTAGGCCTTAATGTAATGTCAAGTAATGTCAAGCTTCCCTCTCGTGTCCCCTGCCCTATACAATATATTGCAAATGTGACTCATACCTACCCCTCCTATGTAAGATAATTCCTGAATGAATGGGGATGAATGAGGGTGCTTTAGATATGATGGTAGCAGTCCTCTACTGAATAATGAACTTAACAACTGGACCATCAGCTCAACGACCGGAACACTGCCTTCCATTGACTCACCCAGGAACCATGGACCCAGCATTTGAATGACAAAGACCCTACAGAAATCAGCCAACCCACTACTGCAACAGAGACACCTGGAACTGCACATCCTTGCCTGGAATGTACATGCTCAGCACACCAGGGCTGATCCTTGCCTAAGCATGTCCCTGCCACTAGGGTCATAGGAGGTCTGCCCCTATAAAAAGGGGTAGTGAAGACAGATCCAGTAGGATGCCTTCTCCCTCTGAACCAGCACCACATCATACCACCTATCCACCTAAAGACCCTGCTGGTGACCCCCTCTGGACAACACCTTGCTGGAGAAGACCCCGACTGGCCATCAAGGATGAACTCACAGCCCAGGATAGGTAGCTATCACCCACCTTCCTTCCCCAAGCAAAGGACCTGGATTCTGTCCCTACACATCTTGACTTCAATCCCTCCACCAAGCCTTTTTCTCTCCTACTACCTGTGTGTGTGTGTGTGTGTGTGTGTGTGTGTGTACGCGTGTGTGTGTGTGTGTGTGTGTGTGTGTGTGTGTACGCACAGGCGTAGGAACCAATAACTTCATAGGGCTGTGCAATGTGTTGTCTGTTTAATAAACCTGTTAATTTGAAACTCTGAGTTGTTTTTTGGCTTCTTGACCCCCCCAACCATCCTCCTTGATTTCCTAGATGTCTCCCAGCTTTCTGTCTCTCAGTTTCCAGCCCCAATCTCCCAGCTTTCTGCCTTTCAGTTTTCAGCCTTATATTCCACCTTTCTGCCTCTCTGTTTCCTGACTGTCTCCTCCTTGTCACCAGGATTTTTCCCTTGCTTCCACCCCAGCACAAGGTGATCCCAAGTAACCCCAGGCTCCAATAAATAACCCTAAGCTCCAATGACTTCAAGTAATGCTGGGGCCACTTGACCTTAAGTAACAGCTTCCCCTCCAGTTTGCCTGTTCTAATCCCAGCCCTAGCACTTTCACTCTCTCATCTTAACCTCCACCCATCTCCTCCTTCCCCTCCTTCTGGAAATCTTTGACTCTTGATTCCCCCTCCCATTGTCACCAAGCACCCTAGGTATCCCAAATACCCTAAGCACACACATACACACCACTCCACCCAAGTTAGAAACTCACCTGTGTGTATGGGTAGGTGTGTGATAGATATCATTGTATGCAAATTAGTGATCCATGTATGTGCATTGGTGCGTGGGTATTAACAGCTAATTTTGTCTAATTTTCAGTGCGTATAGTATGCCTGTGCCTAGACTGGTAATTTTGGATGTGTGTGCGCCTGGGTTGGAAGTGTGTGTGTGTGTGTGTGTGTGTGTGTGTGTAAGCATGCATTTGGTGGGGGTGTATGCACCTAGTGTGTGATTTTGTGTATGTTTATGTGCAGTTGTATCACACCCTCCCACATAATTTTGAGATCCTGAGAGCTGGCCTGGCCCCAAGGACAACACATGTATATAATTTAACTGTTGAGGGGGGTGCAGAAGAAGTAGGGGGTTGTCTTTAATTCAGGATTGCCTTGAATTCAGATAATATGGTAAATGGGTATTTACTTAGTACCCTGCTTGTGGTCATGTGGGGTACTGTGCTCACAGCTTTTTTTATGCTCTGCCTGAGTACATGGAGCTTCCTGATGTCACCCTTCAAATGATCCTTCCTTCAGCTCCTGTTCCAATCTGCAGGTTTCCTGCAAGTTGTTAAAAGTAAGATTAGACTGAATTTCTTACTTTCTTTGGTAATAATTTATAAAGATTCTTTCCTATTTATTTTGAAGCACATAGACAATAAGACAATCTCCCTTCCTAAATCAGTTTCTAAATGTAGTTATCAAGAAAACAACATACTATTAGTGCTTCATGAAGCTGCCAACAGCAACAGGAAGTAGTGAGTTGAGTTTTTGGCTTTCCAAGTGTCCCAGTGCTATAAATTTCATGCTGAAAGTTCTAAGTGCATTGCTTCTCCAAGGAGTGAGCTTTGGTAAAACTTATAGTTGAGGATGTCCAAGCCCTTATTTCAGTTCATGCACTAAGTAAAGCACAGAAATAGTTGGTATAGTCTTGACCTCAGCATCTTGTTATGATTCATTTACAAAACTGTCACAACCTGAAGTTTTCAAGAACCAGCTGTTTTATTGCCATTTGTGAGGGATATGTTCTAGAGATCCCCATGAATGGGGAAATCCATAAATACTATACTGCATCATCTGCACTGAAAACTTGTTTGGGCTTGTAACCCTTTTCCTCAATGATTTTAAGAAGCTGTGAGGGATACTCCTGCGCTGCTTCATGGTCTGCTGATGCTGATTCCGCCATCAACTTCATATTATGTAAGCAGTACCACTTTTTAAATTCCTTGAACCACTCATTATTTGTGGAGCACAGTAACAAAGTGTCATCACGCTGTGCATGGAGAGAGCGTGGGTTGGCATGGTGCACCATGGATGTTTGAAACCGCAAATCGCAAATATGCGAATAGCAAGCATTTCCTATACAGCATTCCAGGTATGATATCAAAATGTGGAGGATGTCATCCTACCCTTCAAAATCTTTTGTGCTTTTAAATGTGCTTGAGCAATGTGTTGTACTAGCTGATTCATTTCATTAAAAAAATACAGTAATTTTAAGAAATGTGTTCCTATATACTACATCTGAAGGTTGATTAATTCAAGACGATTGAATTTAGACACTCAATTAGATGGAGTAGCCACTATAATTAGGATCATACAGGGTATAATTTGTCATTGATTAAACATTCATTCAATTAGAAAAATTCCATGATTCATTGTATGCATATAGAAGTCTCTACAGGTTCTTTTTTTCTTGTATCCAGGCATTGTATCCATTCAGCTATATAATAATGGTAACTAAGTTATTTATGAAGTGTAACTGCCATACATAGTTTTTAACACACACTTGTAGAAACATAAAAAATAAAATGACATGGGAAAATGTTGTGTGAAAATGTCCACAGTTGATATGGTACTGTTTAAAACCCAATTACATGTAGAGGCGACATCCTCCTTTGGTATAAAAAGAAATAAATGTAGCTAATTCCATCAGTTACTTGAATTTATGTCAGATGAGGATCTGCCCCTAGCAGTATTCAATTCAAATTAGAACCAGTATGACTTAACTCTTGGGCCAGGTATAGACATTATACTTTTGCCAACATAAGAACAGAAGTTTAGCACATAAAACGAGTCTATACCTATAACAGAACAGAAGTTTGGCACAGATAGACTTGTTTAAAAATCTTGGAACCAGGTCTAAGATTCCTTCCAACCCTTCTCCTCTGCCCAAAAGGGTAGATTATGTTCTGTTTACTACCGATCTAAACCATGCCACTTACAGAACATCACTTACCTTAGATTGATTCTGCCTCAGGCTTTTTGAATGTCTGTACCTAGCCTCTGTCTCAGATCATTATTCCTGATGTTTATCCCTAAAAGGGATGTAAAAACCATGGCTAACCTCAGACATTATTATAGGTCAATGTAAGGCACTAGATTGGAACATCAGCTGCCTTTGAACACTTTGAGGAACCCAACCCCTGTGGGTAATATTAGGGCTTCATAACAGACAAGTGGAGGAGTGAATCCTATCGTAACAGGGAGGACTAATCTCAGGGTTTAGAATGACCCAAGTTCCTAAAAACCTAATAAATTAATTGTTGAGAGAGTTCAGAAGTCTCTAAATAAGGCTACAATCATAGTAATATCACAGCTGATAATGTGACAGAAAAAAGCATTGAAATCCTGGTATCAATAAACACAGAATCTGGGGACAGGCCAGAATCCAGGATCAACCTGGATCAGACAAAATCAGAAAATTCCAGTGGCAAAATCAGACTGGATATGAACTGCATCATCAGTAAAGGTAATCCTTCCACAGATAACACAGAAAAGTGGCAGTATTATATGAGATTTAGAAAAATGTTATTCTGTTATATCAGCCCTTATCGATATACACAGAAATTTTTTTGGCTTTTTTCAGAAAAAAAAAAGTTATAAAGCTAACAACAATATAGGGAAAAAAGTTATGATCAGCTAATGCTGATAAAGTGTTCTCGCTTCTCACTGTATCCAGCAAATACAGGAAAACCCTACAGATGTAGTGCTAGTATGTCCCTAAGAGATACCATCCAGATTATGACCCAGCAAGACAGCTGTACCAACATGTCATGAGATTTTGACTATATTTTTCTTGTTCAGCAACACTGGGGTTGATGGAGACATGTTCGGTTGTATTCCTGAAATATTCTATTATAAACTACTTTTTAAAAAAAACATAGGTACACTATGGCATTGAAATTCATCTGTGAACAGAAGGCCAGCAGAAAACCTTTGCTCTACTTTACTAATGTTTTCATCCTGTTTTGAGGTCTTACATAAGACTTAGATGATGCACAATAGGCTGGCTGTGGTGAATTTTAAATCTCTGTCATTAATTTTTTCTCATACTGCTGAAAACAGCATTAGTTAGGGACAGAAAATTTCAAAAACAGTTACGTGACTGAGGACTGCAAGTCCCATTGACTTTCAATGGGTCTTGGATGTGAGCAGATCTAGGATTTTGAAAAATGGAGTGTGCATGGTGAGGTGCATCATCCCATATTAACACCGTACATATTTTTCTCCAGTTAAAAATAAACTAGGAGATTTATATGTTAGGGCCCTAGGGCTATATTATTCAGTTTGTGGTTGAAGCAGAAATAAATATAACTTTATTAGAATGAGTTAAAAACCATCTTCAGGGCTGTGAATGTGGAGCTTCATTACCTAGAGCAGGTAAGAGACAGCAGAACGAAGGATAGCTTGATTGGTGGAACATCAAAGCCATTAAAAAGAAGATAGGCTCATTAACATCTGTGGAATTAAGAATTTAGAAGGGATCTGGTATATTATAATGAGCCATGATGTCAACTGACTCCCTCAGTGCTGCTTGTCTAGAAATGCTCCTGCTACTGCCAGGCAGTTGGTTTTAAACTTTTGGTGGACCAGGAATCAAAGGGGGCTGCAAGTGTACCAATGCACCCCACCCTGGATCCACCCCTGGTCTTGGCTTCCCAGTCTATTTAGATGATTCCACACAAAGTTTAGTTGTAATCCACAGTTGTAAGTCCACTGACACGCTTGCACTAGAAATCAGTGGAGAGGTTTTCAACACAGGAGACAATGGACAGAGTTCAGGGAAGCTTTGCTCACCCTACCATTTCTTTTGCTATTTCTTTAAATAAAAGGTTTAGTTCTTTTAATTGTGGAATTACCCCTGAAGTATATATACTTGTGTGAACCAGCTCAGTGATACCTGCCTAAGTCTGCAGAAAACCTGAAACAAAAGCTGCAGGAAACATGAACATTTTATCTGAATCAAGTTCTTGTGGTTTCTTTGATTCTCTGGCCTTGAAATTCAGCATTTTTCTGACATACCACCATATGCAGCATCTTTTGGCATGAATGCGCCATTCTGCTGAACCACTCAGGCAATGCTTTATTTGTTTTCCTACTTTGATGAGACTTGTCTAGTAACTGCCTCTTCCTCTCAAGTTTTACTGCAAACAGGAACAGTAAATTGTTTACAGTACGTACTACCTGAATTGTAAGATCGCAATAGGGTGTTCTGGACAACCCTCCATTTCTTATACTCTTTTCCCCTCTTTTGTGAATCCATAATGCAGATAACTGCTCCAGGATGTACTCAGCCCAAATGAACACCAGAATATTTGTCAAAGATGTTTAGAAGGAGATGTCACAGAGCCTGTAAGTGGAATCTGGGGTGTTTATTCAGCCATTTAATGAAAAAACCATTTTGAAACATCTGTCTTTGCAAGATGTCCACATTAGGTTGTTCATAAAAAAGATCATGAACTCACAGAATCAATTAATATTTTATTAAATGGAGATACTAAGAAGAGAGTATTCTAAGTTGTTATTATTTTGGATAGCAAAAGCTGCCAAGATGCATGTAACCGGGGGGGGGGGGAAATCGATGATATCCTGTGGCTAAGATTTAGTTAGTTTTATATTGGGATATACTGTTACCGTTTGTCTCAGGAAAACTTTACTTTTAAACAACACAGACCTTAATCATTTCATGAAATATTTGCAGGGATTCAGCAACCAAAGTTTAGAAAGTTTAGGGGAGTGACAACAGGTTCTCAGACAGTAGGTTGAACCTACACCTAAGTGAATATTTATCCAATATGAGTCTGAAAGATCTATATATAATATTTTCCTTTGTTTTCCACTAGCATGATGTGCTCAAAGGGACAAAATGTCAAAGCTTTCCATCAAGCAAGTATGCCAAACCACAGTTTAGTTTATCAGGATGTTTTGGTGACAAACTGCCAACAGAACTTCCATCCTTCCTTTTCATGTCCTTGTGACAAGGTATTTAGCAGAATTCACAGATTCATTGGAATATGACAGGGCTCCGGCATGAGCATTTCTGCTATAGTCTCAAACTTGCTGTCAGCCATGTGCCCACACCACCCCAGCCCCAGGCCAAGAGAACAGAAAATACAGTTTAAAAAGCTGTAAAATATGTGAAATGCATTAAAGGTAACTCCACAAATGCATGTGTTGCCATTATTCAATGCAAAGAAACAAGGGACTCAGGATCAGCAGTGACTCTTCCCAAATGGCATTCACTTACTTCCATCCAGCAAAGTTTTGAATTCTTGCCTGATCTCAAAAATCAGAAGGAATTTTCTTCCTGAATCCATGAACCTCATGGTGAGTGCTTAACTCATCAATATGGGCTTGCTGTGAATAATTCTCTTGAACAAGAGAATATGAACATCCTTAAAAAGCCGGATAAGAATAAAACCTTTGCTTGCCCTGTCACCAAAGATAGGATTCCACACCAAATGTGCTGGAGATGTCCTGCTGTCTATAAGGAAAGAACATTAAGGCTGGGCAACTTCAATGATGACAATATTGCTGCCTTCGTAGCATATTTACAAATAAGGTTTTTCTGCACCTGTGTTTGTCATAAGTTCTACTCTCACCTTGCTGTTGTACCATGCAACACGATATATTAGATAGTCAATCATAGAAACGATATATTAGATAGTCAAACACAGAAACCTATACTGGGATATATTTTCATACCTTGTTGCACGATAATGTTTTCTTCAAACGGAACCTCTTCTTTATTCCCCAAGCCACCAGGGCTGGTGTTTGTTTGTGTGATAAAGCTGGTAACTCTACAATGAGTTACCTTCATTTTAATTCCATGAAATGGAAACAATAAATGCTTTAAATGACAAGTCATTACTTACTAATTCAAAAGAAACTAAATAAAAATTCTACACCATCCCCATGTAATTAAAATAATAGGTTTTCCAGTAACACAGATTCTGCCAATTTATGTATTTATGCACAAAAAGATCCTACAGTTTGCAAATAGAGAACCTGCTGCACCCCTTGCAGTGTACACCAGAACAAATACAGATAAAGTCTTGATATCAGTTTAAATGTGAAGGATTAGAAAGCATGGATTTTTACAGCTGGATAGTACAAATAGCTGTGATTGGCATTCTAAATTCCATATGAGACTAACCAATGTAATCAGTGCAGTTTATGGCTATGGTAATTTCTATACATGGTACCTTTACAAGTTTGCAAATGTGTATAGGCAGTGAAAATATAAATTAGGATGGGGGTGGAAGGGTGCAATTATTTGGGTGGAAGGGCCACTTAGAGAGTTTTGGTGACCTGACATGGGCCAGATCAGCACTCTCCGCTTCTACAGGCCTGCAACAGCTTATCAAAACTCCCTCAATGGCTCTGCCCCATGCTCATCTAGGCAGATGTGATAGGGATGCAGACGGGCGGGGAGCAGCATCCAGGAGCAGAATGGGCCTGCACATCCCCATGATGGGTGCCGGTTCTACAGGCAGGGCCAGGGCTGGGGTCAGGATCATGGGGCTGTGACAGCATGGGGCTAGGGACTGGGGCAGACCCTCAGTCCACTCCCTGCAACACCCCTGCAACAAAGTGTGGTTCCACAGGCCAGAGCATGCAGGGAGTGGATTGTGGCTCTGCCCTAGGCTCCACACCCACTACGTCACCATCCAGTGACCTGTGGTCTCTAGGGAACCCAGGAGTCACACAGGCAGGGTATACTTGGCCAGGCAGATGGGATGGGGCCATGGGCAGATGAGGAGTAATGTCTAGGAGTGGGATGGGTGGGCAGGGCCAGAGGTGGAGCTAGGATCATGATTGTGGATCCATGACAGCACAGGGTCAGGGCCTAGGGCAGAGCCATGATTCACTCTCTCATATATCCCTGCCTGCAGAACTAGTACCCACTGCAGGGATGTGGGGGAGAAGAGATCATGGTTCTGCCCAGGCTGTCACTGCTACAAGATCCTGATCCCAGCCTCAGCCCTACCCACCTGTCCCATTTCTCAATGCTTCTCCCTGCCTGCCTGCAACACCATCCCACCCACGTGGCCAAATGTGCCCTGCCTGCATGGGTCCTGGGTCAGTCTCCAGGGAGATCCTGCCCACTGCTCTATTTGGTGCCCCCAGCAGTGGGTACAGGGTAGACAGGATGGGGTGTTCAGGCAGTGGAGCTGGGACCAGCAGGAATGGCAGATGCTGGCAGTGGCATCTGGGAAAAGTGACCACTGCAGGTGCTGCCAGGAACTGAGTCCAGCTGCCACACCACCCTAGCCCCACTACATGCCCAGGGGAGGCAGAGCCAGCCACAAGCACCACAGCCCAGGCTGCCCCTAGAGCATGGGCCAGGCAGGGCCAAGTGACCTACCGCAGACTGGATAAAATCCCTTGGTGGGCGAGATCCAGTCCATGGGCCACAATTCACTCACCCTTGCATTAGGACAAAGCATAAAGCAAGCCTTTCATTTGGAATTCAAGGTAGTTTGTTTCATCCAAATGTATAGTCTGCCTTTCTTTTTGTCTTTCAAATATTATTTCCATGTGCTGTAATTTACCATGGTATAATTTGTTTGGAAAATTAAAGTAATAAAAGCTTAGTTTGTTGTTTGTCTAAATGGTAGCTATGATTGTCTCAGTAGGTGGCTGTGAATGCTGGAAAAAAGGCTTTGTAAAGATATGCAGACAGAATAAATGCTAATTACGGAAGTCTAATATATGAGTATTATGTACTATGTATTTTTAGACTGATTTTTGCATGAAAAATTGGTCTCATTAGGCCTCCAGTGGTCAATATTAAAAAGGTAGCAATCTTTTATTAATGTTTTATAATATGGGAAATTATAAAGAGGGAGGGAGGTATCTACATTATAAAGAGGGAGGTATCTGCATGAACCTGGTCAGAAGACAGGGCAGAGTGGCACCTTTTAGACTAACTAATAAATCTAAGTTATAGTTTATATACATTATATGGAAGTTATGCTATTCTCCAGAACTTTTAATTTGAGATAGCTGGTTCAAAATCTTTTGTCAACCTTAGTGTGAGTTTCTTTTGCTAGTCAATAGCTAAGTCAACTGTCCACTAAATCAAAATAAAATATATGAGGGATGTCTTCCAGTAACATTCCATATTCAGAAGACTTGTATAATACAGACTTAAAATACTAGGATTTGTATACAAAATACAAAGGCTTCAACATTTTATGATGTCATGTTTGTTGCTATGTTGGCATCAGTCATTTTTAGTGGTTAATTGGTTTTGTTTTTTAACATAATCTAAAACTATCTGCTAATTAAATTAAATGAGAGGGTGAAAAATGAGTTATCCACCATGGAAAACTGGGTTTGGATTTTTACACTTTAGTGCTTTATGTAAATAACCAATCTGCTAGCTGTTCTTTCACAAAGTAGCAGAATAACTGCACATTATCTGTGACTGAAATATGATTATATATATAAACAATATTTAAAGGCAGTAAAGATGATAATATAAACTCAACATAGTGCAAGAGTTCTATGGACCAGTGGGAAATTATTGTGTTAAAATTCTTCCTTCAGTTGGTTTGAATAGTAATGGACACCATTTTGTTCTTCCTTATTCAATGTACAAATCTTATTAGAAATGTTACCTACTGTATGGAAGAAGTTCATTGATTATTGTAATTATTTGCCAGCATTATGTCAAGTTCTCACTATTACAAGACAAAATAAGATACAATCACACAAGATTTACTATACCACCCATTTAAGACAAAATAGCACACTTTGCAAGTATTAAAACTGTGTGTGAAACAAGGAAAGTGTTAATCAAGGGCTTTACAACTAAATTTTCTTTTTAGCCTCAGAATAAAGCATCTACAAATGATAACTAGCATTCAAATGATCTGGGTTAAAATTAAGTTGTATGCTGAAGGGAATGCCCAGTGTTAAAAATGACTTAACTATTTAGAGGTAATTTCCTACCAACTGGGAAACCAAAGTTCAGAAATGACCACCTCTTAGACTGTTAGAAACCAACACATCAGAAAAAGCAAGGAAGGAAGGTAGACAGACATTCAGGGTACCTAACATAAGGAGAAAAGCTACAGGTTGGACAATAAATAAGATGCATCGCTTGGACAACTTCTACTACACATTTCTTCATCAGATTGATTTTATTTCCTCTGATACACAAGAACAAGATTATAATATATATTTTATTTCCCTGGGAAACAATATTTTTAGATACCACAAGAATGTAATGGTCACAAAGAAGTTATTGAATTGTATTTGCTGTATATAAGTCCCTTCATCTTTTTACAAAGTATTAGCTTGAAACCTAAGAACAAGTCTCACTGGAAGCTTCAGATTATAGGCCCACATGTCATGTCCATAAAGGTAAAAGAAAAGGAGTATGTTCACACTATCAATAACATTTAAAACAATTTTACATGTGAAGTCATATTAGATTTACATTAATTTATAGGCAAAATCCAACTACCTTATTACTTGATAAAGGTGAAGAATAAAGGTGACCAGCAACTTTTCTAATGACTTAATTAGAGAAAACAAGGCTAGGATAAAATGATATCTTTTTGCCTTTCTCCATTTTTATCTTTTTTTTAAAGCATGTTATATGACATTAAAGACTTTGATTAAATACAATTTTAATGACAAAAATAGAGTTTTAATCCATTGTATTCTTTCATATTCTTTAATTGCTTCCACTGGATGGATTAATAGACTGAATGGACTAAGAGGCCGAAAGACTCAAAAGAAAATTGGAAGTATCATTTGATTTTAATGCAAATCAGAATGAGGTCAACAGAAGGAAACTTTCTTAATAAAACATTCTTATTGCTTTTCCCTTTTAAGCTTCCAGTATCAGATGACTGTAATGGGGGCCTGCTTGGGGCTGATCCAACAATGGCCCGCTCACCTGTTCCTGGGCTAACCGCCCAACTTCTCGTCCACCACGCCTTGATGTTAATTAATTTTTTTAAAGATGTAATTAAAGCAGGAGGCTGCCCATTTCCTGCCCCAATGCCAGGGGGCACTATGTGCGGCTCCTTTCCTGCCCTACACCGCAGTCCACCCAAGCCTCGCAGATGGCATCTAGCTGTTATCACAAATCATTGGCCCCCACACTGGGGCCCAGAATCCTAATTGAACCCCTCCTGGATTCCTTTCATCAGACGGTCTCTTCCGCCTTCATACCGGGCAACATAGCTCCCTGAGCTGCTTCCCCTTCGGGTGTGATCCCGCCACAGGAACCATCAGCTCACTAGCACTGGCCCACCTCCAGCCTAATCAGGCCATCAGCTCTTGGGTGTTCCTCGCGGTGGGCCCCCGGCCCTTCGACCCTTCTGGTCCTGGCCCCAGCATGGACCAGTCAGGGGAAGTTCAGACAGGCATTCAGTCTATAGCCCTTTTTCTCTCTCCAAGAGTCCACCCGCTGGGCCCTCCAAACAAAGGGGTATCCTACCCAGTTGTGGGGCTAGGGTTTAAGGTGCCCCGACCCACCTTTCACTGGGGTAGTAACTGGCCTGGCATTTCCTGGGGAAATTCCTCCCACACCACTGGGAGCCCCACCAGGTCACCCACTCCCAGGGTGCAGTTTTAGGTCATGCCCAGGACCAGGAGCCTCCTTACCATCCCCTACAGCTCCTCCCTTACCTCCAGATGATATCAGCAGCCCTCCAGCCAGGTGATGTTGTTGCCTGGCCCCCAGCAGCAGAACTGCCATGATTATTTGGGCAGCCCCAGATCCAAAATGGCTGCCCTCATCAGTAACCTGCTGGCTGCTGCCTTCTGGCCCTTAAAGCGGCAGGCACCAACAGTGCCCTGCCACAATGACATATAGAAGTGAATGTTGTTTTTTTTTAAATTAAAATATTATTTAAAAAATTGAGAGGCTGTCATCCCCAAGTCACAGGCCTTTAGAAAAAGTGGGAAATTAAGTAACTGTCAGTTCTGTATATTAAAATGTAGGCTTTTTATGATCTTGTTACTTTCCCAGTGCTTGGGTTCTTATTTCCTATACCACAATAGCTGTCTCTCCTCATTTGTCCTTCTGTGAATAGTGAATCTGTCAGATCTGTATCATAGGCCTGGAGGGAGCACTTTTCTATCAGTGTTCTCCAACCCCAGTGCTGCCAAGAGCATGACTTCCAGAACCTTTCTTATCAGAGGAAGGATTTGGCCTGAGGCCCATTCTCTGTGTGTGTTGGGTCCAACAAATGTAATAACCTGATCATAGTAAAGGGACCATACTGAGAAAATAAATGTAGGCTGAGAGCAATTTATTTATCAGTAGAAACAAATCACCCCACAAATCATAGCTGCCCAGCCTTCATTCCATTCCTTTACAGATCTTTTGCTTTAATGAATCCTATTAATATAAGGCCTTGCTGGCTAATTAATCTTCTTCCAGGACATGAGAAGAATAACAGCTAGACCAGAAGCCTCATTGTTGTTAGCACTTTGCAATTCTTAAATATCCTGTTAGTAGAACTTTAATTAGGGCAAATATTCCATATTTTTAAGGGTGAAATATATAAATAACTAGGTTGGATTTCTTAAACAATTCCCCACCACCACCATTTTTTCCCTTTAAGACAGATGAAGGTTATTTCCTTTCATTAAGATGTTAATGAGATGCTGACAAGTATTTGGTATTTTTAACATAATTAACTGTAGGGTTATTTTTGTTCTTTTCAAGCTATTTTTCAATGTGCCTTTTATTTTCTAAGTAGCTCATCATATAATTAGAGGTAATGAAATGGCTCAGACAAGAAAACTGATTCTTTTTAAACAAAAACGGATGACTTGTAGGTGGGACTTGGATAAACATTCTAAAGTTCACTTCCACACGTTTCAAGTTAAACTGACTCAGATGCACAATATTAAGGAAGCTGTTGGAAAAGGAAGGTTTTCTGTAACTCTTTATGGCAGATGAAGTGGCCACTTGTAGCATGCTTAGGATGTGGGCACCCAACACATTTATATGGGGGGTAAGCTGCTTTTATGTTGGTATAAATATGGAAATGACACGTGACATACAATCCTAAAACAAAGTCCCTGAACTCTGGGTAACATTCTCACAGAAGATCAAGACTCTGTGTGTAAGACTCTGTGTGTGTGTGTGTGTGTGTGTGTGTGTGTGTGTGTGTGTGTGTGTGTGTGTGTGTAAATTATACTAACGTATGATTTGTGTATCTGCAGCACTAGTTCCATCCCTGGATAGCCCTTTGCTTGATGCAAACTGTTACCAGCCACCTAGTGCTGATGCCCTGTAATAACCAGCTTCCTGAAGGTATCCTATCTGTCTGCTCCAGACCCTGGTGTTAACTGACACCACCGTACAAAGCTCCTCTCCACAGGAGCCCCTGCAGAAACCTGGTAAAGGGGACAAATTTGGAAAGCAATCTACACAGTTAGGCAAAGAATGGATAAAACCCATACACCCTGGTCAAAGAGAATAAGGAAGATACATCTGAGAACAGTGGTGGCTTATTTCCCAGGGACTCCCCTGAGAAGAGAGGAAGAGGAAGAACCTGAGTGTATCTACACATTTACACACAGTTGTTAATGTGCATTCATTTAGTACTTGCTTTAGCAAGTACTTCAGCATGTAGTGTCTCATGTAGACATGCCTACTGAGTTCTTTTTTAAGCTGGCCCTCAGAAAAGAGCAGTTACATGCAATCATTAGTCCAGGACTAAGCATAGGGGCTCAATCTTGCTTTTAAATACACTACAATGCCATTGATTCCAACTAGTTATTCCTTCATGAACAATGTAAACAGAACTTGGTCTTAAATAAGGATTCAGCCTATAGATGAAATCAAGCCATTAAATCCAGCCGCGGTGTTCTGAAATTGCAGAAGTTAGTGTGTTATTAAAGATATTTAAAATCTTTCTCCCAATAATTAAAACAATAAGGCAAATGCTTAAATCCTACTTATACTTTCATCTCATCACACTGAGTTTCTTTCACTTCTTTGGTTGGTTGGCATTCAAAGGCCTCAAAGGGTAGTACACACTAATCTGCACCTGTAGTTAATCAAAACAAACCACTTTTCAGCCGTCTGATTATCAGAGAATGATGAAATTGCTTTTGTGCATTCACAAGAGTATTACAAGAAGTCATTAATCCAATTCAATAAGCACTCATAACAATAACCTTTATCCCTTTAGAATGACTTGTTAGAGTCATACTATAGCTGAAAGAGATCAGCAAGAATGTCAAACAACAAGAAAACAAAAAGGAATTCAAAATTACTTACCACTTAATTTGAAATGTTGCCCATTTTGTTTCAAGTTTTAGTATGAATTAATTTGGTATTCAGCATTGTAATGGCACTCTTCAGAATGAACTGTCAGATGCAATTTGTGTTCTCACATAAAATATTAGCTAACCTATAAAGAACATCTTGTGCTTGCAATGTATCAGCAAACTGTGTATGTGGGTGTGTTAACTTTTACAAATATGGAAATTCTTCTAGTCTATTTTATTATACAAATATACTTATTTAAATTATTTATTTTGTCATGATATCTTTGTAAAATGATTTTCAACTATTACTGATATTTCAGAAGATGGTGAGTACATGGGTATATTATTTTTCCAATTATATTTTAGTAAAGAAGGTATGCATAGATTAACTATCTACAGTAAATGCAGCTGGAAAGTAGGAACATATGCAATATATTGGTTACCTATATTGTATGTCGGTACATCTATTGGGAAATACTGTGAGACAAGACTAATGCTATTGACAAAGTTTGCAGACACTGGTATCCAAATTTAGGCACCTAAGCCCATATTTATGATTAAAATAACCTGAATTTTCAGAGCTGCTGAGCAACTGCAAATCCCTGTGAAATCACTGCATGTTGTATGCTCAGTAAATCAGGCTTATTTTTAATTCATTGCCTAAAGTAATATCTATGTAAGTTTCAAGTGTTTAGACATCAAAATATAAAAAGGTTGATCTAAAGAACTTTCCAGATGTAAAGGCATTTTGCAGATGTACTGAACAAATATCTTAATAAAATATACCAGTAGTCAGCATGTGTCTGTGCTTATTACAGAAATCTGGTTTTGCCAAATAGGTAAACATACCATTATAATTTGATCATGCCCTGTGTGAGGTTAGGAAAAGGCATTTTGAACTTGCTCTTATGTAAAGATGTGCAATGTCATGAAACCTGCTGGCAAGGCATAATGGGAATATAAAAGTCTAGTCATTCCTGAGAAAGACAATACTTAAAGTTCCCTGAAGGGGACTATGTGAAGATACGCTTTGGAGTCACAGAAAATTAGCCATTCCTTTTTCGAAGCTAGCTATTTTGGTTTGTTTGTTTTTCAGAAACTATACTCATTGGTTACTGTCAGTATATATTATATATATACATATACACACACATACATATACACACATACATATACACACACACTTGTCACAGGCAAGGCTGATTGGATTATTATTATACATTACCAATAATATACTTGTTCACTGTTTTCCTGTCAATATTTATTTGTGAATTATTCTTTTATTATAGGGCCAACTCTGGAGATGGTCAAATGTTATTTGTCATTTTATTCAAAATTACTTATCAGTTGATGAATAAATTATTCAATGCCACTTATTTATTCAGTCAGTCAGCCAGTCATTCATTCTTTGAACATCTGTGGTCAAGGTGGAAGTTGGCCACGGGGCCTTTTACCTCCCAAAAAATGCCAGCAAATGTAACCCACTAATCTCTCCCCCAAAACACACACACACACACAATTACTTGATTCCTTTTCCTTCTGATGAATATATTTATGCACTGAGAGATGGAAAAGACATTCAGCTTCTCTCAGCAGATGGTACTAAGAGGTGGGAGTTGCTTAATAGAAGCAAAAAAAGCCATTTTAGCATTGCAGTAAAAATTGATGAAACACTGAAATAGTTCATTAAAAAACAGGGTTGCCTTGGAAAAGCCAAGACATCTGGCTGCTTTAGTCTAATCATTTTAAAGAAGTATTCTTTATATTTGGGCACAAACCTTTCATTTCCATTTCAATCTATTGGTCCCGAAGAGAAATTAAGTGAACTGCAATATAACAATTCCCAAAGAATATATATTCTTTATAACGAGGGTTTCCCAACCCACCTTGTAGAAATGCCTGTTCGTGGTCAGTCATACTGTTGCAGAGGAAACATTTCCAGCTTTGAATCAAATTCAACCTATTTGCTTAAGAATTTCACTTAAACAGAGCTGCTCCTAGTGCAAATTTTATGTCCAGTACATCTGTGTGATATGGCTATGTTTCGTTTCTGTTTCAGATTTGGCCATTTTGGAGGGACAGCGATTCATTTCAGTGTTTCAGATCACTGTTCCATTTCAATTTGGCTGAATCTACTTCACAGTTTCGACAGTGTTTTGGCACTAATTCGGAGATTTCGATCAGCTGGGGAGAGGCAGGCACAGCTGGGTGGCTGCAGGTTCTCCTGCAGCTCCTCCAGCTGTGCCTGCCTCTGCTCTGGTGGGGAGAGCCATGAGAAAAGCCCCCATGCTGCCCTGCTTGGCCCCATCCCCTACCTAGACCCAGCCTCCCGGCACTTTGAAAAAAAAAAGCAAAAAAAGCCCCACACTCACTGGCTGCAGCAGTGGTAATCAGGACCTCTGAGGGCTCATGGCAGATCCCCCTGTGCAGTGCAGGGCAGTAGCGGGTAGGAGGGATCACCTGCCCCCTCCCCCTGCCTGGCACCCATGCAGCACCCCATGGCTCAGGTGCAGCATGGCTTGGCAGGGTGCTGCACACTGTCTAGGAGCTTGGGCCACTGGGAGCTGAGCAGTGCCTGGCTCCAGCAGACTACTGGAGCCACTCCAGCTCCCAGACAGTGCGCAGTGCCCTGTATACCTGCGTGATGCAACAGCTGCCATGTGGGTGCCAAGCAAGGGGGCAATCCCAGCTGCCCTTATACAGATGAAGGCCTGAGGCAATCAGACTTCTCTCCCTTGGTCAACACCTATTAATATAGACATTTAAGTGCCTTATTAATAGGGTTGTGCAAAGCTTCTGTCGCTGACTCGATTCAGCAGAGATCCAGCCCAATTTGGTGGCTGAATCTCCGAATCCAAATTGAATAAGGAGATGCATCAATCTCTCTGAATCGAACTGGAAGCCTCCAAATCCATTCAGAGAGATTTGGAAAGATTCAGTGATTCAGACACAGACACAAATGATTTTTTACATACCTCAAGGTACCCAAAGGCTTGTGAACGCTGACCTGCTGGGGAAGATGGAGCATCTCACAGGAGTCCGGGGGGCTCCCAAGCATGCTTGGCAGCAGATTTGGAAGCCAGTCTACTTCCATGTCTGCCGAGAAGCAGATGTGGATAATAAATACAAATTAAATTGATTAAAAATTATCCAAAACATGATTTACATATAAACTGAGGAAAGCAAAGCATTCTTATGTTATATACATTTCTCTTCTTGGATGAAATAATTAGGCTATTTTAATAAGCTTCTTAAGCAGCTCAATGGCTAGGTGCCTTCTAGGTCTGGGGGGGCACCCAGGGCTCCCTGTGGCCAATTGCCGAGCAGAGGTGGTGCGGGGGGGCTCCCCCATGTGCTCGGCAGCAGGCCCAGAAATGGACCAGAAATACTTCCAGTCCACTTCTGGGTTCACCACAGAGCACATGTGGGGGGCCACCCTTCTGTGGGATGCTCAATCCACCCCACCATCACAGCTTTCATGAGCTGCACCTGGGACCTTGAGGTATGTAGAAAAAACATTTAAAGCTGTGCCTATGTCTGAATCAATGATTCTCTAAATCAGCATCACATCTTCAGATTTGGATTCAGCTGGATCAAATCAAGGACAGTGATCTGAATCAACAAATCGAATCACTGTCCCTGATTCGGACCAAATCCAAATCTGAATCAAATATGGCTTGTTTTGTACACCCCTGCTTATTAATAATGGCCTAAAACATTATTTTACCCAACTAGTTCTCCCTGTTATTCATATCTTGTTAACTATGGGACATCATTGTTCTAATTAATCTTGACATTTTCCATCATCCCCTTGTTTAAAGGTAAATGTGGACGTTGCTGCTTCATTCTGGAATATTTTCATCTATATGATTTGGGTGATCAACAACAATTAGCATGAAGTTTTGCAAACAAAGAAAGTAAGAAACAATATGACTTGCAAGCTGAAGGATGTTGGATGCTGGAGTATGTTTTTCAGTGACTAGCCTTCTCTTTTCTTGGTAGCTTAAAAATATTAACAATATCACAACCTTCCAGAAAGCTAGAATTAACATTAAGTGGTATAAACACTAAAGAGATGGCTTGTGCTAAGCATTTCTTTCACAGCATTGTCTCAGCAAGTGTCTGAAACCATTGTTAGCTTTAGATGTGGATAATAAATACAAATTAAATTAATTAAAAATTATCCAAAACATGATTTACATATAAACTGAGGAAAGCAAAGCATTCTTATGTTATATACATTTCTCTTCTTGGATGAAATAATTAGGCTATTTTAATAAGCTTCTTAATTTATATATAAATTTGATAGGCTTACTTATGTTCCCATTGGGCACATCCACATGATACTTTTATTGCAGACTAGACTAATTAGCTCCCCACTAAACATCTCAGCATCTACACGTGCAGGGATATTAAACTGGAATAAACTTATAAACTTCACAAAAGGACAGTACTTGTATTTACATATACTATCCCGCTTCAGAGTTTTTTTACTCTGCAATACCACACATGTAGATGCTGCTGCAAGTGGTACAGGCACAGGGGTGCTTCAGTGCAGGGGCCACCTCTCTGCAGCACATTGAGCCGGGCTGGAGCAGCCCCGGGCTGGCAGGCTGACCGCCTGGGCCCCCTGCCTGCTAGGGCTCCTCTGACCCAGCTCAATATGCTGAGGTCCCAGACACATGTGTAATTGTGGAGCCCACAAGCAATACATTCCAATTCAATATACACCAGAGTTTACTGCTTCACTTTAATATGCATATGTAGATGCACCCATTGAAGTCAAAAGAAGTTTTGACATTTACTTCAGTGGGACTAGATTACTCTTGGAAGGGCAAATTCAGTCTCCAGCTGTTCATGGAGAAAGGAATGAATCTTCTACCACAGGTTATTGATATACTTCTTGAGGCATGCATGTGTCTAATACCTGCCCTATATGAAGGGAGAGGAAGCTTAGGAGCCCTTGGGTAGCAATGGCTCCTCAAGTTAAGTTCCCTCTATATCTTATTCCCTCACCTGAACCCTAAACACCTGCATGCAGTTGGAAACAGTACCTAAATGGTACATCAAAATCCTTTCAAATCCTGGCAGGATGGCCCTCCAGTATGGACCGTACTGAACTGAAAAACTGTGGTGTGGTGCTTGACTAAATCGGCTTACAAATTTGCCTACCTAACATAACCATGCTTCAATTTCTATGTACTACAACTTCTGTTGAACAACGGCCACTGAGAATTATACATGTAATTCTGCAAAGGGGTGCTTTAGAGCAAATAAACCATATTCAGATAGCTTATGCAGTGTTGGAGATATTGTGTCCTCTTTGTCAGTGCAAAGTAGATTTGGGAATATGATGTAAACCTACCACCTGCATCATAAAGGAGCAGGCATTGGAAAAAATGTAATTTGTTTCCTTTAAAAATCAGAGGCTCATCCTAAGGGAGACTATTTTTCAAGATGTGCTAGATTTGTATACTTCTTGAGACCATAAACTGACAATCTGAGAGAAGCAAAAAACAACCATTATACTGAGAGACACACTTTGGACTGCTATGCTGTAGGTAATTTTGTCACATGTGTTCATCTTTTCTGTCAGAGTAGATTCCAAGCAGTGATATAGATGTACCCAGGTATCTCTTTTTTTGCTATCTTCCTGTCTTGATAATTTTCCAGTAATATCTGCTTTACTTTAATACAGAGTTCGATTTAAGCTGGAATTTCCAAAAGCATATAGGGGTACACCGCTCTCCTTGACTTTCAGTAGGATTTGGGATCTTGTTTTCCTTTGAAAATCCCATACATAGAGACCATTCAGCTGAGAGTAAATGCTGTCATTCCATCTATGCCAGAAGGTTCCCTGGCCAAGACCGGTGTGGTTACAGGAAATGCTGAACAGATTGAGAATGGTAGCTTTGTTACACATAGAAAGGGCACTGGGGAACAGTTTGAGTCCACACTGTATTTTTGTACCTTTATATCTGGCTGGCCCACTTTTGTTGCAACTATTTGACAACTCTTAACTGCCCACCATAAAATGAATTTGTAGTTTCAATTCATATCCTAATGACTTGGTATTCAGGTAACATAAATCCGCTGTATTCACTATGGCTGCTTACAGGTGTGAAAAAAAACCCAAAATGGCACTTTAACTTTCAGCTCAATGTGCCCCTGCACTGAGCGCAGCACGTGCCCAGAAGACGCATTGCATTAGTTTGACCCAGCTTGCCCAACGTCTCTATAGATCATGTGTTTCAGTGAGGCATTTTGGAACTTTTATCCAATAACTGATTGAATCTGCCAAAAAGCCCCACTGAAGGGCCCAATCTATATAGACTCCAGGGAGCCAGATCAAACCAATGTGCTTTCTCTTCTGGTAAAAACACTGTTTTTCTGGGTTTTTTGCATGCCTGTCAGTGGCCTATATGTCCAACATATTCATTTTTATTACTGCATCTGTCTTCAGTGTTTTCATATTAAAGCTGAATATGACGAGCCAGGGCTTCTTCATGGCTTCACAGGTAAAAACAAGATGCGGGAGAAGAGATCTAAAGTTAACTGGAAAATTCACTGTGTTTCCAATGACTTGTTTTGTGATGGGGTAGAAACAAGTAGCTGGATGTTCCCCACAAGTATACAATGAGAACTGTCTTGTCACTGTGACTTTGCTGGGGAGGGGGAAGATGGATAGCAAAGTATATATCAACTTCAGAAAAAGGGACTCACTCCTACTAGCCCAGTGCCAGGACAATAGACTTCTTTGCCTCCTTGTCCAGAAAAGCTTCAGGCCTGTAAAAGACAGAGAATGACTAAATTTGCACAAAATGATGCTGAAAAATGATGCTATGAATCATGTATAAAGTAATATACTTAATATGAACATGATTTTCATTATTCAGCTGGAGCATGGTATTCTGTATAATGGATATTGGTTGAAATCCTCTCCGAACCACTAGAAAGCTCACATACAGAAACTTTCATAAGGTTGATAAGAGGGATGGTGGTTCTTAAGGCTTGGCACCTTGTTCACAAAGAAATATTTTGGCTTTTCTACACATTTATTTTTCTACCATTGTTGAAATTAGAATGGTGAGTCCTGGATATTTATGGGTATTCAAGGTGCTGTGCAGTGCCTATATTCAATGGGATTTTGTCTAATTAAAGTTGTTGGAAAGCATTGAACAACAGGTTTTCCTTGAGGAAATATTTTGTTGCAATCCAAACATTTTGCAGGACTGTATACATTTGGACCAAAAAACTGATAGTTAAAAGTTGAAGAACATCATTTTTTTGAGTTCCTTGGTCAGTAAAACAAAATATTTCATTTTAACTTTATCATTTTAATTCTTTTTTCTTTGTTATATTAAATATAAGACTTGATATCATATTATGCATACTTACTGTATATGTAGTCTATATTTAACATGTGATTTGACAGTGTTTTGATATTATCAACAACATTTTTCTTCATTTGGAATAAAAATAATTTTTACGTAATTGAAGCAAAGTGTTGAAGGTTATCAAAAAATACATTTTTCAATAGTCCTGACTTGATATTTTCCAGAGTTTTCACTTTGAGGGAAACTTAGAAACATTGGCTTTTCATTCAGATTCAGAATGAAAAGAAATTTCAAAATGTCAAAATTCTCTTTGGGATGACGGTTACGTTTTCTGACCACCTCCATGCAAAATGGCACCAGAAGCATTAAATATCCATTCTGCATTCTCACCAAGTAAGGGTCAACTTCAGCTTAAATCATCTAGTTTTTCACAGCAGGTAACATTATGCTTTCCTTCTTCTATTCCTTCTAACACCTTTATGTTGTTCCCTTGGTTTGGACTCTGACCCAAGAGTTATATTTTATTCTAGTAGAACAAAGGCAATTTTAGCTTGCTTAGTTATCAAATGAGTTCAGAGTCAGGTTACACTTGTATACAATACAGATCAAATTGAATGGAGAAAACAGGAATGTTTCACATTCTGACAAACTGAAGGCTGATGATTACCTAGGTCTAGCATAATATTCTTTGCTTCTCTTACCATTGCTATGGGTAGCACTGAAGATTCTTTTTTCTCTTAGGACTTTTAAGAATATATAGCACCTATTTTTAAAGTTCCTAACCCCTCACCGCTATGTGGCCTACATAATGAAAAGACTGAATGGAGAGGACATGAATACTGAAAGTAAAGTTATTTGTAGCACTCTTTGGGCTAACACTGTCAGTAACCTGCAGTGAGCCCTAAAAGGCTGGTTTCAGTTCTGTCCTTAAAGTACATAAAGTAATATTTTCATCACATACACCTTCCCATCAAAACCATCAGGGGTATTTGCAGTTTGTCAACAGCTCAGCACTTAGATGAAGCAGTGATCCAACAAAATTCCCAAGTAAAATCAGAATAAGCTAAAAAATAATAATAAAGTGCATTGATGGTACTTACGATTTATTTAAGTGCCTGATTGGATTGTCCAAACATTATTACATCTGATGAGAAAATCTGAATCTTTTTCTAATTACACTTTAAAGTGAGAAATTTGAAGTCTTAGCAGTCTTCAGATGTTACTTCAGCTCACACTTTGAGTCTAGTGCTATGTAAAATGTGCATCTAAAACACTGAATCAATTTACATGTTCAAGTTTGATTTGTAGCCACATCTGTTATTCCAGTCTAAATCCATACTCAGTTGACCTACAATGACTCACACAGCAAGGGCTGGTCAGAAAATGCAGAGAATGAGAATCACATTTCACAGCTTTTTTAATTATTATTACTATTTTTTATTGCACATTGGAAAGAAAAACTTCTGTATCAGGGACTATGAATAAAAGGCAAGGGACAGTAAATGCACATGATGTAGAGGTCTCTCCTTATGAACATTCGGGGCAGATCCAGAGGGGGTGTAGTAGCTTAGCTGCACACCAATTTCGGATTGTATGCGACAAGAGCAGCAGTAGGGGACTCTTAAGCTTCTGAAGAAGGTAAGGATTCTGGCCCTTCCTTCTCCAAACTCACAGACATGTTCCCTTCCCTCCCCTCCGCACCCTGTACCCTCCCTTTCCATCCCCCTCTCCCCAACCTGCTGCTGCTGCTGTCCCCACTGTCCCAGCAGCAAGGGGAGTTTCTGTCCCTCTCCAGCCAGGTTGCACAGGGAGCTAGGCTCAGCCTGTGACAGCAAAAGAGGTGGCTGCCGCCCACTGGTCCCCTTAAGTGCTTCACACCAGTCTGTGAGCAGATATGGGAAGGGGGAATCTACCTACTGCCATCGCTGTTATGCCAAGCTAAGCCTGGCTCCCCTGCAGCCCAGCTGAAATGGCTCTCCTCCTGTTACTAGAAAATCCTGAGCGGGTGAGAGACTTAGGTCCAGGAAGGGCTGTAAGCCCAGGTGGACAGGGCCTGGGACTAATAAGGCCAGGTGACTAATGAAACAATTAGCTACACCCAGTCACTGGGTTCAGAAGACTCAGTCACATGACTGGAAGGAGACTGGGCTCAGTGATACAAGTCCATTTTCTGCCCATGCAGGAGGCAGGCCCTGCCTGCAGCAGGGAGATTTGCTTGTCTAAGTTTGGGCAGGCACCTTCTCCCAGCCACCCAGGGAAGCTGGGCAAGGAGGCTCCTATGGAAGTTGGGCCTGCCAGCAATGCTTGCTCCGAGGAGGGAAGTTATACTTGTTATCAAGCAGTTGGCTTGTGTTTTTGTTCTGTTTGTACTGAAGGACCAGATGGGGCTACAGGAGGGGCAGAGGCCATGAACAGGGGATGTCTGTGTGGCACTCCCCCGCTACTTGTGTGAGGAGCTAAGCTAAAGGGGTGGAGACTGGTGCTTAGACTGAGACCCCAGGAGGGGCTGGCACCAAGGCAGGGCTGATACCTGGTGGCTGAGGTCTTAACCAGTAGACCAAGGCTGAGGGTACGGCCAGAAAAAAGGGGGCCACAGCTACAAGAGCTGAGGCTCTGACAAATTCTCAAAAGCCTACAGGAATGGTCCCTTAAAGAGAAAGCACTTAATGGGGAGTACAAGCCCCAGATAAGGCAATCAGCAAAGTTACTTCTGGCCCCAGAGACACTGCCTTCCTTAACAACAAACACAATAGCATCAAAGGTGTAGCAGGTGAGAGACTGGAGGTGAAGTGGGAGCAGAAATTAGGAAGAGTCTGGTCTCAGGGTAGCAGCACCCCCAAGAGTACCACACATTGGAGCTCCCCTTGCCTCTGGGACAGTGGGGACAGCAGCGGTAGCAGGGGGGGAGTAGAGGGAAGAGGGGACATGCCTATGAGAAGGAAGGGGAATTAGGGGTAGAATCCTTACCTGCTTTGGGGATTTAAAAAGTCCCCAAATACTGTTCCTGTAGCATCATCCTGTCCACCCTGGTTGGGTGGCTGGAGGACACTGGGCATAGAAGTATGCCGCCACTCATGCAGATTTGGTCACTGCTCCCACACACCCCTTTTCAAAGTTCTGGATCCACCTCTGCTAACATTGTTTATGACCTGGAGACACTCAACATTTGTCATTATTATAAAAAGTATTGGGAAAAATATAGCGTCTTGTCCATAAACTCAATGGATAGTGCCATCCTCTATTTTAGAAACCCTCTCTCTCTCCCTCTTTTTTTTTTTTTTTTGCAGTATTTCTAAAAGGCAAGGGGGAGCTCTAGCATCTTGTTTGACTTGTTTTCCAGAGAGTGATTCTGGCTCTGAGCAGGCATGCCTAAACATAGAAACTTCTCCAAGAGAAGTTAGTCAAAAGCTTTTGGCTTACATAGGCCCTTTTGTCCCCATTACAAAGAAGAAGGAGGACCAAATGAAGAAGAGGGACAAAATGAAGTAGGAGATGCTGATCTTACAAGGATAGAAGGGAAAGGCCCCAGCAGTATTACACAGAAAGCGAGACCAAGGATGTTTGGGCAAGGGCAAGAATAAAGTGATATCTGACTTGGCCCAGGCATACCAGGATGAAGGTCACAGTTAGACAGGGTTTATACAAAGAATTGAAGAAGAGCTTGGGTAAAGGCCAGTGCTGGGAGGAAGAAACTAGGAAGCTGTGCCTGATGGAAATGAGTCCTATGAGGATAGATAGCAAACTCTAAAGGTCATTGCAAAGAGTGGACCAGCTGTTAAGAAGCTATAGGAGATTGCATGTTAGGAGAGCCTGTCATGAGAGGTGCTATGCCCTTTTACTCAGGTCCCTGACAACTGATACAACATCTAGTTGTGGCAGGCAAACAAAGTGGAAAAAAAGTGGGAGAGAAAGACCTGGTTTGTACAGGGACAGCAAGGACTGAACCTCACCCAGAAAAAAGGCCATCAGTGGGCAATCACAGGAGACAAAACTTGGGTAAGAATGGGAGATTGAGGAATACGTGGATCCCTAAAATACAAGGAGTCAGTGCCCATAGCCACAATTATAAATTCTCTCTCTTATAGCCTACTCACCCCTAAAAGAGCCAGTATTTAGTGGACACAAATAACGCTTGTGTTTTGCATGCAACCTTTGGCCCTCACTAATAGGGATTCTGCATAAGCAGAACTGTTAGATGAGATGAGAAAGATGCATAAGAAACTGGGGTGGTCAGATCACAATAAATGTTCATGCTCCCCAGTGTCAGAGTTTGAAAAGTATTTACAAATCAACATTCAAGTAGGAAGAACAAGCTTATGATACTCAGCGTATCATAAGAGGTAGGTAAACTGTTCTGGCTGCAGGCTGGACCCCAGCTCAGAGTCAACTGAGTGGGCAGGTGCCAGGACCTTGCAGCTTCTGCCATTAGTCCTTGCAGCAGCAGGGGTATCTGGAGAAGGTGCCATTGCTGAATGCTGTTGAAGCCTCACATATGCAGGCCAAATCCAAAAATTCCAGAGGCTGGATCCAGCCCATGGGCTGTAGGTTGCCAAGCCCTGCTGTAGAGTCTCTGCCATACTCCCAAGTTTTGGTGTTGCCTCTGAATAAGTGTAGACACCATAGGTATGAAACAGTGATGTTTTAGCTTTAACCTGTATTGCTAGTCCAAAGTGTTGTAGACACACTCCTGGTATCCAATGCCTGTATCTTAGACACTCACATGTTATGTGTGTAGCCCAGGTATACACTCTCTTTCTCCAAATGAAGAGAGTTGTTAGCTGGCAGGTGTGCTGTGGGGAAACTGCAGACTGCTCAGTTTCTCTCCATCCTTATAAAACCAGGTCAGGACAGTCAGGGGACTTACCTATATACAAATGTATTTACATTCACTTCTCACAAGATATAGATATATCTATAGATATAGCTAGAGAGAGAGAGGGAGGGAGGATATCTAAACAAGTAACACAAACAATACCCTCTCAGTAAATGCTATGAAGCCTTACACCAGTGCTCCAGATACAGGTAAGTCATAGGTAAGTATCTGATCTGAAATAGATAAACCCCAAAATAAACATGGATAGCCAACAGATAAACTATAGATAAGTATGGGTGAATGTGGCAGGGCACTGTGTGTGCCTGCTACTTTAAGGGCCTGGAGGTGGCAGCCACCAGGTGCCTGATAGGGGCAGCCATTTTGAACTGAGGGCTGCCCATATAAACAGGGCAGTTCTGCTGCTGGAGGCCAGGAAACAACAGTGCCTGGCTAGAGGGCTGCTGCTGTCATCTGCAGGTAAGGGCAAAAAGCTCTAGGGGTTGGATAGGAGGCTCCTTGGTCCTGGGGATGACCTAAAACTGTACTCTGCCAGGAGTAGGTGGCCTGTTGGGGCTCCCAGTGGTGTGGGAGCCCCCAGGAAATGCCAGGCCAGTTACCACCCCATTGAAAGGTGGGTTGGGGCATCTTAACCCCTAGCCCCCACAACTGGGTGGGTTACCCCTTGTTCAGAGGGTCGGAAGGTGGACCCCATGGAGAAAGAGTAAGGCCATAGACTCAGGCCTGTCTGAACTTCCCCTGACTGGCCCATGCTGGGGCCAGAACCAGAAGGGTCAAAGGGGCCCACTGCCAGGAATGCCCAAGAGCCAAGGGCCTGGTGTTCTGGCTGGCCTGGAAGTGGGCCAGGGCTAGTAGCCAAAGGTTCCAGGGGAACCACACCCAAAGGGGAAGCAGTTATGAAGGAGGATGAGACCTCCTGAGGAGAGGAATCCAGGAGGGATTTAATAAGGAGGATTCTGGGGCCCAGTGTGGGGGCTGGTAATAATGATAACACCTAGATGCCATCTGCGAGGCTTGGGCTGCAGTGTAGGGGAGGAATGGAGCAGCAGATCATGCCCCCTGGCATTGGGGCAGGAAATGGGAAGCCTCCTGCTTAATTACATCTGTAAATAAAGAATTAACAACAAGGCTTGGTGAGTGAGAACATGGGTGGCTCACCCAGAAAGAGGTGGGTGGGCCACAGCAAAATCAGCCCCAACCCTGTTACAGTGAACAATAAATAAGCCATAAATAAACAACTGATGAAATAATAGCAACAGGGGGTCCCAGCAGAGCCCTAGGACTCTACCCATCTACTAATTTACAAACATAAGAATTCAAAAAATATAAGGCATGACATTACACCACTTACAAACACAAGAACATCAAAGATAAACTTAATCCCAAGGAGAAACCCCAACGCTCTTGGGCTTTTTCCCAAGCCCTTCAAGGAAGCTGGTAACTTCAGGGGTGCCCTTCCAGTGGGACTGCCACTTTCAGGAGCCCTTAACTAACCAGGGGAGACTCCCCCTCCCCTGTGGGAATCCTTTTTTCCCTGCAACGCATGGCTCCCAGGCCTGGAGGGTGGCCCTTGTTCTCTGTACCAAACTGCTCTCTCACCTGCAGTGGGCTTCAGGGTGATTGCTGTACCCTGGAACAGGGCTCCACTATGCAGGGCTTCTGGGGCCTCTGGCTCAGCCCCGTCTGCTGGGTCAGTAGCCCGAGCACCTTCTGGCTCCCTGGACCTAATTTTTTGCTATGGGTTGTAGGTCTCGGCCACCTTGTGCAGCACCAAGCTCAGCCCAGACCCCTCGTGCAGTGCCTCCTGCACTGACCTCCCAGCCTCATTCCAGGGGTTGAGGACCTGAGCCACCCAAGCACTCCAAAGATCCTGCTCTGCACAATGGCCTGTGCACTGTGTCTCTAGCTGCACGCCAGAGGTCACAGACCTGAGCCACCTCACGCAGCTCCCAGGGTCTGGACGCTGTGCTGCACACTGAGAGCATAGCCGCTGGAGCAATCCACCATTCCCTGCCAATGGAAGTCTTCAGGGGTGCTTCTGGGCTACTGCTTCACTCTGCTGAGCAGCTCTCCTCAGCTCTTCTAAGCCCCACTCTTCTTTCTTCTCTGTCCTGGATGTGTCTCGCCCATGCTGGGCATGCAGCTCCTTTTATACTCTTCAGGTCTCTGCCCCTTAAGTCATCCAGACCTAACAGTGTTGTAGTTTTCAATCAGGTCTGAGGGAGAGGGAGCTCCTTTCTCCTTCCCCTCAGGAAAGGGGTGCGACTTAACTCCTCTTGCTGCCTTTTGATTGGTGAATGGGCTCCACCAATCAAAACAGCAAAATCTCATGCCTGGGACTCAACCCAAGTTCCAAAAGGCAAGCCTGCTACATGTGGATAAAAAGAAATGTAAAGGGAAGGTGTTGCAAACAGTGTAATGGATTCATTTTCGATATGGAAAGACAACTGTGTTTTATGGGCATCATTGGAAAGCCTGAATCCTCAGAAAAGTACAGGGTTGACAGTATGATGCCTGGAGAGAAATCAGAATTTGAGTGGCATTAGGACATCCATGATTGGACTCCTGACTTCCAGAAGGAGCTTCTCTACTATTGTCAGAAAGATGTCAGAATATTGAAGCAAGTTCAGCCTCAATGGAGATGAGATCATGCAAATGACAGACAAAATATGTTTTGGAGATGAGACAAATTCATAAGAGTGAAGTTGCACATAGATGCTTTCCAATACATGGCACTGGCATCTGTCTGCATGGTTATGTACAAGTTTATGCTTTTAGAGCTCAAAACTATAGTGATTTTCCTTCCAGACAATTATCAGAGACAGACAAAAGATCAACTCCAGTTATTCAGTCACTAATGTACACATCACATAAGAAAATATTCAGATTTAGTATGTATTACAGAATAGAAAATCCAGGGTGGAATCTATTCTCTAGCTCAGTAGTTTTCAATCTCATTAGACTCAGAGCCCTCCTCATTAGGCTTAAGGCACCCTATAAAATTCCAGTCCTTAGTTTTCACCTGTTTTTGACTACAGAAAAATTATAGAGCAATTCTTCTGTTGCAAAAAACTCGGACTACAACAGGTGAGAATATTTTTGACACAATGAACCCCTCTGGGTTTATCATGTAAATCATGTTTGTAAACCTAACAGTGTAAATATTCTGTAGCACCCCATGATGTCACAGTTGAATATTACTGCTATAGATGGTTATGCCAACATTGATAGGCAAGTCACAGTCTTTAACATTAGTGGGTTTTTTGTTTTTAATGACCGTGTCACCTTTTATTGTGAAACAAAATAAAATTATGATGGGGACAACCTTTAGCTTTCTTTGAAACATTGGGCTGGGGCCATGCGGGGAGGGGGGGCATGTGGACCCTACAGGGGAGGCTGTGGCCCTACAGAGGAGGCAGTCCTGTGCTGTGTGGGGGGATTGCAGGGGGCAGGGGACCCACCCCTAGAGCAGCCCCCCCACACCAACCC
>NW_017728931.1:64582843-64601647 GCF_001723895.1 Crocodylus porosus
TGGGGTAGCTATCCCCACATCCTGGTTAGTGAAGGGGTCAGGGGGAGCTCTAACTGTTCTATGATAAGAAAATCAAAAGCAAACATCAAAACACACAGATACTTAGAATTTATTCTATTATGATGATAGAGAAACTGGTAGGCTTCCAAATTGCTTTGACATTGTAAACATTGCCTAACTGATGTCTCATTCTAACTCTCACTCTCTCTTTATAGATATAGTGGTCTCTTGTTTTAATTGTGGAAGAACATGAATTTTGGGGTATTTTAAAGAGTGAATTTGGCATATTTTTTTATAAGAGATTTTGCAGTTTTTAAACAGGGAACACCAGAATTCTTGCTAGTGAGGCAAACAGTGGGGCCCAGGCAGAGAAGCCTGCTCAGAGCTGGCACCCAGGACCAAGCTGGAGGTGGTTGACCTCCTGGCCACTTAGGGCCAGGAGGGCATCCTTTCACAGTTCAAAGCAGGCCACCACACTAAGAACATCTTCCAGGCGATAGCTGCCCAGATGACTGGGCAGTGGCACACGTAGCAGCAGTGCCACACAAAGGCCAACTGTGCAGCCATACCCCACTGACGGGTGGCCCAGAAGTGCAGATGCCTCTAATGACCATTTAGTCCCCATCCAGGTCTGGCAGGGATACAGCCCTTGTGCCATATGCTGTTGCAGGTGGCAGTAGGTCATAGCCAGGCAGCAGCCCCCACTGCCAGACTGTTGCAATGGGTAGAGGAACTTTCAGTTCAGGATGCTTCAGCAGTCCAGCTGGCACAAGGGGCTATTGTCCCAAGGTATCAATTAGCCAGGCCCCAGAAGCTCCTAAGACCAAGTAGCCCTGAGCTGCTCACCAGGGAAAGTTTTTAAACTGCTCACTACAGATCCAGGAGGAGCTGGGCAGGGTTATTTTGCCCCAAGTGGCTTAACTTGCCCCACATCAAAGTGCAAGTCCGGGCATGTGTGCCGAGGCAAAAATCACCAGCTCAAATTTGTGCTGCTCCTATTTGAGCCGCTGCAAGCACACATGCCTACATGTGTGGACGCGCCCATACTATCTGCCTACATTATAACTTAAACCCACTAAAGAAATTACTATTGCAACTCTACCAGTTTGTACTTTTCATAAAACAAAGGAATGTCCCAAGCATCAGCATAAAGTCATTCATCACAAATTTGGTTCCCCATCAAATAATTTTGAAAAGAACAAAGTTAAAATGCCCTCTCAAAAAACCTCTTTTCCCCCATGTCACCTACCACAATGGGTGGCAAAATTAGGGCAACAGAAGTACTTACACTGATGAAGAGAAAACTTGCAAAAGAGGTTGCAAGATCATTGTCTGTACCAGTGACTCCATGGCATTTGTGAGTTGGGAGGGAGACCAGAACCCTGCTTTGGGTTATTATTTTTAGGGGAAATGACAATTGAGATCTTCCAAATTAGCATATTATAGAAACTTATGGGAACAAGCTGTCAAGAAGAAAGGCCATATAGAACTAATATGGATTGACTTCTGACTTCCAGACTTATGCCATTCCCATAATTCCTTCTCTCTCAAAGCTTGTTTTCCACCTTTATAATTAAACAATGTCACGTTAGCTATACGTTTCCCAGTAGCAAGTTGGGCTCCTAAGTTTTATTTATTTATATAAAATTAAAGCAGGACACAGTCTGTATTCAGGTGTAATTATTATGATTTATTGAAAAGAATGGAGCTGTTTAATGTAGATATTTGGTATGTGGGAGAAAACCTCTCTCTCTCTCTCTTATGGTGACTGTACAAAATGATTAATGTTATTCATTCATTTACTCTGGTTCCTGTCACAGGCAGATAAATGGATCACCATTACCTACATTAAAAATAGCTTTGTGTCCAGATTATTTGAAATTTTTGATGACTTCTGCTATGACAATCAATGAGCCCTCGCCACTGAAAGTCACGCAAGGGATTGGTTAGTGATTCAGAGCCAGAGACGATGAATACATATTGCTATTTCTTTGGTGTCCAATCCAGCTACAGTTATAAAGTCAATGCAAAGCTTCTTATGGAATTCAAAGACATTTTATCTATGCCTTTAAAATAAGAGAAGTATAGGTCCATAACTATACAACAAAGCACACAACTGTCAACCCAGACTTGTGGAAGGCAGGCATACAAGCCAAAACTATTCCCCAGCATTTGTTTGCATTTTAGAGATAGGGATCCTGTACTGCAACTGTGCAGATTAGCAAATGCCGTTACCTTTTATACCATGGAGAAAATCAGGAATAGCTCCACTAAAATCAGTGGGGTCAGTGTAGGTAGCTTTCCTAAAGTGATGATTATAATGATCCCTACTAGCCTTAAAATGTATTCTAGCTGAATCTAGTCCAGTGTAATACATAATGAGGCTCCCAATAGTTTTTCTAGTGTGGTGCAAATACCTGCATTGTTTTTCTTCACTTATACTACAGAAAGAAATTGGTTCATCACAAGCTAAAGACAAAACAAAATTTCAGGTCAAGAAAATCATTTTGTTTTGTTTTTGAATTTTGTTATAAGGCTTCTAAATACTTTAAAACTGAAATAAACTTTGAAATACAAATTATAGGAAAAAAAAAATCAAGCAATTTCATCTCGAAATTACTGAAACACACGATTTTCCATTTTAATGGGAGGAAGGAATGCACCAAAACAGTTTGGTATTTTCTGCAGTTTTTCAGCAAAAATGTTTCAGCTAGAAAATTTGTCCTGTTCTTCTTTCTTTCATCAGAACACGAACTCCTATTAAATTCCCTCACAGTCTTCTCTTCTCAGGACTAAACAAACCCAGTCCCCTTAGTCTTTTATCATAAGTCATGTGCCCTAGCCCCCTAACCATTTTTGTTGTCTTCCACTGGACCCTTTCCATCTATGAAATTACTGAGGGTGAACTCTACCCCATCTTCCAAGTCATTGATAATGATACTGAAGAAACCTGGCCCCACGACTGACCCTGGTGCACTCCACTTGATACCAGCTTCCAACTAGACACTGAGCCATTGATTACTACCCTCTGAGTCCAGCCAGTTTTCTATCCACCTTACAGTCCATTCATCCAACCTGTACTTCCTTAGTTTGCTTGCTAGAATATTGTGGAAGACTGTATCAAAAGCCTTGCTAAAAATCAAAGTATATCAGGTCCACTGCTCTCCCCATATCTACAGAGCCAATCATCTAGTCATAGAAGACGATCAGGTTTGTCAAGCATGACTTGCCCTTGGTGAATCTATGCTGACTGTTCCTAATCACCTTCTTCTCCTCCAAGTGCTTAGAAATGGATTCTCTGAGCACCTAATCTATGATTTTCCTAGGGACTGAGGTGAGGCTGGCTGGTCTGTAATTCTGTAGTTCCTTCTTCTTCCCTTTTCTTGAAGATGGGTACTGTATTTGCCCTTTTCCAATCATTCAGGACCTTTCCCCATCACCACAAGTTTGCAAACATAATGGCCAGTGGCTGTGCAGTCACATCAACCAACTTCCTCAGCACCCTTGGGTGTATTACGTCCAGCTTTGTGGAGGACCTGCTCCATGATCTTTCCAGAGACTAAGGTGGGCTGACCATTCTGTAGTTTCCCAGATCCTCCTTCTTCTCTTCAAGCTGGGCACTATATATTTGCCCTTCTGCAATGGTCTGGGAAAACACCACACATTTTCAAAGATAAAGGCAAGCTACCCTGCCTTCACATTTGCCAATTCCCTCAGCACCCTTGGGAGCATCACAACTGGCTCCAAGGACTTGCACATGTCCAGCTTTTCTAAATAGTTCCTATCCTGTTCTTTCACCACTGTTGGCTAATCACCTCCTCCCCAAACTGTGGTGCCCAGTGCAGTAGCCTGGGAGCTGATCTTGCCTGTGAAGGCTGAGGTAAACAAGACATGGACAAGTTCAGCCTTTCCTACATCGTGTCACTAGGTTGCCTCTCCCATTCAGTAAGGGACCTACATCTTCCCCTGATCTTCTTCTTGAAACCCTTCTTGTTACATTTCACATTCCTGGCTAGTTGCAACTCCAGTTGCACTTTGGCCTTTCTGATTTCATCCCAGCATGTCTGAGTAATACTCTTATACTCCTCCCTACTCATTTGTCCAAGTTTCTACTGCTTGTATGCTTCCTTTTTGTGTTTTAGCTCACTGAATAGTTCTCTGCTAAGCCAAGCTGGTCTTTTGCCATACTTGTTAGTTGTCCTGTGCGTCAGGATGGTTCAGTCCTGTGCCCTCAGTAAGGTATCTTTAAAGTACAGTCAACTCTCCTCTCCTTTCTTCCTCCAACTGGCCTCCCAGCGGATCCTCACCATCGGTTCCCTGACTGAGTCGAAGTCTCCTTTTCTGAAGTCCAGGGTCTGTACTCTGTTGTTCTCCTTCCTTCCTTCTTTCCTTCCTTTCCTCGAGATCCTGAACTCAATCATCCTTCTTATTAGAACAACATCCCACTGTTGAAGCAGCCAGAGCCCTGCTGGTGAAATGATCTACACAGCCATACATTGATCAGCAGGTTATATCTGCTCCTGTCTAGGCCCTTCTCCTTGACTGGAAGGATTGAGAACACCACTTGAGTCCCTGTTCCCTTCACCCTTACACCCAGAGCTCTGTAGTCACTTTTGATCTGCTCAGAGTCTCCCATGGAGGTATCACTGATGCCTACATGGATGAGCAGCATGGGATAGTAGTCAGAAGGCCAGCTGAGTCTCAGTAATCCTTCCATGACATCTCAAATGCAGGCATCGGGTAAGCAGCAGACTTGCCAGAACAACAGATCAGGCCAACAGATAGATGCCTTCATCCCCTGAAGAAGGGAGTCACCAACCATTGCTTTCTCTTGGTGTTAATGGTCTTGATACTTTTAACTTTGGAGAGGCCTCTCCTGGCCTCTTCTGCTAACAGAACATGCTCCTTTTCCCTTGTTGCTAGGACTCCATATATAGTCTCCAGGCAAAGCACTGGAGGTGGGGATGATGGGCACTTACATACATGGGGAGCCTGATCTGATGTGCTGGAAATCCAGTGTCTCAGAGCAGACTCAATTAATTTGCTTGATTAATTGATTCTTCTGGAGCAAATAAATGGATGCACTCTGGCAGCCTCACATATCACATGTATCAGCAGTGCAGCATGCCTCCTCACTGAGAAAATGGCTGTGGTGTGCTTTGAATTAAAACATGTTCAATGTGCTTTAGTTCAAAGCACACCACCGTCATTTTCTCAGCTTGGAGGAGCTCTGTGCCACTGATACAGATGACATGCAGGCGCTTTAAATTACCACAGATCACTAATTAAAAGCAACTAGCACTGTATAAGCAGCACGTGTAAAAATGCCTGGAGATTTCTGTTTGCTGCCAGATATCACAAGCTTTCCAATTCCACCTTCTGGAAATCCATGTCCTCCTTCCTTCTCTAATGCCACCTCTCTGGCAGTCCTTCCCCTGCAATCCTAGAGGTATAGTTCAGCATCAAATCAATAAACTCTTCATGGTGAAGAATCCTTCAGAGCCTTGCTACCTCCTCTATATCTTTTTTGCCTGAGGGACACCATCAGGAGGCACTGTGCACATCACAGGCACTCCCCCACCTGGCTCCCACTGGAAGGAACCTGCAAGCTACAGTTTCCACAGTGCAAAACCAGGACCTGGGTGGAAGCCTTGACAGTAGGCAGTCCTACCTGGACAAACACTTCACACGTACAGAGGAAGACCTGGCAGTGGCAGTAACCCTGGCACTGGACTGCCCTCCAGGCATATCTCTGGATCTCTTAAATCCACTGCCTCCCTGTTCTTGTTCCTCTCTCCAAGCAGATCTTCCCTAGCAAACTCTTCAGTAATCTGACCTGTTTTCTGCTCCTTGGTCCTGAAAGCTTTTCCTTCCTCCGCTAGTTTGCTTCCTTTCACAGAGCTTCTTCTGAAGGAATGTGATGTTAGAAATGGAGTATTGTTAGAAATGCACAGCTTGCATCTTGCACCTGATAAGAAAGAAACAGTGCCAAGGACTTTTTTCCTTGCTCAGCCTTGCCACAGCTCTTCTTATACTAAATCGCAGACTCTCCCCCAGCTTCTCCCTAGCCTTTCTCATGCAGATTACAGAAGCGGAATTCAACTGACTGTGTCCTTGAAAGTGGGGGGAGGTTTAAACTCTTGGTGACCTATAGTACTTTCTGAGCATGCTCAATTAGCTGATGCATATTTACCTCTCTGCCCTGCATACTTAAGTAGTTAATTATAATATACATGCGATGGATGTAGTGATGTAACCACATGTATGTTTGTATGAAACGGAAATGAGCTGTAAGAGTTCCTGTTTCTGCACACGTGCCCAGGAAGAAAAAGATAAATACAGCCTGCAAAAATTCCTTGGTGGATTCAGAGTAATCTGAGTTTTTGACTCTGCTCTGACCTATTTGCAAATACACCTTTTGTGCCATCTAATGAGTGTGTGTCTGTGATTTTAGTGGCCTCCAAGAAATGGACCGCAATTTTTTGCATCAGTGAGAAAGAAAGTTTCCAGGCAAACTCCCTAGCAAGCTCCCCACTGGCTCTGGACTCTAGTTAAACAAGGGGCTTAAAGTACTGATCTACCTGCTGAGATTTAGATCCTTATGGTAAATATATGTAGGTTAATTACTATTAATTAAAGAAAGAACTTACCTTAAAGACTTCCCTTCAAAGAGAGGGTCAGCAAACTGACCTGTTAACTGTTTACAAACTACCCTGTTTGATGTTCCTATTCACTCACTCCCTGGTCACTTGGGAGGTCTCCTTTTATATCCTCCTGGATTTTATCCACCCCTTTAGGGCTTTTGTCAAACATAGGCAACAAGCACCTAGCAATCACTCAGCTAGCAGCACTCCCAGCTGCTCCAAGCACATGCCCAAACACAGCCCACCAAACAAACACTCAGCAAGCCAAACACAAAGGCAGCCATAACTCACTCACCTTCCAGAAGCAGTATCTTGTGCCCAGTTTCTGACTCCTCTTTCCACTTGGTCCTCTTGGTCCCAGAGACCTGCTTGCTAACTTCCCTGTTTGCTGCCCCTGTTCCTTTTGGAACCCATTACAAAATACAGTATCAAAGACTGATATCAGCCATCTATCTATCATACTGTTATTGCAAATGTGATGGTAAGGGGAGATCCAAAGGGAGCGCAGTGATGTGGTTGTATCCCACTTTGGCTGTGTGCCATATGCACAGCAAGCATTCAGAGCTCACCAAAATGTTAGCAGAGCTCCTGCTTGGAGCTCTAGATATGCTGTGAGCAGCAGGAGAAATGAAGGGATAAGCAGCAGTGACAACAATGCTCAACCTCTTCTTTCACAGAGCTGGGGGTTGTGCACCACTACTTCTCATCCCCTCCCTTCCTCTGTTACTGAATTTTGGTGGTGGAAGAGAGACAACAAACAGCAACAGGCTCTGGAACCTGAAAGCAGAGACTCTGGGTAGACCCTTTGCTAGTTAGCTCATAGAGGCCACACTATATATGGCACTGCGCTGGTATGCCAGCAAGCTCTGAGAGTTTACTGGCATCCAGGATCATAGCCAGGGCCTTGAACCACACCAACTTCAGCTGTCTGGCACATGTACATTGAGCTCTTTTAATTAGGCATTCACCACACAGCTAGAAAGGATGTAACCCCACCACTGTTGCCATGATCCTGGATCCACCCATACATGGTACTAGCAAATGTAGCTGCTAGTAATGCACTAGGTTCATCACTTCATTTAGGAGATTCATTTGGAGAAGATGAAGTTCAATTATCTTCTGCCAAATGTAACAAGTTATGAACCATATTTGGCACAATGCCAGAGACAATGCCATTTGCCACTGTGTCCTAATGTAAAATTCAGACATAAGTAAGTATCACAGGTATTTTCCTTTAATGAAATTCATATACTGTTTCATAATGAAAGTTGCATTTAAAAATAAATATCTGCACGTAGGAGTCGTCACACCGTTTGATTGGTGAGTGTTGCTTTGATAACAGTTGCTGAAGATAATAACGTTATACTGCCTGGAGAGTATGATACCAGCAAGTGGAAGTTAATTTATAAATAAGAAATGAACAAGATGTCTTTCTTCTTAATAGAAATATTGATGGTTAAAAAAAAAAAAGTTCACAGGCTTTTTCTCAAAGAGTTCAATACCTTTTATTTATATCCTAAAATATTTCATGGAAATAGGTATACAAGTGTTTTGACATGTCAGCATTTACCTAGAATTTTGATTGTCATTGCCAGAGCTGGACATCTTCTCCAATTACTTGTCTCCCAGAAAATTGCATCAGATGTTACTATTGGAGTTGAGTGGAAAAATGTGTGACATTTAAAAAAAATGTTCTTATCCTGAATATTGGTAAAAAATTGAGATGGCAAATATTTGCAAACTGAAAATCAAATTGTTTGTGGGTCAAGCTAAATAAATTCCTTAGAGAATTATGAAATGTTCCAGTTTCAGAATTCAATCAAAATTATTATTCAAGAAACTAAGTCTCACCCTTAACAGATAGTTTTTATTTATTTTGTTACGAAACAAAACAACATTTTTCATGTTTTTCCATGAAGAATTAGTTGTATTTATATAGCATCATCTGACTTCTGGTACATATGGGATAATAATAATCCTTGTAGGCAGCGTTGCTATTGTCCTCAATAAAATGCTTCAAGAGGAAGACTGAATTAAAAAAAACAAACATTATAATGCAATATCTAATGGCCCTGCTCCTTCAATTATATCTCCGTAATGGACCCATTGTTTGAAAGGAGACTCAGTGACTTCCAGAATCCACTTATATAGGTTCAATTGTAGAATCAGAATATAGGTGACCACATCCTCCTTTTCCCCATTTAAACACTTAAATAAATTATTATAACCATGAATGTATAACATTCATCATAACATATAAAGTACTGAATGCTAATATTTTAATTTCCAAAGAATCTGTATCCTGCCAAAAATATGCACTCCTTAAATGTGTGTACTGAGTAGACCTAAAGGGGACAATCCATTAAGTTAAGCATGTACAAAAGCAGTGGCAGGATAGGAGCCTCAAGCTGCCAGGCTCAAGTGTTCAAAAACCATCAAGCCCCAGATAAGTAAAAACATCTTAAGATGTTCCTAAGCAATATTTGTAAATTTTTATGCACCTTCAGGTTTCACCCTTTAGGAGTAACATTTTCAAGCTTCTCTTCTTAAAAATAGGTCCAGAGCTTTACTTTTTTTATGAAAGGTGAGACTTACATGAATTATATGACTGAAAATTGATGGTTATGTGACTAAGGAACAACAAACTCAAATAACCAAAGAACGCTCTTCTATATATGCTTATGGTCTCTATTGTATTTTTTTTAACTGGAAGAAAAATACAAAAACATTTCCATGAATATTTATTTAACATTTTTAATGAGTTTGAGTCCATCAGTTGAGTTTTTTAGTAGCATAAAATCACACTTAGGCGCTTTAGTTCACTTACATGCCTAATAGGTGGAAAATAATCTGGCTCACTGCATTCAACCCAAGGTCGATGTTGAATAGTAAATAAAGTACAATGAGACTTTCCTTCTATCCCTATATGCCTTCGTACAAAACTAAGGCATAGAAAGGTTAAATTATTAGCTTATTATTATTTGACCCTAGCAAGTCAGATGAAGAAGAGTGAGGATTTGAATTCAGCATGCCTAACGGCTAGACTTGTGTTTTAATAGTGTTCCTTTTTATTTCAATTATATCCTTATGTCTGAATTTAATTTTACTTGTGCAAGTCTGGATGTGTAAAAATGATTCTCAATAACATGTTCCCTATACACTTAACTCTTCTTCATTTTGTCAACTGACTCAATATTTTGGTATTTAGGAAATTGTCCACCTAAGTGCATGTGAATACATTTAACTGTTAACACATTGATTTTAAAAGCTGAACCCTCTAGGGCACAGGTCAGCAACATTTTGGAGCAAGGGGCTGTTTTAATGGAGCTTAGCTCCAAGTATGGGCTACTTCCAATCCAACCTGAGCCACCACTGCTGTAGCAGCCACTATTCCCTGCTGCAGTGTTGCTGCTTGAGCTTCACCCTGCTTTCGAAGCTCCCTGCAAAGCCCTCTGCTACTGAGACACAGCCAAAGACCCCTAATCTCATGGGCTGGATAAAATGGTTCTACAAGCTACAGCCAGCCCACAGGGCCATAGGTTGCCGACTCCTGCTAAAGGTGTACTCATAAAAGAATTCACCAGCTGAATCCTGGTGAGTCTTCCTCCACAGATGGGGAAAGAAAGGCTTTACTTACTATTAAAAGAGTTCATTTGTATATTTTTATTCATGACTCTTACCTTTTTCCCCACAGTGAAGAAGTATATAAATTTAAGAATTCACCAAGCCAGGTCCAATGATTCCCACAGCTGCAATCCAACCATATATACAGTAATCCCCTTTTTAAATTATTTTCCTCCCTGTAGCTCGGAATACAAATGTGGGCAATATTGCTTTCCATCAGCCTACCCAAAGAAATCTTTGCCCAGTAATGGAAGCTGAGAATAAACATTTCAAGATTGAAATCCATTCATCTGTAAACAGAAATGACATAGCTGACATTTGCTGAAAAAATAAGCAAAGATTATCTTTTCATAGTGGCAGTAGATTGAACACTAGCTGAAAAGCAAATATTTTTTTCAGCAAGCTGTTTCTCCCCTCTGATAACTTGTGTTGATCTTTATATTCAAGGGCAACTAGTTGTTGGCTCTTCATTAAGAATAAAAGCAAAACATTTGCTCACCAGTGGCCTGGGAGAAAGTAAAGTTGGCAATGCTGAGATGTTTCGAAGTACACTTCCAAAAGGAACTGAGAGGCCCTTGGTTATATCCTTGAGGAAATGGCAATTTAAAAGATTACTTCCTTCTTTGCCACTCTCATATTAGCTGCCATTAAATATTCAGGGATGGAACTCTATTAAAAAACCCCACATACATCCAGTCTATTCTTTGGGAGAAATTATAATTCCTTATAATACTACAATCTAGACAAATCAATCAGAACTCCAGGCAGTAAACTGGATTCCTGTCCTAGGACAACCTGCCATTCCAGTAATATCTGTCTACTTTAAAGCTTCTCAGAAGAGAATAATGTTTAAAGGAAAGGAGAGAAATAGGTTTGTGATTCTGAGATTTTTGAAATATAGAGCACTTTACAACTGAGATTAAAGCAGACAGGAAGATGGCTGAAAGGGAAGACCAAAAATATAGGAAGGGGAAAACCAAAAAATAATCTAAACTAAGGCAGCATGGAGTATTCTTTTACTAACAATAGAAAACAATGCCCTAAGAAATATAATATCCTAGTAAGCAGATTTTTAATGAGCACATATAAGCTAATATAGTGAAATGAAATGATCACGAGAGAAAACTACATTATATTCCTCATCATTTTTAATACCATCGCTTAAATGGAAAATATAACTGACTGTATTAAAAATATACAGGATCTGCAATCAAGTATATTTTTTTCTATGTTCATCCTATCTTTAGAGGGATGAACCTGATGGTCTACTAACTTTGTTTTCCCATTTCTTCATTGTCTGATAAAGCACCATAATATTTTGATTATAAGCCTACACAGTATATAACTCAAGGCAATATTTTCAGGTTCAATTTTAGGAAAAACAGCTTTTCCCCCTAATAAATTCCTAGAACTGCTAAGCCCTGACAAAGCCCTACCAGGAGATCAAAAGAAGAAAGGACAAAATTACCTTTGGTGCAGAGGGTGCATGAACTAACAACAGTAACACACAAAAATGGACCCTCTGCACCAATGGTAATTTTGTCCATAGCTCACTATATTGTCTTCAGCCTAAAAATTCATGTTAATACATAACAAGTACCAAAATTTTAGTTAAATAAAAACTGTTTGCTGATTTTTAAAAAGACAGGCCTTTATTAAAAGGACAGATTTGAAATGTAGTTCTGGATTCAAACTTTATATGATATGTGGAGCCAAATCCCTGGATTCAAAAAGCCCAGTTTTAGGGTTTTAGCATCTACAATTCCTTAATTTTTTGAGGAATCTGGGGAAGTCAGGTGTGGGTGACTGTATTCACACCATTGTTATGTACAAGTGTCAGCACATATTTGACCTCTCCTAAAAGTGTGAGTAAACACACACTTTGGTAGGCTGGCAGAAAGCTTACTCATGTCTTTTGGAAAAATAAAAACACTGTACTCTTAAATGTTTTAGCTTTAGCTTCAGCTAATTTTTAATTTCATTCCAGAAGTTTTCAGGATTACTAGTGATTTTAAAATGATAAATTCATGGTCCCCTGCACAGAAAGCTAAAAGCAAAAAGCATCACCTCCATCCCAACCCCCCCAACATTTTAATTATTTTACACACCTACATATACCTTTGAAGTACATCTGGCTCTGCCTTATAATATGCTTTATATAATTTATTTTCTTTAATGGTAATTTGAATAGTTACTGTAAAGATATAACTAGTGTTCTTCCTTCTATTCTACTTTGTAGAAAGTGACCCTGAAGTGTGATGACTAGCAAAGTCCTCCTAATTTTTCTTCCTTCTATAGTTCTTCAGTTAAAAAATCATTGTTGTCCTCGTTTCAGATTGTGCATTTTCTTTATCCTTAATCCTTCCCCATGCAAAAACCAAACAACTCAATATCCCAAAAAAGAGGAAAATCGAATGTTAAATTCACTCCCCAACTATATTTATATTTTATCTGGAATAAAGTGAAATAATAGAAATTAAAACTGAATAATCTTACAACTGCCAGCAGGCAGCAGCTGCCAGCAAGGCAAGACAATCATTCTTCAGCTAGACACAAATTGCAGCCAAAAGAACCAGTGGCTTTCCCCTTTTTCTTGTTCCCTTTCTCGAGACAAAACCTTCAATTCCTCAAAAACAAATTAACAGTTTAACTTTTCAGATTGATTTTTATTTAGTGTCAATTCCCTCTCCATGTCCTATCCAGTTGACTTGTCTATGACTGCCATCGCCAGAAAAGCCACAGCAAGTAGGTCATTACTGCATGAAACATTTCAGATCTTAGGTGGCCTACAGAACCCTCACTGCTGTATGCTTGCACATTTAACATCAATAATTGTCATTAGTAGTAGTAAAGCTTTATATCACATGAGCATCTGGTTATGCTGAGTGCTTCACACACATACTATTTTGGATTGGTATGAGATTAGAACGGAATCACAAAAAAATTAGGGATGAGATTTCCAAGAGTTTAAGGATGTTAGGTGTCCAACATTGACTTTAAAGAAGAGCTAGGTACCCAATTCCCTTAGTAATGTTTGAAGATTACACCTAAAAATTAAAACCAGCCTACAGTGAATGCATCATGAAACAAAGGGTTAGCTCCTCATCCGGTATACATGCTCGAGCCATTAGTAAGAAATTAGAAATATATTTTGATGGTATCAGTAGGGTCAGCAAACAGATGCATACACAGTAAGTGCACATTGTCTTTCCTAATGCTTGAAAACATTTAATAGAATAATTTTCCTACTTGGAAGATTATGTAATTTAGGGATAGATTCATTTATCTGTAAAAGTAGCAAGTGAAATTCATCATAATAAAATAACCAAAAGAAATGCCTTACTTCATGGGGGAAATACAATATAGATAGGAGGTTTTAAGTGACCACATTCAGTCCTCATGCAATGTAAAATGTGACATACTTGATTTATGCTCTCTCTACACTTTGTAATCTATAGCAATGATCACTATTTATTTTAAGATGAATATTCATGTAAACATTGTTGTCATATTTTATGTTAAAATGGCGATGGATATTTACAGTCTCATTACCAGATGTTAAGATCAGTTTTGTGTACATTGTGATTGACCCAGTACCTCAGAAGTAATGTTAATGCATTCTGTGAACTAAGATAACACTGTCCAGGTGATTTCTCTGGTAGATTTGGATCAAAAATACGAGGACTTTTGTTGCTGACAGTTGCAACAGATTTTCTAAGTGGCTTTTTACTCTAAATGTCAATTTGATGAATGTTAATAAGTCTACATTGCAAAAGTGTATTATAATGTTATTTCTTTAATGTTTCTTTTGGCAATCATCCATTGATTTACTCTCAAGTCTCTACACGTACACATACTAATCTATAGTAATAGTGACATTTCCACCACATGGCAGTGCTATATCTTCATCTTGGTGTTAAGTTATCGGCTTGTTTTATATAATGTTGTTGTCTCTAACCAAGATGTGAGAAATGGAGGCCAAAAGGAAGTTATGTTCTGATCATACTTGCTGGAATTGTTACTTGTAGTATTTGTAGCGTAGCAGTTTCTATAAATGAATATTAAAACTGATGGCAGATATTTAAAAAATGGCAAGAACACATTTGTCAGAAAAATATCTTCAAAGGAGCCTAGGGTTTGTAAACATTTACCAGTTTGGAGCTCTCGGTTTTCCTGAATGAGTAAATTGATGGGAAAGCAGCAAAGAGCCTGAGTTTCTGGATGGGGTTGCCAAAGCCTTATATTAGCAGGTCTCCCTTGTGGGTCAAGAATCTTACAAACAGCTATACAAACAATTGCATGACTGCTATAAGGGAAGGAGTGGTTCTTTCTAAAGTACTTGTGCCTATGGTGACTGGCAAACCAGGAGATAGTTCTGAGTGAAAACTCAGTTTATAACAGTTTAACAAGGGAACTTCAGCACAAGTATCAGCTGTCAATCCAAGAAAGAGAGAAGGTAATGCTACGCAACTAGAAATAGCAACCAGGAAAAACTCCAGATTTACTCCTTTTTGAGGACACTTTACATGGTAATTGAGAAACTAGGCAGCTTGTTGCTAATTTAAAAAAAGCATGACTCCAAGCCTTTGTAGTGCCATAAAAACTGGTAGGTATCTAGGTTGTAGCCATATTGGTTTAGAGGCAAAAGGAATCAAACTTGTGGCAGAGATGATATCTTTTATTAGACCAACTAGATATCTGCAAAAAAAAAGTCTTTATTTGTAAGCTTCCGGGAACCTTCCTTCATTAGACATAGGAGATTGCAAAGATTCTGTAAGTTCTCCTAGGTAGAAATGAAAATTCATATTTCACAGGAGAGCTGAAGGTGTGGTGAAGTCTCCTGTTTGGAACAGTTTGTTTTGTTCATATTAGGCTCAGTGAAAAATTGGAAAAAGTCTTTTTATCTCAAAGTTGGTAAGCAGGATTTAGAATCACATTTCCTTCTCATTATGCGGTTTCATATTTCACAGAAGAGTGGAAAGATGGAATGCTCTTCTGGGCAGGAATCTCTTTTGCAGAGAGATCTCTGTGCTCTGTTACAATGCAAATTAGCTTGGACAAAGGCAAAATCAGGGTTTCAGGTGGTAAATTTTGCTCCCTTCTGGTAAAATTATGAAGTTTTCATTTTAAAAAGCAGCTAAAATTTGATATCTTCCATGTGTCAGGAATAATTTGCATTCTAATAGAACACAGAGATCTCTCCCCACAAAAGAGATTCCTACCCAGAAAGGCATTCCATCTTTCCACTCCTCCACAATATCACCTCTTTTGCCGCCTTCCCTATGTCCCCCATAGAAGAACTCCTAGAAGGGACAGGACAGACCCAATGTATATCAACACTTGACCTGTCACATGGATATTGGCAAATCCCCATGGCAGCGGAAGATCAAGCTAAAACCACTTTTGGGACACCATGGGATTATTTTGTAAAATAATTCAATTTATGAATATCATAGAATGCCTTTTGGCTTGCATGGGGCAGCAGCCACTTTTCAGTGTTTAATGAATCAATTATTAGCCCCACATGTGCAATATGCCTTAGCATATATTGACAACATTATAAAATCAAAACACGGGGACAGTATCTTAGGGCTCATAAGACTGTGCTAAAAGAACTGAGACTTGCAGGTCTGATGGCCAAACCATGTAAGTGTGCAAATGCAAAAAGAGAAACTAAGTATCTAGTTGGCCATTGGCCAACAAGATTCGAGCCATATGAGACTTTGAACCACCTAGAAATAAGCAGCAAATGAGATCCTTTTTAGGACTCACTAATTATTAACAACGATTCATGCCCCACTTTGTGGAATTAGTAGCTCCTCTCCTGGATGCCATCAAGGGGGGGCATAAAAGGCATTATAAATTGGAACCCCACTATGAATGACACCTTTATGAGGATAATGAAGGGCCTCTGTTTTAATGTATTAGTGCATTCTCCTAACTTTACAAAGCCATTCACATTGTAGAGAGATGCATCCGAAAACATTATTGGAGCTATCCTGATGCAAGAATGTGAAGGACTAGAGTGCCTGTGGCTCTGCTAGATGAAAATTGAACAGGGCACAGACAAGGTATGCCACAATTGAGCGGGAGTGCCTAGCGATAAAATGGGGCATTGAACACTTTTTGTATTATTTAATGGGATGGGAGTTCTGTCTTATAACTGATCATGCTCCTTTGAGCTGGCTGAGTGGAGCCAAAATGGATAATGCTTGTATAATGAGGTGGGTACTGGCACAATAGCCTCATGTTGGCCCTAGAGAAAAACCAGCACTGTGCAGGGGAAAGCTGGCATACCAGGGAGATCCAGCACTGTGAAAGGGAGAATCAACACAGCCCCAAGAAGAGCTAGCACAATGCTAAGGAAAGCGGGAATGCCATGGAGAGCCGGCACAGCACCAGGAAGAGCCAGCTTAGCACAAAACCTGGCATGCCAGGTAGAGTTGGCACAGCCTAGAAAACCAGCACATGAAAGAGAGCTGGACCATCGAGGAGTACAGGCACAACGGGGAGAGCCACCAAGGGTTAGAAAGCTGGCCCACCGGGAAAAGCTGGCTGCGTGGAAAAGTCAGCCACATTGTGTGATCTACAGGACACCTCTGGAAGCCCAGACACCCAGAGAAGTGTCTAGCAATGGAGACCTGAGGGTGAGACCCACAGATGAAAATCAAGAAGAGGATCTTCAATTGTGAGTATGGGAACATTTGAGGCTCCAAATACTTTATATTTTACACGTGAGTTCACTGAATTGTTGAAGTATGGACTGATTCTAATGGGTACCACCCTTACCACCAGGCAGGTTGTGAAAGACCTATCGTGAGCTTGTTTTATGACCTTTTCATTTTGTTTTACTTGGAACATGTAGATGGCATAAGGATGGGCAAGGTGGCAGGCAGGAGCCCCAGGAAGATGACCAACAATCTTGTCAGAGCAGTTAGTTTTATAAGGAGTCTTCTGATTAACTAATTAGAACAAGCCATGGCAGGAAAGATCAGAAAGGAGATGCACTGATGTAAAGAAAGTGGAAAAGAGTGTCATCTGTAAACTCCTAATTGACCAGGAACAAGACCAAAGTGCCTGTAAATAACGACACTCAGAGCATTGTGTACATGGATCCATGAGATTTTTTGTTTCGTTTTCTCCACTTCCATGACTCATTCACTGATCACCTCCTAATTTAAGCCATAGCTAATACAGGATTCGTATAGACAACAGCTTTCTTTTTTCTGCAGGCTGATACTGGTGACCAGGGTGGACGACTGGAGACCCTCTGCGTTAAAATCCATGGGGAACATGGCACAGGGGACACAATGGTGGGAGTCTACTACAGACCTCCCACCCAAAGTCAAGAGCTTGACCAGGAGTTTGCCTGGGAACTGACTGAGGCCACATACTCCAGGACCATGGTTGTCATGGGTGACTTCAACTACCCAGACATCTTGTGGGTGGATCACTTAGCAAAAGCCGAGCGGTTGCAAAGCTTCCTAACATGAGTGGATAACCTCTACTTGACTCAAGAAGTCTATGGGCCAATGAGAGGTAAAGCACTGCTCGACCTGGTACTGGCAACTGGGGATGATCTAATCAGTGACCTAGTGATTGATGGGAAGCTGGGTGACAGTGACCATGCGCTGATCACCTTCACCATGTGCCGTAAAGCTAGCAAGTCAGTCAGCAACACTGAAGTCTTTGACTTCAGGAAAGCCGACTTTGACAAGCTTAGAAGGCTTGTCAGTGAGGCCCTAAGGGACCACGACTCCAGGGGGAGGGGAGTTCAGGAAGAGTGGTTGCTCCTGAAAGGAGCAATCCTTAATGCACAAGCTAATGCTATTCCATCTTGGAGGAAAGGCAGCAAGAAGGCACAGCAGCCCCCCAGGCTCTCCAGAGATCTAGCAGACCTCCTGAAGCTAAAAAGAAGGGCCTACAAAGGATGGAGGATGTGATTCACCTCCAAGGAGAAATATTCTGCACTGGTCCAGTCCTGCAGGGAGCAAATCAGGAAAGCCAAGGCTGCAGCTGAACTCACTAGCTTCTAGTATCAAGGACAATAAAAAGTGCTTTTTCAGATATGTGGGGAGCCGGAGGAAAAGCAAGGGCAACATTGGCCCCCCACTAAACCAGACGGGACAACTGACGCCCAGGAAAAAGCCAACCTATTAAATGGGTACTATGCATCAGTCTTTCATCAGTCCCATGGGATGCCCATGCCCACTACAGGACAGGGAGGTCCGGGTGAGGGAGATCCCCTGCCCTCCATCAATGCTGACCTCATGAAGGAACACCTTGAGAGGCTGGACACCTTCAAGTCAGCTGGCCCTGACAATCTACACCCCAGAGTCTCAAGGAGTCGGCGAGCATCATAAGCCAGCCTCTGGCACAGATCTTTGAGAACTCCTGGCGCTCTGGTGTACTGCCCAAACACTGGAAGAAGACCAATGTGGTGCCTATCTTCAAGAAAGGGAGCAAAGTGCATCCAGCTAACTATAGGCCCATCAGCCTGACTTCTATCCCGGGGAAGATCTTAGAAAAGTTTATT